>NC_044582.1:18109825-18414493 GCF_901933205.1 Camarhynchus parvulus | reverse complement strand
GTCTGTCTGTCTGCTAATGCAGATGCTGCTGCGCTGACACTTTTGGAAAGCATTTGAGCTGCAATTTTTCCCTCCTTTCCTTGCCTTGCCAGAGCAGGAGAGGGTGGGAGATGCTGGAGCAGCACAGGTGATGCTGAGGCAGCACCTCCATCTGTGCTGGCTCCAGCTGAGCTGCTTCGGAGCTTGGATATTTCCCAGTGTGGATCTGACTGGAAAGCCAGGGCCAAATTCCACATTTTGTGTCCAAATCCCAGCAAACAAACCGGTGCAGCTCCTCAGCCCTCCCCTGAGCTGTCACTCCCAGCCCCATGTTCATATCTCCTCAACCAGCAGCTATTTTTCATATTTTCTGTTATTCAGGTGAAGTATTTTGTTGGGAAGGGGGATCTCAAGATGTTGCATTGACTCATCAGAGTCAAAATAGAAAAACAGAGCCCAGGGAGCTCAAACCCAGGGCTGAGCAGCCTTGGGGTCACAGATTTCAACAAAAGAAGATCGGGCTGAAACAGCATCTAAACTCACCATGAATTAAACATCAATAATAAATAAGCATCTCCTTGATGCTGGCTTTATGAACAAAAAAAGGCAATTTCTTTTTAAATTAGCTGGTTAAGGTAATCTGTTTACTGTACTTCTGCCAGGAAAAAAATAATTGTTGGCATTGCTGTTTGCTCAGGATATAAATCTTAGCCCTGCGGAGGGTTAGCAAATGTAAAATTTATGAGCAGCCAGATTAAAAATACAATCAGGTCAATGGGAGTGCATCCCAAAACACACAGCTGAGGGTGGGGAGGGCCCTGGGAGAAACTGGAGAATGTGGGAGAAGAGAACCCTGGGTGCCACTGGGGAGCTCACCTGCCTCAGCCACGGGATGCAGCTGGCACAGGGAACAAGCTGCCAGGTCAGCAAGGCAGCACCAGCACTCAGAGCTGCCAAAAGGTTGAAAAGAAGAGGCTGTGCAGTCCAATTTGATAGTTCAGGATCAGGGAATATTCCGAGTTGGAAGAAACCCACAAGGATCAAGTTGGCCCTGCACGGGACAGCCCCAAGAGGAGCCTTTGGCAGGAATTAACCTGAGGCTGGGACACAGGCAGAACAAGAGAGCCAGCAGGGAAATGTGTCATTCAGAGCTCCATCAGTCAGGGAAGCAGAAGGGAGCTCTGTAATTGCATTAACAGGACCATGTTTCCATGGGAAGGTCGATCCATCAAGGGGGACTCAGCCCTGGCAGAAGTGTTTGTGGAACACGGCCTGGTGCAGGGGCTCAGAGCACAGAAAATGCAGCAAGAATGGATCTTGCACGTTTAATTAACCTTTTCTGCTGCAACAAGGGTGTCAAACAACTCCAGTGGCACTGATATGCTAAGGGAGGAGAAAATAAACTCTGATACAAGAGTGAAACACAGCAGAAGTCAACCCTCCCTGACAACTTCAGGCTGCACACAGAGAAGCTGACAACGCTGGGTTATCTACAGTGAGCAGGCAAATTTGAATTTCTTTTTTCTTCTCTTTTCTTATTTTATGCCATGCACAGAGGCTGCTAACTGGGTTTAAAGGAGTGGAGCTGTTGGAGCCTCAGTGTGACCTGCAGAGCACATCAGTGCAGGTGGGCAGCACCTCAGATAACCCAGAGCACCCTGAGCCCCCAATGATTTGGGCTGCAAGGACCCTAAATCCCACCCATCCCACCCCTGCCATGGCAGGGACACCTCCCACTGTCCCAGGTGCTCCAGCCCCAGTGTCCAGCCCGGCCTTGGGCACTGCCAGGGATCCAGGGGCAGCCCCAGCTGCTCTGGGCACCCTGTGCCAGGGCCTGCCCACCCTGATGATAAAAAATTTCTTCCTCAAATCCATTTAAACCTGCACCTTTCTGCACCTCCAGAGCGTTTCCCTCTCTAGGCACCAGCCCTGACCTTTCAAAAGCAGCTTGAAAGCTCTGCCACCATTGCAGTTGTATTTCAATAATGAAATAACATTTCTCAGCTTTAAAAAAAACCCCAATTATTAAGGAAAATTATGTT
The DNA here is from genome assembly GCF_901933205.1 of Camarhynchus parvulus. Classification (NCBI taxonomy): domain Eukaryota; kingdom Metazoa; phylum Chordata; class Aves; order Passeriformes; family Thraupidae; genus Camarhynchus; species Camarhynchus parvulus. Next base: position 18,412,472 of record NC_044582.1, on the reverse strand, counting down.
CTTTTCCCCAACTATTTGTATAAAAGTTTACAATAAGTTACTTTCCCCTAAAAAAATGTGCTGCCATACAAAACTCCAGAGTACAGAGCACAGAATGCAAGTAGTTTTTTTTTTTTTAAAGAGATCTATTTTCAGTACTGGCAGCAAAACACAAGTTACCCTAAAAAACCCAACTAGTTCCCTGGAAAATCACCATCCTCAAGACAACAAGGATGATATTTTAGTGAATTCTCTCTAAAACCTGCAGCAGGGGAGGAGCCTGTCTGTCACCTCTCCTGGGGAATTCCTCCTCTCCCAGGTAGGAGATGGATGGAAAGAGTTCCCAGCATGACAGACTGACAGCAGGACACGCCTCTTCCCCAAAATCCTCGAGATTCTCTGCAGAAATGCCACGATGGGGGTGAAAAGCAGCAGGAGCCACAGTGGCAGCTTTTGTGTAGGATCCAGAGCAGTAAATTCATTACAATAACGAGATTATAACTCGATATGTGCTATGGTGGGAGTGTTCCAAAGGCTCCATTTACTGCTTTCCAAGAAAGGCAGCTTTGGCTGTGGGTACAGCAAAACTCTACAACTGATGAGTCTTTTAATTTACTCCCCACATGGGGAAAATCAGGAGAAAAACACAGCACAGAAAAAGGAATCTTTAAATCATCTAATTAAAAAAATTAAAACCTGTTCAAATCAACCCCAGATTCTTTCCTTAACATGAAAGATTTCACTTTTTTCTTGCTCTTTCACTCCTTTTTAATGTTTTCTCATGTTATATTTCCTTCAGTGTTAAAAGGAGAAATGTTCATTTGAAATGGAAGCCTCCAAAGTTGTGATTTTAAATGAAATGTCTTTCAGAAATATTTCCAATTTGAAAACTTCCCTACTTTTTAAAAAAACTTACACTACCCATGAAATTCAATTCAGTTTTGCCAGAAGGGTTGGTTCCCAAACTCTTTTTCTATGGCAAAATTATTATAAATCAAAAACCATTCTCCTCATCTCTGGAGTTCAACCCAATCTTCCCTGCTGAGCTCAGGAACATTTGGGGGAGAAAACTCTGATTTTTTGTCCGTATTTCCTCTGAAGGACAACATGGGATGGAACCAGGGGAGCAACAAAACCAGGATATTTTGGATGCTGTGGAGGTCTCTGCACATCTGTGGGGGTGTGGAACCTGCATCTTCTCCTCTCCAAAACATCTCCAACAGAACCTTGGTACCAAACCCAGCCCCTTGTGCCCCTAAATCCCCTCCCTGCAGCTCTCACTCGCCTCTACACAGGTAAAGCCACACTTTGCTTGCTTTGTGGGCTGTTCCCAGCAGAAATCTGGGGATGAGCACCAGGATCAGAGGGATGAATGCATTTTCTATTTAACAGAGCAGGCCTAGGAGGCTGAAATTTGGCATTTCCCAGTGCCTGGCTTTGGGATTGCAGCGAGGGAGGAGCAGGTGCAGAAAGCCTTTGAGGGGAGAGGGCTGTGCCCTGGCACTGTTAAATCCCAACTCCCCCTGTTCTTCCATCACTGATCCTCTTGAAAGCTGTTCTTAATTGGCTATCAGCAATTAACACTTATCCACAAAAGCTGGGGCAACCCATACATCACAAATCCCAGGCTGTAAGACGAGGATGCTCCCCCAGATTTCCTGCCTTGCCCTCCCAGCCACGAGAAGGAAAAGGAGACTTTTCCAAGCACTTCCAGCACCTTTCCATGCCAATGTCCTCCTGGGGGTGTATTTTTTGTTCCAGCTGCTCTGATTCTCAATTAATATGCACCATTCAGCCAGGTTTTATTTCAAATGACACCCTTCTCGAGACGTGGCATTCGAAAAGAAAGTAATTTCAAAAAATATCCCTGCAAAATGACATCCTTGGAAAAGATTGCGCCGACTGTGGTAAGGCAGCCCCGAAAGCAGGCAGCCTGCTTACCATAAAACGTCAGCTGTCCTCGTGCCACGTTCTTGCCCCTGACATTCTCAGCCACGCACTCGTAGAGCCCAGCATCCTCCTGCTGGAAGTTGGGGATCTCCAGGAGCCCGCTGGAGCGGTGCCTGCGCGCCTTCCGCGGCAGCTGCTTCCCATCCGCCCTCCTCCAGCTGATGGTGGGCACTGGGCTGAGGGAGGCAAAGAAAGCAAGATAACACTGCCAGAGGAAGCCATGCTCGCAGTGAGGCGTTGGGGGTTTTTTTGCAGGTTGAGGAGTTTTTGTAAGGCAATGGCCGCACTCAGCCAAGGCACAATAACAACGGACAGTGGACACGTTCACAACAATGGATAATGGACATATTCAGAAATGGGGCTGGTATATCCTTGAGAAAGATACAAGGAGAAGAGTCATCAAGACTCAGCAAGTTTGTGGGAAAGTTTGAGAAAGTGAGAAAAAAGAGAAGCAATGGGTGGGCTGGACGACCACAGCAAGATCCAATCAGCACTCTATTTTAGACACACGAACAGCCAGGATTAACCAATCGTGTATCAGCTAGAAACATGGACAGTAGAGATTCATTATAAATATAGCCCTATATTATAAATTGTCCCTTTTTGGGATAATAAAGTTGGCTTCACTTGATCATATTGATCATGGTGTGATGTCCCATTCCTGATCCAAAATGGCATCAGAGAAGATAAAAAGGTAAAACCAAAAGGGTATTAGAGAATATATGAAGAAAAAAAAGGTAAAAACCAAAACAGCATCAGAGAATAAAGAGAAGATAAAAAGGTAGTGAGGGGCCTGGCACAGGGTCCAGAGGGGTTTTGTTATGGGTGGGTTATGTGGAACATAAGTGTAAACGTGAATTGATAATTGATTTTATGCTAATCTGATACATATATTCTTCCCCGAACCATTAAAGGGGAGGTGGGGCTACACAGTGCAATAGTTTAAATAATTATGGCTGTCACTCACAGTTATTCAATCTGTTGTGTATGAACAGATTTTATAAACAGGTTCTTTTATGGGTGGGTTATGTGGAACATAAATGTAAATGTGTTTATCACAGTGTATAAGCAGGAGACATTTTATTATTAAAATGCAGTCGAATCTGGGGTAAAAACACATCCATTTTAAGGTGGGGAGGCCCTGGATGGGGTTGCCCAGAGAAGCTGTGACTGCTCTAAAAGTGTCCAAAAGACAGGGCTTGGAGCAGCCTTGGATGGTGGAAGGTGTCCCTGCCCATGGCACTGGATGGGATTCAAGGTCCCTTGCAACCCAAACCATCCATTTTGTGATGATTTTCCTGCCAGTCCCAACATTTTGGAAGTGCTGCCAGTGTTTACTCCAGGAACAAGAGTCCCCAAGCCCTGTGGCTGCTCTGAAAACTGGCCACAAGTAACTCCTGCTGAGAGAAGTGGGTCGTTAGGAACTGCTGCAAACCCCACAAACGCGAGAAGCTGCAGGAATAATAATTAATAATAATAATGGATCCAAACTTACTTGCCCAAGGCAAAGCACTCCAGTTTCACCGTGGTTCCCTTCGCAGATGGAACAGTTTCTGGGAACTGCACTTCTATTTTGGGCTCATACTCTCCCATCACCCCTGGGAACATAAAGGAGATGCTAAGGCTTGGTTGAATTTCAGCCGTAAATTCACAAGTGCTCCCGTGCTAGCACAGAGCTGTTCTATACATCATTACTTGCCCAATTAATCCATTCATTTTAAACATGGCTTGTTCCTAACAGCCGTGGAGTGTGGGCTCTTTTCCCATTTACTGCCAGAGGAGAAGCTGAATCAACTCGCCACACCATCTGCCAAAGATTAAAGTCTCTTCATGGCTCTGTTACTTTTTGCTTTTGAATATGCAGGATTTTTGCAGGTAACTTGTGAAATAAGGGGAGCAATAATCAGGGAGGTCCAGCATCTTCTAGAAATGGAACGTGGTACAAGCAGCCATTTGGATAAAAGTTTTAAAATCTCTGGAGTTAACAGAGATATTTCTATTAACTTCCAGGACTTCAATGCACAGAGATCTTCTACTCCTCGGGTAATTTCTTTATTTTTTACTGCCCCAGTAAATCACGGAGCGTGGCAGCCTCTTTATGAAATTGTGTTTAAAAATTTGTGCACATAAAAAGGCCATTATACCCCTGACAAATGGCTCCATTTCCAGCCACTGCACTGTCTTAAACCCAGCACATATAATTCCACCAATAGTGATTATCAGCTAATTGATGATTGCAGTTCCAATCTCAACAGTGCAGCACTTCCTGGACGGTGGCCAAGGCAGGAGAGGAGCTGGGTCAGCCCTGGAGAATCCCAAAAATACAGAAATGAGCCTGCATGACACTGAGGTGCATCAGAGCTGCTGAGGTTGGCCTGTAATTGCTGACTGCTCTTGCTTTTCACACTGGATGCAAGAAAGTCCTGGTTTTTCTTTAGTTTTCCAGTGATGAAGCTGGAAATGCTGAGTGTGAGGCTGACACCACTCCACCTCTGCTTGCTGACCTGTTCTGATTCAAGAGCAGGTTATTTCAACTTCCAACACAGTAATTGCAAATAAATGTTCAACAAAGCAGCTGCTGCACCGCCTCAGTTGTCAAAATTAAATGCACTTATTAAAAATATGGATACTCTCCTCATATTCATGTCCTGCCCAGCACGTGAAACAGGAAATCTGGGATTCCTGGTGACATTCCAGCATTTACAAACCATACAAACAAGAATTATGTGGCATGTCACTTATTAGCCCTCTGCATGTTAACACTGCACCCTCCAAAAGCTCAAAATCCTGTTTTCCCAATTGGGACCTGCCAAATCTTTGCAATCTTGCCTAAATTTCTCCAAAATCTGTGCTGAATATTTGCTGGACAAGCTTCAATCAAGCCAAGAATTGCCCCGTGGTCTCCAAAGCAGCAACTGATAGAACTTGTGGAGATATTTTTCCCCTTCTCTTCACTGACTTTATTCTCATTTCTTTGCCTTGGGCTGGGCCTGGAGAGCTGAAATTCCAGGGGGATAAACCCCTCAGTGGGGTGGGAATGTTTCCCTGGGGCTGTGGGACACCAACTACAGCCACCACCCCCTGAGCCCTGCAGCTCTGGCCTCTCCCAGCCTCACCGTGAACTCCAACCACTGAAAAATCAGGATTTGCACCTGGAAAAATCAGGATTTGCACCTGGCAAAACCACAAGGCTCCTGCTGCAATGACACCCTGCCTATCTCCATAAATTTATACAGGGTGTGAAGTGAGTCCTGCTGTCTGCCCTTTATAGCAGCAACATCAGAGCAGTTGAGACATCTCCATCCTGAATCCCAGACCATTTCCATGCAGAAAATCCTCATTTTTCCTGCTGTTGCTGGGTGATTGAACATCTGACTTAGCTGTGCAGGTGGCAGGGATGGAGGAGGAAATAAAGCACCAAAGCAGAGCCTGGGATTGTGGCTTGGAGAGCACTCCCAGTGTCAGGGCACATCAGATGCTCCATGTGCTGGCATTTCAGAGGCTTTTGTGTCTTTCTTCCAATTTCAAAGCTTAAAAACATTTTTTTTTTGGGCTGAAAGTCCCAGGAATTCAGGAGGAGGCTAATTTGTCTGAGGATTTGATATGCATTTCCTGACAACACCTGTGAAATGTTGCAGTTTAATTGGCCCATCCAGCTGCTGCTGATGGCAGTTTTATTCCAGGACTATTTTGGTCCTTTCCCACTGTTACTGTTTGAATCCTGGTATGGCAAATCCCACATTTTGAAGAGAAATAGGGAAGCAGCAGCTCTCAACACCTGGATGGTCCCAGCAACAATTCCTTCCCCATCAGCTTAAAGCCATTTCCCTTGTTCTACCACTGCACACCCTTGTACCAAGTCCCTCTCCACATCTTCCAGTAGGGTTTGCAAAAACAAATCCCTGTTATTGGAATAATAAAAAAGATTATATCAGCACTGCAATTGTCAGCATGAGGCACATTTAAACATCGCTCTTTGCCAGCCATGCTACAGCTCACTGTGGACTCAGAGGGACAGATTTGCTGTGCTGTGTTTCTGGGAACACTGAATCCCCTGAAAAGGAGGGCAGATATGGAGCAGAGCTGGAGAAGCAGCACCTCCACCCCTCCCAGTCCAGCTGGGACAATTCCTCATCACCAGCAGCATTTCCCACTCCATCCACAGGGATGGTGGATCTCAACCTGATGGGCAGGAGGCTGCAGTATTTTCCAAGCAAGGAATTTTTGTCAAATCCCACAAGGTGACAGTGGATCTTCTTCCAGGAGAAGTTGCTAACATTGCATTTCTATTCCTGGAACAAATGTCCCAACTTTTAGCCTTTAAACAGAGACATTTTAATTAATTTTAATTGGAAATTAACATGCAAATGTATTTTTCTTATCTGCTCCAAAATGATGATGATACAGATCAATTGTCTGTATAAATTTAGAAATCCTCTTTTGTTTTCTTCTCCCCTTTTTTGTATTATTCCACAGACCACTAATAATAGCACTAATTCTGCTGGGAACCACAGGCTGAGCTAACAGTTACCGAAACAACAAAGTGCCTTTGTTCACTTTGGGGCTGCAGAAAATGAGAAAAACTGCTACGTCCAGACTCTAAAATCTATTTTGTTTCCTGTCTTTGGCCAACTCCCACTGGGTTTTTCTTTTGTAATTACTGCCTGACTCTGAGAATCACTCCAGCAGTGAGGAGCGCAACTTCAGCTGTCCATGAATTTGAGCCCCAGCTCCAGCACACTGAAAAACCATGAGAGGGGGGAAAACCCTTCACTCCATGTCCTGTATGCCAAGCAAATTGTGTTCTATTTGCCATCTGGATGGCAGTTGTCTTCTGTTCAGTGGGCAGTTTTCCTTATCTCTCCCACACCCACTCCTCCCTCAGGGGAGACACCGGCTGATAACAGCCATTGAATGTCCCTGCATGGCTGATAAGAACTGCAGCATCCCACTGGGAGGTGTGAGACCAGAGGGAGGAGCCAAGCATTCCTACCTGGATATAATCTGGAGATTCTGGAACACCAGAGCAGCTTCTCCTCCAGATTTCCCAGAGGAACAGCAGCTGCCTCTTCCACTGGATCTTCAGAGGAAGATTCCACCCTTCTCCAGGATCCCTGCTCCAGCAGAACCACCCCTGACACTGCAGGAGGGCTGAGCCACAATTCCAATGGGACTGCTGCCAGCACCCTGACCCACAGGGTGTCAGGTTGAGTTCTGACTCTGTCAGTGTTGTTTTGTATTACTGCCTTGTTAATTTTATATTTTTATTTTCTTCCCTAGTAAAGAACTGTTATTCCTTCTCCCATATTATTTTTTGCCCAAGAGCCCCTTAATTTAAAATTTATAGCAATTCAGAGGGAGGGGGTTTACATTTTCCATTTCAGGGGAGGCTCCTGCCTTCCTTAGCAAACACCTGGCTTTCCAAAACCAAGACGCTCCAACAGAAACATTTCAGCCAGTTTTTACTTTCTGGGCGACACCCAGCCACGAAAACCCAACAAAGCCCCCCGGGGCAGCTGGGGAGGGTCCTACCGTCGTTCCTGAGCACGAGGGGCGTGGGTGGCCCCAGGACCTTGCTGTTGGTCACAGTGCTGGTCACCACACAGGTGTAGTTGCCCACGTCCGAGGTCTCCACCTTGGCGATGTAGAGGTTCCCGGTCTCCTGTGACACGAAGCGCCGGTTGTCCTGGTGCACAAAGGTGGGGTACTCGTTGAAGATCCAGGCGTAGGTCAGCTCTGCAAGCACAAGGGACATGCTGTGAGCAGGGAAAAATGAGATAGCACAGCCCAAGGAATGAGCCCCACAGATGCTGATGGCCTGGTGGTTTTTACCTTTTTATCTTCTCTATGTTCCCTGAGGCCATCTTGGTTTTTACCTATTCTTCTTCTCCATATTCTCTGATGCTGTTTTGGTTTACCTTCTTTTACTGTTTTACCTTTTTTTCTTTTATCTATTCTCTGATATATATGTTTGGCTTTTGGTTTGGTTTTTTTATATGCTCTGTTTTGGATTTTACCTTTTTTTACTTCATATATTCTCTAATACCCTTTTGGTTTTACCTTTTTATCTTCTCTATATTCCCTGATGCCATTTTGGTTTTTACCTTTTTATCTTCTCCATATCCTCTGATGCTGTTTTTGGTTTTTACCTTTTTTCTTTTATATGTTCTCTGATATATATGTTTGGGTTTTGGTTTGGTTTTTTTATATGCTCTGTTTTGGTTTTTACCTTTATATCTTCTCTTTATTCTCTGATGCTGTTTTGGTTTTTACCTTTTTCCCTTCACATATTCTCATATATTCTCTATTTTACCTTTTTATGTTCTCTATATTCTCTAATGCTGTTTTGGTTTTTGCCTTTTTATCTCCTCTTTATTCTCTGATGCCATTTTGGTTTTTACCTTTTTTCTTTCACATATTCTCTGTATTCTCTACACATTTATTGGTAGCTTTTTATCATGGCTTAGCTTCAACGCTTTCCTAGGCAGAAAGACAAAACAAATCCCAGGATCCCTGTGCTGTCCTGGCTCTCCTTAGACACCAAGGCTGAAAATGGCTTTTTGAGACAAATTTTTGTGAACAGGGCCTGGATCTCATCTGAGGGGGGAGAATTTAGAAGGTACCAGAACTGGGGGGATTAATTCACTGGGCACGTTCCTAATTGGGCGTTCTTGTCAGATATGCTAATTTGCAGAATCTATAAAAATTGTACAAGAAATCATGAGCATCCTCAGCCTTTTCCACCTGCAGAATTTGTGCATTTAAGGATCAAGGTGCCTCTTTTATCACCCTAACTGTGTCTGGCTCATATTTTTAGGACCAGAGAAAAAGGCATCATTCCAAATGCAAATTTCCAGCTGTGAAATCCCACACACGGATCTGATATTCCTGCTACTCCTTCCACTTCATCCAGAATAAAATGCATTTCACAGGAATCTCACCTTTTTGTTGTGAACACTCCAGCCTGCCCATGGCTTTGCTTTCATCCTCCCTAATTAATTTTTTTCTCCCTTAAAGCCAGTTGTGAGGAGGATCTGCCGAGTTGTGTTATCACCCACTGGATGCTTTATTCCTCAGGAATTTCTGAATCAGCAGAAAACTGAACACTAAATTAAGCAGCTGTAATCTTCTCTGTGACTAATTAGACAGGGCTATGTGTTTTATAAGGCGCCTTTGGAAGTTATTTGAGCCATAAAGAAGAAGTGAGAGACGTTGCAGAGGCTGTGAGTGAGGTTAATGCAGTCTAACCCTGTTATATCTGCCTGAGCCAAATGCCCAAACACGCTCAAAGAGCCTGAAGTGGATACAAGACTGCTGCAGTTTTCTAAGGGAACGCTAATTATACTAAAAACCACATTCTTGTTTTAATACTCTAATGAGTCGTGGCTGTAACTGACCTCAACTACCATTAGGTACTTTGGAAAATACATTCTGCCCTCACGTCCCACTGCTCCCAGCCAGAAGAGGCTGGATGCAGCCTTTTGGCCTTTATTTATTTATTTGCAACAACAGGACTCGAAAATGCCTGCTCAGACTGTTAGAAAGGTATGATAATTCTGTTTATGAGGGAATATCTAATCATCATATTTACACATGTGCATCTCATTAGCAGGAACCTCATGCTGATGTCAAGAGGATACTCAGAGCAAACAAGGTACCACTTCCCAGGCAGCTTATTATTTTCTGCAAGTAGTTAAGTTTGTTGGTTGTTTTTTTTTAATTTACTCTTGGTGAACAATTATCTTGCTCCTCCAGAAGCAGCCAGCACCAGGCAAATAAACATCCCTGCCCTGGGATGCACAGAGGTGCTGAAATTGGAGTGACTCTTCACACCAAGGCTTCCACCAGAGCCCCCTGAGCTCTGCAATTCACAGAAAGTGGAAATGGTGACCTGACCACAGGAAAACAGCGGGGAGGGAATCTCTGGATCAATCCCTGTCCCTCCCATCCTGCCCCAGGAGGTCTCACAGGTATAATTACATCCCAGAAAGGGCTCCTGCTTTCCTCTGCGAGCCAGTATCACTTTAATTGCTAAAAACCTTCTAATTTCCAGGTTAAATATTTTCATTGTAGTCTATGGTTCTGTGCTTGTGGGCTAATGATGCCTTTGGCTGAAGGAGTTCTCCTCTCCTTGCTGGTGAGAGCCACTGAGAGCCCTTGTGCTGGCATTTTCAAGACTTTCCAGCCCTATAATAATCGCAGGAGCTTTTCCCAGGCTCTGCCTCAGTTAAAAAGTCTGGGATAATTCTGTCTCTGGAGCTGAGGGCCAGGCTGGGAGCCCTGGGCAAGCAGGGCACAGGAGGCTGGGCAAGGGGAGCAGGTCTGATCAAAGACAGAACAAATGATGAGCTGGGATCCCTCCAGAATGCTGGAAGGAACTGAATGAGACCCATTTCTAGAGGGCAAAACATTGAAATCCACCCAAAGCCACCTTCAAACTCTGTTAATTTGGCTGCATAAAACCGAGGAACACAGTAAAGGTCTGAAGGTGCAGCTCTGCCTTCCTACCAATGCCAGAGAGATCCAGCTGCCCAAACGAGACAGAACTGGACATTAGGAGCAGTCCATTGCTGCTCTATAAAATTTAAAGATCTCTAAAATAGATTTCTGTACAATATTTAAGGGTTGGAAGCCCTGGATAAGCAGGGCAGAGGAGGCTGGGCAAGAGGAGGAGATCTGATCGAAGACAGGAACAAATGATGAGCTGGGATCCCTCCAGAACGCTGGAAGGAACTGAATGAGACCCATTTCTAGAGGGCAAAACATTGAAATCCACCCAAAGCCACCTTCAGACTCTGTTAATTTGGAGCACAGTAAAGATCTGCAGCTCTGCCTTCCTACCAATGCCAGAGAGATCCAGCTGCCCAGATGACACAGAACTGGACATTAGGAGCAGCCCATTATTGCTCTGTAACATTTAAAACTGGCTAATTCCTTCTCTCTCCCTCTCTCAAACCCCATGGGACTGATGGAACATGGAGCCCAGGGAGCAGCACAGACTGGAGCATCTCTAAGTGCTCCTGCTTGTGCAGCAACGTGTAAATAAACACTCCCTCCCAGTGCCTTTGATTTCCTGAGAGATCCTGGTGCAATATTTATGGCTCCTCCAAGCTGACGGGCTCCTTGTGATAAGGTCTGCCTCTCTAATTGCTCTGGAAGTGACAGGCAGCTCACATCCCACAGGCAATTTGTACCTCCTGAGCAAACAGACACTTCAAACACAGCCTGGGGTGGCTCCTGCTGATGGGAAGGTTTCCCAAAGCCACCAACACGGAGCCTTGGAGCACAAGGAACCAGCAGCAACAGGCAATCCGTGGTTCTCTAATCCCACATGAGCCTCTGATTCCTTGAGGAATTCATTACAAACTTCTCCTGTCTAATTTGGGGCCCTTTTCCTGTGATTTTTGCCTATTTTCCCACGTTTTCATTTCCCCTTTCGAGCAGACCTGTCATTAATCTCCATAATCTCCAGTTTACAAATTGGGTGTAATTTTCCCAGTGTTGGGATTTGTAACCTTCAACTCTCTCCTCTCTAGAGTGTCAGGATACATTACAGTCATAAGAAAAAGTTTTGACTACTGGGACCTGCCATTTGCCTTCCACAACCCTCTCAGAAACCTCTCAAGTCTTTCCCCACACTTCACATTTTGTTTTCATGCAAAGCATTTTCACACCTGTAATGCTTCTCTCTCTACTTTTGGGTTACGTTCTCTACTTTCCTCCCCCAGATTCTTTTTGCTGCAGGTGCCTGTTTCTGAGTTCTTTCAACCTTGTTTCACCCAAATTTAGTTTTGGAGTTTTGGTCCAGCTTCAGCTGTCTATTTACACTTGGGCAGTTTATAGCTATAGTGTATTTCTGGTTTCAGTAAAGATCTAAAGATCTCTCAAACATAGAATATTACCCAATTTCTGACCTGTATTTGCTGTTTTTAAAGGAGAGGAGGAATTCCACGAGCTGCAATCCCAGAGCAGCTGCCTGGTCATCCCCTGCACACACCCAGGACATGTAATCTTATTTTTCTTCATTTCCATTATCTAGTCTATAGTGAAAGCTGCAGAAATTCTGAGTAGTTATTAACTTAGGCCTGTGCTTTGCCAAAATCACATTTCTCTGCTTGCCCCTCCTGGGACGTGCACATATTTTGCCTCTGCCTTTAAGGAGAAGAAACTCTTCTTGATTTTTTATTTTTTTTTTAAAGTCTCTTCCATAAAGTCAGGGCTGCCACTTAAAAAGGTCTCTGTGGCTATTATGGGCAAAGCTATTAAAATATCAAGATTATGGCAGCCATAAAGCTGAGGAGAAGGATGAAATTTTGGGATCAGCATTAGCCAAAAAATGGGGGTCATTTATCATTTTTAATAAGAACAGTGTGGGTACAAGACACTATTATTTTTATAGGCTTTGCTGAAAGTTACAGAGATTAATCCAATTTTCAGTGATTGCTATAATTCCTCCCTTATCACCCACTCTGTCACTCACAACCTGGACAGGTGGGAGCTGATTTTCAGTGGAAAACAGAAAGTTTTCTGTAAATCATGATGCACAAAAATGATGTTTCATTGCACATGGCAAAAGAAAAACATGAAATTAAGGCAATTATGAAATCCTCCCTTTAAACTGCCCCAAACAACCCAAACTATGACTGAAACATTAATTAATTTTGAGACATTTTGAAAGGAGAGGTGAGGCTCATCCCCTGCCATAACAATTTAAATCCAGAGGGAGTGAACACAGCTTGGAGTGTTTGGTTGGCACTTCCCTTGATCATGCATTTCTGTAAAATCATGGCTGGCTTTTAAATTTTTTCAAAATTCAATTTTTTTTTTCCCCAGAATGCACTTCTATAAAATGTCTGTTTTAATTTTTTTTTCCAAAATTCGATTTTTTTTGCAGAATTCACTTCTGTAAATTTAGGGCTGTTTTAAATATTTTTTGTCAAAATTCAATTATTTTTTACAGAATGTACTTCTTTAAAATTATGCCTGTTTTAAAGGGTTTTTTTTCCAAAATTCAATTATTTTTTTGCAGAATTCACTTCTGTAAAATTATGTCTGTTTTAAAATGTTTTTCAAAATTCATTTATTTTTTGCAGGATGGGAAGTGCTGAAGTTTTCCTGTCTGTTTTGCTCCCTGCCATTCCCAGACAGAGGCAACAGCAGCAGAGCAGTTTTTCCTGGAGAGAAGCTGTTCCCTCGACCATTGCAGTGCAGGTGATGGTCAGGAGGATTTTGCACTTTGCTTTTAGGTGATTTAGCACTGACAAATTCCTTGGCTCTGGCTTTGTTCCTGTGCCAAACATTCCCACCTGCTCTTTTTTTTTTAATATATCCAAATGCTACAATATCATTTTGTTGTACAGCCCCCAGCCATACCCACTGTTGTGGTATAAACTTCATAGAAAACTGATTTTTGGTGGGTAATTTGCTGGATTTTTTTTGCTCTGATTGCTCCCATTCCTTGGTGTTCAAACTGCTCATAAGCGAAGGTTACAGCAAATTTGGGCAAAGCTGAAGCTGAACTGATTATCTGATGAGTGTCCTGTGAACCTGAGCTGTATTCTCAATTTGCTTATTAAAATCTGCCAACTGCTTGTAGGGGATACTCACAATTCAAATTCCATAATTGCAAATTCCATAATTGCAAATTCCATAATTGCAAAGTTCACTGCGATTTGATTGAGCAATCAACACCCATAGCCCCATCACAAAATCACAATTTTGAATCACAAAACGTGAGCAGGAGAGAAGGCTCCAGTGCCTCCAGCCCCTGGCAGAGCACCCTGGGGAAAGGGAAAAAGGGAATTACCCAGGAAAAACAAACCCCTGGCACAATTCTCTGCAATTCCTGCAGTTTAGACCATTTTTCTCTTCCACAGTTTTATTTTAATGTTAAAGCCACATGAATTATGCACTGCCTCTTTTTTTAAATTTTTTTTTTTTGGTGGGGTTACAGACAGTTCCATTGCCCTGCCTGCACCACTGGATCAATTTTTTATCTTCCAGTCTTAAATAATTGCAGAACAATTTAAGGAAATCAGCCTGGACAAAAAGATCACCTGGTAATTCTCCCTTTGAGTCTGAGCTCTGCTGCCCAGCTACACCACACCCCAGCTCTGGGCCTCCAATGCAGGTTTTAATAAAAAGAATGATAAATAATGAACAAGATTAATCTAAAGTTAATAAAACACGTTTGGATGAACCCTCAGCTATGCCAAATCTGAGGACACAGTTACTCAGCAGCCAGGCAATAAGAAACATGCTGTCAGAAGTTTATAAGAACGAGAAAAATGCACAAAATTACCCAATTTCTCTCATTCTCACAGCAGTTTTCAGTGCTGTGTTTGCCTCCCAGCCCCTTGACTGGCCAGCTCTGGGTAATTAAAAGGGCAAGAGGTGTTCATTACCTGAAGCCTAATCAATATCCCTGTATCTGGTGCATCTCCAGCCTGTGGATGTCAAAGGCAGTGAAATATTTGGGTGCACACAGCTGGCCTGGCTTATCTCTCCCAGGCAGCTGGGGATGGCTGTGAGCACCAAGCATGATTGCACTGAGCCAACCTGAACCCAAAGGGAGGGAAATCAACACAAACCTTTATCTGTGCTGAATAGAAAACATCACAAGATGAGGTCCAGCACTGCGGAATCTGCTCCAGTGAAATACCAAAATTATTCCAACAGCATCTGGGGGCACAGCCACCCTCCCATCGAGACAGCCTGGCTGCTCTGGGGAGAAACATGATGGGTTTTGTCTGAAAAGCTTTTCAAGCTTGTCTTACAGGCATTTCCAGCCTGTCTTGCCTGGAAGGGAAAGCACCCACCAAGCCAAGCTGTGTTGTTACCCTGGTACCTCCTGGGAATGGGAACCAGGACTGGATTTGATGCCATTCCCAGGCCCTTCTCATTTAAACTGAAGTTTCTGGAGTCAGGCTCACCCTAGCAGGGATCAGCTGGGTGATCCTCTCTAAGTTCATTTCAGTGAGGAAATTCTGGTAATAAAAAAGGAATAATGGCTTGATAAGGCCCAGAGAGTGGCATCAACATCCTTGCAAAGGAACGCTCATCTTCACCTGGCAGGCGGAGAGAAATCACCCCTGTGCCACATGGAAACAGGAGAGATCAGCCAGAGAAAAGGATGAAAAGGAGCCTGGGCTGAAGCTGCTAATTCCTTATAAACAACCACCAAAAGAGAATAAAACCTCAGGAAGCTGGGCATGTGCACAAGTGGTGCCTGCTCTGAATTGAACTTCTGCTCTGGGTTTGTGCTGTGAGAGATTCAGTCACTGCTGATATTCTGCAAGCTTGTGTTGCATAAACTGCTCCCCACACCACCTGAAGGAATGACTCACAGATTTAATCCATCCGTTGTTTTTCTGGTTAAAGTCACAGAGAGTTAGCCTAAAAATCCTATTTTGTGTGTGCACTAGCTTCAGAAAATCTAAAGGTCCCTGGGCTTGTTTTAAAACATATTTCAATGTGACCTAGCTAATCCTTTAATACCAGCTTTCACTACCTTTGATCTGTAGTTGTAAGAGATTAGATCAAACCCCTAAAAAAAAAAAGTCGGTTGCAGAGGAATTTTCTTCCTGCAATGAATTAAAATGATGGTCCACTGCAAGGCTGAAATATCTGCCCAAACAGCCTGAGGGGGGCATGGCCTGTAGGGCACAGGAAAAACCCATTCTCTTCACTCATTTGATAGATAATCAGTGGTTAGTGTCACAATAAAGTGATATCTTTGGTATCTACCAGCTGAAAACATCATCATGGTTGCACATTTGCTATATTTAAACACACTGTGGTTGCATTTTTAGGTGCAACCATGTGCATGAGGTAACAGAAAATGTGCATGAGGTAACAGAAAATGCCCAAACCAATACCCCCACTGATTTTTCAGCAATAAAACATCAGCCCCATAGGAATGGGGGCTCCCACAGCCAGCACTGTTGACTTGAACAAAGCAAAATGTGCACCCAGGGGTGTGGAACCCCAAATGTGACACATCAGTGCTGTGTTTGTGCCACGGGGCACATTCTGCAGCCCTGGCTGCCTCCGAGGGCTGTGCAGAGCTGGATGTGGAGGCAAAGGGTTGGCAGAGCTTGGGAGCAGCACTCTGATCTCTGATTTAGTTCATAAAGACATCACAAGATGTTACAGCTCCTGACAAATGCTATTGACTGGGTTCTGTCAGACACATTTCACTCATCTTTAGCCAAACCCTGCCAGCCCTACCCCCTCTCAATCCCATTTCAATCTTCATTTAGTGCTGACTGCAACCAAACAGGGAATAAACCACACCACTGGCTCGCAGATGATTTCTTTTTAAAGATGTCACGAGCTGTCACTGACAAATAAAAAATCCATTAACGCCGTGTTCCTCATTATTTCCCTGATTCCAAGGTCTTTGGTGGAGAGCTGAGCCTCTCCCCTTCCAGTCACACACCCCAGTCCTCCTCCTGTGTCCTTGCCACCCACCTGGGGCACAAAAAAGGGAATTCTGGGGGTGCTGACTCTGCAGGTGACAAGTGACAGCCGAAAATCTGCCTCTGTTCTTGCCCCAGCCCCTATTTTTTTGCACCTTAAAATTCATCCCAGCTGAAATGAGGCAGATCCACCTCAGGTGCTTAAATGAGTGTAAACCTGTGATGAGCTTGGCATTTGTGCTGTAAGGAATATTTGTAATTTCATAAATCTCTCAATTAAGAGAGCTCAGTGTGTTCCCTGTGCTGTCAGAAATATCAAGCCAAAGCACTCCCAAATTAGAGGAGAATTTATCCTTATCCTTCATCCTCAAATATGTTGATAAACTTGTGCACAAACTGAATCAGCAGTTTTACAGAAAGGATTATGTCAGATTAATTTTAATCTAATCCATTTCTATCTCCTGAGAAGCTTTTTACTTCTTGCTTTTAATAATTTAAACGGTGACTGTGGCAGAGCATAAAAAATAAATGATGGGAGATGCACTTTAAATGGAAGTTACCATTCTCAATCACTTTTTATTTAAATGAGAGTTTCATATGCCTGATTTTAAGTTTAATGAACCCCATTTTTGCTGAAATGTAATGATCTCCATCACATGGAGCCAGACACAGATGAATTACAGAATCCCAGGGTGTGACCCACCTACTCCCTGTGATGGAAGGAGACACCTGGATGGAAATTTGGGCTGAATTTTGAGGGATTTTTTGGCAGAAATGTTGCCAGGCTGCTCACATGCAGCTTTCAGGAGCAGGAGACAAACTGCAGGAATTGACTGGAAGCTTTGGGAAGTTGTTTTCTGGATCTTGGCCTGAGATCAATCACTCAGAGGCTTTTTGAGCTCAGCTGTTCATGCTCTGGAAAACATTTTTAGGGTGCTGACACTTGGGACATGGGAATTTTCCTGCTTTGGGGGACATGGGAGTGGCAGTCACTATTAAAGGGAAAACTGGTGACCTTCAGGTATTTTTCTGCATCCTTTGCCCTCCTCATGGTCTCCTCCATCTCCCACACATCTCCAGCACTCATCTTGCACTCCCCTCCTGGAAATTCCTGGGAATTCCTGCTGGAATTTCAGTGTTCCCATTCCAGGAAAGTCAGCTGTGAGCTGTGGAGCCCCAGCTCATGGGAACTGCACCCTGCTGGGGCATTTTCTTGTTTTGGGGACATGGGAGTGGAAGTCACTGTTAAGGGGAAAACAGGTGACAGCTTCAGGTATTTTTCTGCATCCTTTGCTCCTCATGGTCTCCTCCATTAACTCCAGCAACTTGAATTTCTCCTCACCCTGCTGGGGCAGTTTCAGTGTTCTGTGTCATGGGAACTGCACCCTGCTGGGGCATTTTCCTGTTTGTTTGGGAACTGAGCCTCCCCCCGTCCCTCCCTGCATCCTCCAAGCAGAATTATCCATGGAAAACAAGGTTTAACACCTGCCCCAAAACCAAGGCAGGTTTGCAGCCCCTCCTGATGCTCCAACACCACCCCAACACCAGAGTCAAATCCATCAAATCCATCACTGACCATCCTAATGGGAAAATATTTCCCTTTTTCTTTGCTTTTCCCAGCCCCAAGGGAGAGTTTACCTGCTCAGATGTTCCCTCCAGCCTTGGGAGTGATCCATGACAGGCTGCTCAGTAGCCCTGCAGCCTCCTGACAAATAGCTGAACCAACTTCCAACCAGCTTAGCAGATTTTTTGCTCGGTTTCCTGGAGAAATGGAACTTTTACAGCCACGGTGCCCACCCATGTGTGCGAGGCTCCTCTCTAAATTAGCTTCTCACTAATTGGAACCAAATCTGACCAAGCAGCAAAGGCTTCCAAAGACATTAAGACAGCAGAGAAGGAGGAGAAACTATCAATCCTTTAATAAGGAGTAACAGGGGTAGCTCAGCCCTTTGACATCCTGCCTGGCAAGGGGGAACTGGCAATACAGGTTCTGTAAAATTCACATTTCTCAAAAGCCCTGGGCATCCCACACTGAAAGAAACAGGAAAATAAAGGCTGAATGTTAAGCTTGCTGTAGTGGAGTGAGGACATTAAATGCTCCAGGATCCTGCCATGCTCCATTTGCTGATCATGGTATAAAAATGCCTGATAATTGCCTTTTTCCTCCTGTACTCTTCTGATTTTTCCGATTTTTGCTGCCCTTCCTCCTTGCACTGCATGGTGGGGGCTGTACAAACATGAGACATGATTTGTGGGATGGATTATTTACAGGACAACCCCCCCAAAACCATTCATCCCACTAGAGGCCATCAGCCACCCCGACAGCCCAAAGATCCTTACTGTTCCCAGCCCATCAAGTGTCCATCATGCCTTTAAAAAAACAACAATAATAAAAGGAGAGAAAAAGCAAGAGGACAATGAGCAGCCACTAATGATTCCTGTGCTCAGGAGTGGTTTTAGCAGCGCTGGAATCTGTAAAATGCTTTCTGCAAACACCTTTGGTGTCCACACCTCACTCCTGCCCGTGCAGCATGAAAGGCTGGGATTGAGATGGGATCAGAATTGCCATCTCCTCTGTCAAATGCTAAAATTTAGTTAGTTCTACTTGATTAAGCTGTGCAACAGAACTAAAAGTTTTCCTGGATACCGGCAGGGAAAGAAAGGCAGGAGAGAATGAGAAAACCTGAATGCATCCAATCTGTGAAAAGGTGTGGGAATCATTCTCTGTCAACAGCTCAGCTCACAGACACAGATGTGTTCCCATCCATGGCTGGGTTTCCATCAGGAGTGATGGCATCAGATAGGAAAGGATTATGGGAACAACTGAGCTTTAATGAATCTCCTCCTCTTCAGGAAAATGGAATTTTCCAAGTGCATTGAGAACATGGGCAATGCTGAGACAGAGATCTGATCTTCCTTGAAATCCTGCCTTTGTTCACTCAAGGGGACACAGCTCCCCAGGAAGGTCAGAAAGGAGCAGAGGGACAAAGTGTGTGAGGAGCTGAGGCTCCGAGAGAGGAATTGTCGGGGGATTCAGTTCCAGGGTCAGCAGGAACTTTTGAGGATGTGTCTGCAGGAGAAGACACATCCTACAGAACACTAGTGGGTTCCCAGCTGAGCACTTTGTTATCTAAAAAAGCCATCAGCTGGTTGATTCTTGCCCAGATTACTGATTGAGAACAGATGTGCTCCAGCTGTGGTGAGGGGGGGAATGAGCAGAGCCCAGAGCAGGACACACCACCAGGGACTGCAGCGAGAACACAGAATTCAAATAATCCAGTAATTGAGAGATCATTTCCAGCAGCCCTCTGTGTGCGCTCAGCATTTCTCACAGCGCTTGGAGAGCTCCATCTCCACAGGCTTTTCCCACGAGGGCTGCAAGGCAAATGTCATGAGAACATGGTTATAGATCTTGCTAAAGATGAACCACGAGAAACTCGCAGGAAGGGGGGGAGAGGAATCCTAAAGACGAGTTCATTTATCTTCCCAGAGAAGGGAGGGGAAGGGTTTCCAGACCTGTTTGGATTGCATCAGGAAGCGTGTGCTACCAGCCTGTCAAGTAGAAAATCCTTTCCAAGACTGTATTTTTTTAGCCTCTGGACTCACAACAAAATGCCAGGGATGCTAGAAGGAATTTGAAAACTGTAGTTGTTAAAATGTTAACTAACCCTGCCCTGACTATCAAAAAAATCTAATGAAAGTGGCAGCTAAATGACTCGGCTCCCACAGAGTTAAATGAAAAGAAATATTTGGCACAAAAGAATATTTTATCTTAAAATTTGGAGATAAAGTTAAAAGGACAGTGACCCCCAAATACTTCCCAGGCATATCCCCCTTGGAACACAACTTAGATTCAGGGCCCTGAGAAACACAAGTGAGTGTTTGCTTTGGCTTTTGGAGCTCTTTGATTGTTTGTTTCAATTAAGTTTATCTCAACAAGAAATGGATCTTGCCAAATTTGATTAACAACACCGAAAAACGCAAACAAGGAAAGGTGTTCCCCCCTGCAGAGCTAAAGAGCTTAGCTTGAACACTACTGCACACTTTGAAAAGGTTTATTGGCTTCTAAATGCCTTAAAAATGCAACAGAAAGAAACAGAAAAGAAGAAACGAAGCCATTTTTGGTGATATTTTCCCTGTTTTGGCTCAAAATGCTCCAGATAGTCAAGGCAGGGGATTCTTCCCCTCTGCTCTGCTCTTGTGACAGCTCAAGGGCAGGGTTAGGTGGGATATTGGGATGGAATTGTCCCCTGGGAGGGAGGAATTGTTTCCTGGGAGCACCTGGGACAGTGGGAGGTGTCCCTGCCATGGCATTGGATGGGCCATTCCCACCCAAACCATTCTGTGAGTCAGTGGTTGATCTCAAAGGCAGGAGAGCTTTGCCTTCTGGTATCCAAATTCTAGAAGTCATTCTGAGACAGGCCGAGGTACCTAAATGAGACTCAACAAAGAAGTCACAGGAACTCTGTGATGCCCCTCCAGTGTCCAAACCCATTTCTGTGACTCCATCACTGGGACCGCCCAGTTCATGCTGTGGCCACGATGAGCCCCCTGGTGTTCTGCACAAAACCAAAGCCAAATTTGAGCTCCACACAGACTTTTAGGATTTTTGACTGTTTCCTCTTGTCCACTCAAACACCACCAGCAGCTCATCGTGCTGTTACCCAGGCCCCAGTGCCACATTCCCAGAGCAATATTTACTTTCCAATGATTTCTTCTGTGGAGTTTCAGGGCAGAATGGTTGACACAAGACCACTGTTGGGCTTTTGATTAAACAAGCTGCAGAAATAACGAGGGAACACCCTTCACACGCAGGGTAATTATCTCAGAAAAATCCTAACAATGAAGGCAGGCTTCTACCAGTCCATTAGGAACAAATGGAGAAGGCAAAAAAAATAGGAGAGAAAAAGAAGTGGAACTTCTAGCAGACAAAGGGGTCATCAGTACAGCAGGACTGGCCTCGGGGTGGGTGGGAATCCACTGCTGCAAGCGCGGAAAGCGCGGCAGAAGCAAATGTTTGATTTGCATTCATTCCGCTCTCCAGCCCAGCCACTTCCCGAGCTGCAGATGAACATTTATTTGCCAAACCTCCAGCACTCAGCATGCGCTTCATCAGAGGAGGCCATCACATCATTATGCTGCTTAACAGAATGTACCAGCACAAGGCAGTGACCTGACAAACAGCGGCTCCCCGCCGCACGGAGCGCGAGCTCCGTCTCCATCTGGGCTCTGGGGGGGAGCTCACATCCATGGGCTCGAATTTCCAGCTCATTTCCAACCAAAAATTGGGACAGTGCACGGCAATGCCCAGATTGTTCTGTGCGAGCTGTACACACACAGCCCATTTGTTGGTGCTGAAAGGACTTGTTCATCATTTGGGCTCATTTTCGGGATGAATTTCCTGTAACGTTGGAACAGTAGGAAGCTCTTTATTGGGCATCATTAACAAGAAAAAATAGAAAGAAAGCCTCAACAACTAATGTATGTAGGCCAACATAACTTCACTTTTAGCTGACAGCTCCTCAGAAATGGATATTTCCAACTGGCAAAGTATTAGACCCACAGATGAAAGGTTAATGGTCTGGATGCTGATCAGTGTCTTTTTAATAAAGTCACAATTTTTAAGCCCAAGACAACCAGTGACACAATGGTTGACAGAAAATAATTCCCTTCCCACTTACTGTTTTTCTTTTCCCAAATCTTAGCACCTGGCCAGGATGGGTTTTTTTTCAGGCTTCTGCTAATCCAGTGAATACACTCATCAGCAAAGCAATGGCAATTTTCAGATTGAACAGTTCTGATTTTTTTTTTTCAGATTTCATTTTCAATGCACATATGAAACTAAGGTTAAAAAAAATGAAAGTGTATTTTTTCCCACAATTAGTCCTATGTTTCAGCAGTGGTCACTAATGCCATCAGGCACTTTTTGCAAGGATGATGAACCTGGGTTCGCTGCCCTAATCAGATTCTAAAATAAGTAATTGCATTTTCTCCTCTTATTACCACACCTGCTTCCAATGAGCTGGATTATTTTTCACTTTGGAGCTGAGGAGGTTTTTCCTGTTGCACCACAGCATCAAACACTGGCAGCGTTACCATCAGCCTAACAGCACATGGTCCAGGGGGCAATTTCCATCCAGCTGATGAGGCCAGACAGACCTCAAAGCAGGATTGCAAATTTCTTTAAAAGGGCCACAGATCTGTGGGAGATGTTGTGCTGTTTTGACAGAGTGAGCACTGCCTGATGAAGAGCCAGCTGCAGTGGCTGGTGTGGTCCTGGTGGGGAGGGACACACATGGATCTTGTCAGGCACACCAAGAATTCCAGCAGGAATTCTCACAGAACCACTCCCTCTCCAACACATTTCAAACAGAGCAGTGCAACACACATGCTCAGGAAGCCACAAACTGGCACAATTAAAAGAAATTTGTGCTAAACTGAAATTGTTTGGTATTTTCTAAACATTCATATCGCCCTCTTTGAAGCCAACAGCACCCTGTGAGATCTGGACACATCCTGAGTACCCAGGACACAAAAAATAGTGCCAGTAGTGTTTGAAAAAGAGAAAATAATGAAAAGATGGTGCGCAAAAGTGGCTCTGCCAGCAAGTTCAGCTTTTTAGCAGGAGACACACCCAGGCCACAAACCAGAAAGGCTGAGCAAGAATATCTTGGTCACACCTTCAGGATATGAACACATTGCTTTAGTTTCCATCTCCGCAGTTTACACTCAGAAGTTTATCTCTGCAGTTTACACTCAGATCCATAAAGTGCTCATCTCTGTGTTTGTCCCCCACTGGAGCTTCCCCAGGCACCAGAATCCCCTCAGCCAGGGTGGCCCTGCCACCACCCTGTCCTCGCAGGTGATGGCTCCAAACTTCCTGAAAACCCTGAGAATTCCCTCCCCTGAGAAGGGAAACCCCACAGTTCATTGAAATCAAGAGAAGAAAAGCTCTTTACCTCCAGAGTGGGGTGGGGGCCCACAGAGCAGCACCATGCCCTGGCCCTGGCGGACGGACACCGTGCTCCTCGTCCTGGTCTTGAAGTTCTCAAGGTCTGCCAGGAGAGAAGGAACTCGGTTAGAGGCTGACCACGAAAGGAAAATGGTGAAATAAAGCAAATATCAGCGTGGAGGGTGGGCTGGGGGGAGTGTGAGGAAAGCAGGAGGCTGAGGAGCATCAACAAGGGGATGAGGAAATGCCGTCCCCAGGCTGGAAAGGAGAAGGTGCTGCTTCACCCGCAGAGACAGACACAGCTGGAGAAAACCCCAGCACCCGTAAGGCTGGGGGAGGTTTGTTGTATGAATTTAGGAAGAATTACTGCCTTGAATCAGCAATTCCATCCCAAGGCAGGCTGCTTCCCTCGCTGCTGCTGCCCTCCCATCCCACGTGTGGAGACCCTTCCCTCTTGCACCAGCTGCATGTGAAGCCACAGAAGTGCTTTAATTAAATTAAATTAAATTCCTCCTTCCACCTCTCTCTTTTTTCCTCTCCTCAGGGCCCGTGCACTGCAAAAATACAACTCCCCCTGCTCTCCTCGCACACTGAATTCAGGAGTGAAGAGAGGAGGTGACTCTGAGCTCAGAGTGCCACCAGGATTGTCACCAGCAGCTGCTTCGTGGGAGCACCAAGACATGGAATCACTCTGGCAGCCTCTGATCCTTTACAATTTCCTGCATTTCAATTTTCATTTTTCCCCCCTTGTTTCCAGTGTAGCTGAGCCTTGGTTTGGCAATTACAAACCTGTTGTCAGTGCAGTTGGGAACCAGAGGAAACACAGAGGTGATAAATATTTATCAGCAGGAGCTGGTAGGAACATCATTATGAGGTTACAAGGATGGAAAACTGAGCCTTGAGTTTTATCCTCTCTTAAAAATGTTTTCTGCACACATACTTAAAAACATTTAAATAAATAAAATCCAAAGTTGTCACTGCTTCATTTCCCTTTTTAGGAAAGAAACCTTTATGGGCTTTTCTCTTTTTCTTTTCTGGCTTAGGACAAAATAAGAACAGGAACATAAATTATCAATTAGAGAGATATAATCTTTCATTCCTAAATTCTATAAAATTTACAAGTAGTTTTTTTTTTTTTTTTAAATTTTTTTTAAAATTGTACAGGAAGCACTGTAGCATTTCTCTGGCCACCTGCCAGTGCACAGATTTTTATACATTTTGACTGCACGCAGGCACAAGGCTGGATCCCATCCTCTCTGAGGACAGCTGCAGGAGGAGGAACAGCCTAAAGCCCAAAGAATGCCTGCAGGAATAAATGTGCTGTTTTTTACATCAATATTGACAAGGAAAGGATTACTACCAGGAAAAGCAGACTCTGCTTGGATGAACATGTAGGAAATGCTGCAAGGATGGTCAAAATCAGCAAATAAAGCAGAATATTTCATCACTCTTGCTTGCACTGCAGACCATCAGGCTTTGGGAGCCAGCCCTGCAGAGCCTCATGCAAGCCCTTCAAATCTGCCTCTGAGCACAATAACAAGATTAAGATAATTATAAGAAAGGCTAATGCCTCATCAAGGCCATCAGGCTGATTGTGCTTTCTGAGGGCCACAGATTTATTTTCACAACACCTAAATTGGAATGAACAATGATATAATGAAGATTTTATTAGTGAGGAGCTTCATTTAGGATCCACCTTGCAATGTTTGAGTTGCAGAGAGGAGGGCTCAGCCTCATGGTGACAACACCATCGAGTTCCACCTCACTTTGTCCCCAAACCTACAAACCCTGGGTAGCAGAGAAGGATTTTTGTTCTTATTTGCCCATAAAAATCCCAAACCCAACAGAGAGACCCACCAGATTAAAAGGAAAAACTGAGATACTAACACTTGGAATTCAGGAAATCAGTGTGCTGCCAACAATTCTCACAATACCAACCAAGGGCTCCAGAGAGCACAGGAAAATATTGTGTGAGCTCCAGTAACCCCAGCATTAGAAAAGGATTGGTAATTAGCAATTAGTAATGATTTCAGGAGGAGAATACAACAGGGGGGTGTAATAGGAATGCAGACAGGTTATTGTGAGTAACAGCTACTCACACCTCATTTAATGAATGACTTCAGGTGCCTTTCAACACTTTCTGGACAGTAGCAACTCTAAATCAAGCTGAACAGGCCCACAGAAGCAGAAAGCTGCATGTATTATTTCATTTCAGCTGGATGTGTTTAAAAGCAGCTGCATGACTTTGGGAAAGTCACTTCGGCTCTCGGTGACAAAGTTTGCACATCTCTGAGGACAAGTCCTTCAGCTGTGTCTCTCAGAAGAGGTTTAATTAGCTAATATTTGCACAGAGCCCTGACATCTGCCTCTGGAATGCACTGGAGGGCAATGCACACACCAACACCCAGCCCTGGATGGGGCTTTGCTGCCATAATGAGGTTTTTCTGTGAAACTCTGCCTTAATGTTCAGTGCCACGACTCGGGCGGGCACAGGGAAGTGATGCCACAGATCCCCCAAAAATGCTCCCAAGCCCAGCAGGAGCCAGCAGCAGCTGTCAGCCCACCAGCTCCTCCCTTTGGACAGGGTATCATTGTGTGGAATGAGCTGTTGTGGGGTTTAATAAAAGCTTAAGCAATCTGAAATGATCCACAGCCCCTCAAGGCTGGGTAGTTTGTCTCAGTAAATGGCATTTGGAAACTTTAATCAAACCCATATGGCTTTGCACAGTAACAATTACCCAAGTTGTCCAGAGTAATGAAAGATTTCCCCAAATTTTGCCTACAAAAATCAGTCTTTATAGCAAAGAAGATTCAATTATAAGCAAAACAAAAGGAACTGCAGCCTTTTCTCCTTTTTTAGGACCTACTTGGGTTGGAGCTTTATAAAATGTGGTCATTCTTTTTCTAAGGCAAGCAAAGTTTTAAAGAAACATTCCCCAGATGGCATTGAAGGATGAGCAAACAAACAAGGTCACATCAGCTTCTGCTGATGGGGTCAGTGGAAAATTTGGCCTCAGATTTCTGAATTTCCACCCCTCATCATTTGCCAGCTCCACTGATTGTCCCAGTGGTGAGAATTCCACCCCAGCAGAGCAGCTACAGAGCCCCCCTTGGCTCCCATGACTGGCTGCAACAACATCAGAAATGATGGGAATAACAGAAATAACAGGAATAACAGGAATAATGGGAATAATGGGAATAACAGAAATGATGGGAATAACAGAAATGATAGAAATAACAGAAATGATGGGAATAACAGAAATGATGGGAATAAGAGACATGATAATAGCAGAAATAATGGGAATTACAGAAATGATGGAAACAACAGAAATGATGGGAATAAGAGAAATAATGGGAATAACAAAAAGAATGGGAATAACAGAAAGAATGGGAATAACAAAAAGAATGGGAATAACAAATAATGGGAAAACCAGAAATTATAATAGCAGAAATAATGGGAATAACAGAAAGAATGGGAATAACAGAAATGATGGGGACAACAGAAATGATGGGAATAACAGAAATGATATAAATAACAGAAATTATATAAATAACAGAAATGATGGGAATAACAGGAATAATGGGAATAACAGAATTCCTGAGCTCAGCATGCCCCAGGACCCCGACTGGAACACACGACTTCCCTCAGGAGCCTGCCAGTCTCAGGGCACTGGGGATGTGACAGAGATCCCTGTTTTCTGTGAAAGCTGAGCTCTGTTTTGCTGCCTTTGTTTGCCCCAGGAGCCTTTCCATGCTTTGCTTTGATTTTTTTCCACACGTGCCTATTTTTAGAAGACAAAATGCTTCGTAATTACGCCGGTGCTGCAATTAGGAGAGACCCCTCTGTGCAAAAGCTATTAAAAACCACCCAAAAAATATTACAGAAAATGAGATGAAGAGTCAATGATGCAAACTGGTGGTGGCAGGTGTCTGCATGTCCTTTGGAAAGCCAATTTCTGTGAGTGTATCATGAGGGAGGCAGCTCAGCTGCGCAGAGCCTTGAATGACACGCTGTCAAAACCTCACCATTAGTGAGCCCTTTGTCATTGCAGTTCAGGGGTTTTTTCCTAATGATTAGAAAAGCAGTGTCAGTGCTATTTTCACTGATTATTCCTGTTTAACTGGTGTGAAACGGTTTCTGCTTTTGCTCCATCCCGACAGAAATGTACACACATCAATCGCTGCTTTATACATCAGTGGGTTTTAATTGCCAAAGAAAAGCAGGGCTAATAGGCTTAGAAAAATAAAAAGTGTCAGTGGGTTTTACTTTAAAGTCTTGGTCTAGAGAGTTTTGTAAAGCAAATTTGATCACACATCGTTGATATCACTCAGCTGGGTTGGTGTGAACAGCAAGGAGCCCCCAGAGCTCCCCCAGATCATTATTGCTACAAAATGAGATACCCAATGCACCTGGACAGGGAGAACACAGAGTTTGTGCCCAGGAGCAGCACAGGGACAGAGGAGGGTGGGTGATACCCACACATCTCTGCATCCAACTGGGAATTAGTGGGAATTAGCACTGCCTTAGTGCCATTCCCTCTGCACTAAAAATAAGTCTTGGGTTAGAACGCTCCTACTTCACTGAGATGAGCAACAAATCCTTGGATCAGCACTTCAGGAGTTCTTTCAGCCTGTCTGTATTTTATGGGGGGTTGGTATTTCACCCTTGAGACTTGGCTGTACTTTGAGCACAGGAAAATAAAATGGTTAAAAAAGATTGATAATTTAGGAACTGATAACTCAGAACGCTAACACACATTCATTGGCAATTTTGAGTATTCTGGAGTGGACAAAACAACACCTTTACAAATACGAAATGAACTTTAAAGCACCCACAGAATAGGAAATAATGATATAGGTAAGGAGTGATTACCTTTCTTACATGTGAAATCCCAATCCCCTTGGGTACCCAGCCACAGCCAAGACACCCAGAGCCAATTTTTAAGCATGACTTAAAGAGATTTGCAGATCATAATGGGCTTTGCCTTCTCAAACCCCTTCTATAATTTTAAAATAATCCCAGGAATCTAAAATTTAGGGTGATGTTTAAGGTCACATCCAGGAATAATTGAAGATTATTCCTTTATTATTAAAGAGCACATGACTCCTCCCAAGGGAATCTGATTAGGCTGGCAGTGAGATCTCCAACACAAAAACTGATGGGAGGATTGGTCAAATCCCCCTGGCTCAGACTGAGCAAAGAACCTCCATCCAGGTATCCTTGGGAATATTTGGATGCCCTTTCCCAAATTATTCTCATCATCTTTGCACAACTCTCCATGTACAAGAGATCCCAGGTTCATGTCCTGGACAAAACTCACAGCCAGGTGGGCAGGGGAGGCATTGGCAACATAATCCCACTCCACTGGCTGCAAACGGCAGGAATTTAAAAATATATTAAAGAATTTAAAAGAAAAAAATGAAAACAGTCTTGGAGAGGGGATCCAGTGCACCTGAATCCATGCGGGAGGGAGGGAGGGAGGGAAGGAAAGGAGAAAGAGGAAAGGAAAGAGGAAAGGAAAGAGGAAAGGAAAAAAAAGGAAAGGAAAAAAAAAGGAATGGATAAAAAAGGAAAGGAAAAAAAAGAAAAAAAAAAAAAAGGAAAGAAAAAAAAGGAAAGAAGAAGGAAAAAGGAAAAGGAAAGGAAAAAGAAAGGAAAGAAAGGAAAGGAAAGGAAAGGAAAAAGAAAGGAAAGGAAAGGAAAGGAAAGGAAAGGAAAGGAAAGGAAAGGAAAGGAAAGGAAAGGAAAGGAAAGGAAAGGTTGATTTGCCTGCTGATATTTATGGCCCCACCATCCCCAAACACTGTCTCTCTAAAACTGCACCTGGTTTTCAGAGCTGGGTTTTCTGCCATCCCTCTCACCAGCTCACAGAGATGAAGTTCTTCGGGCTGTGTCCTTGCTGGTGTGTCAGGACTACCCAGAGAGCTGTGTGGGTTGGAATAAAACCCCTTTGATACACAGCTTAATAGAATTTTAGTTTAAGAGCTGGTGTTCTAATGAATAATTTCGAGAGTCACTGATTTGAGAAATAGTTTACAAGTCTGGGGATGAAAGCTTTCTAATTTGACCTTTAGAGCAGAAATTTCACTGGGATTTCTACTTTGCCGAGGAGAAAAGAAAGGGAAAAGAAGTTTTAGAGGTAAATATCTTGGCATTCCCCCCACCCCTATCCCTGTTGGAAAAGATTTTTCCTTGGACTTTATTCCTGTGGCCATTAACAAGGCATTGAGTTTACCACCCCCATCTCTGATCTCTCATCTCTGTCTGGGTTCTGCGTTTGGATTTTCCCAAGTCCTTCTGACCCCACCTGTTAAAGCCAGGCTGATTTCTGCACCCACCTGGCTGCAACTCCACCTCCCTGGGGTTTGCTCCTTGCTCCCAGCAGGCTGCAAGGCACCCCCAGGGCTTTTCCCTTTTCCTTTTTCCCTTTTCCTTTTTCCCTTTTCCTTTTTCCCTTTTCCTTTTCCTTTCCTTTCCTTTCCTTTCCTTTCCTTTCCTTTCCTTTCCTTTCCTTTCCTTTCCTTTCCTTTCCTTTCCTTTCCTTTCCTTTCCTTTCCTTTCCTTTCCTTTCCTTTCCTTTCCTTTTCCTTTCCTTTCCTTTCCTTTCCTTTCCTTTCCTTTCCTTTCCTTTCCTTTCCTTTCCTTTCCTTTCCTTTCCTTCCCTTTCCCCTTCCCCTTCCCCTTCCCCTTCCCCTTTCCCTTCCCTTTCCCTCCTTCACCCCACTCTTCTGTTTCCCTGCTCTTACAGGGAAACAGAAATTCCTGAGAAATTTTCTGAGAAATTCCTGCAAGGCACCCATTTTTCTTTTCCAAACTCAAACCACTCTTCTCTATGATATTATGAAAAAAAAAAAAATCCTCCTTGTCCTCATGTTCCACTTCATAAAAACTGCCTGTTTGCCTTCTTTCGACAGGAAATATTTCAAACATTTATTTTGAAGCAGCTCCTCTGCTTGAGACAAAATGCTGAGGACTCTGAAAATTTTATTACTTTAATCTAGAAAATCTGGGCAGACATTTCCCCTTGGGTTGACTGGAACGGGGTTATTTCACTCTCAGAAGTTTTTTATCTTTTCCTAGATGAAAAAAAAAGTGAAAAAAGCTCTGTTTGCACTTTCTTGCAGCAGAGATGATCTGCAGCGGGCAGAGAGCAGAACTTGCAGGGGCCCAGGGGGTGTTGTGCCCCTCTTTCAGGGGTGTCTGGGCATTGCAGGTGCCTCACGTGTTCCCCTTCTGCCCCTTCCCACTCTGGGCAGTGGCAGGAATGCAAATTCAGACCCAAAATAATGTAAAATACAATCACTGAGCCCCAGATTTCATTAAAGCCCATCCAGTGCCATGGGCAGGGACACCTCCCACTGCCCCAGGTGCTCCAGCCCCAGTTCCAGCCTGGCCTTGGGCACTGCCAGGGACCAGGGCAGCCCCAGAGT
Organism: Camarhynchus parvulus; assembly: GCF_901933205.1. Taxonomy (NCBI): domain Eukaryota; kingdom Metazoa; phylum Chordata; class Aves; order Passeriformes; family Thraupidae; genus Camarhynchus; species Camarhynchus parvulus. The sequence continues at coordinate 18,381,740 of NC_044582.1, read as the reverse complement.
TCCTGGATAACACGACTCAAGCTCACTCAGCAGGACATTTCAAAGGGAAATTTCCCTTTACTTGCTAAAACCCCACCCAAACCCCAGCCCCAGAGCTGCTGCTGCTGCTTCAGCCTCCCTGTGGAAATGCACTTTTTGGTGCTCAGCAGCATCTCACAGGGCTGATATTTTTCCATTCTGTTCCCCTCTCAAGCCTAATGAACGATGACATGCCAGTCATGTTTGCTGCAGACAGGCAAACCAAGGTGGCACAGCTTCCCACACACACATTTGATGTTTCTCCATCCTCCACGTGCCACTGCTGCCTCCTGGCTTTGCTTTCCAGAGGGAAACCAGGAAAAAAAACCCCAAACAAAATAAAGATAAATCAGCCACTGGGATAAAGTCGTTCTGCACGGCCCTTGCATCCCATCAACAGAAACAGAAATTCTCCTGCAGAATCCAGCTCTGGCCTTTGCCAGGTCTGTGCTGGGCTCCTGGAAGTGCTATTTCCACACATTTCTAGAAAATACTGATTTGCATTGATCCAGAACCCCCAAGGATCATCTCAGGAGCAGAATTATTTCTTCAGCTAGGTCAAGAGCGTTATTTCATTGTCAGACCAGGAGGTTTAGAGGCAAAAGGGGAGGTGTCACAAGAAGTTTCCAATGACAAAGCAAATAACAAAACCTCCTGATTTCTTGTCCTGCTCTCCAGCCACACAAACCATAACAACTGATCAGAATATGGCATGAAAACATAACCCAACAGCTCTGCAGATGTTTGCTACTCTAAAATCAGTTTTTACAAGAGGTTTGGGGGTTCATAAATAAAAAACAAACACCTACACCATCATACAGTTTTGAAGAATAAAGATCCTAGGTATAAAAAAAAATAAATATCTGCATTTAAAATATTTTTTCATATTAAAGGCAAAATGAATAAATATGAAGAGAGATGAGGAGAAACATCAAGCCTGTGTCCTGCTTTCCCCTGAATTCCTAAAGCAGAAGAGGAACTGGGGTGTTGTGAGTGGCCTGTGATGCTCAGCTGGTTCCAACACCTCCCATGCAACCCCCTGCCCTCTCCAGAGCTCCTTCCAGCCAGAAACCAAAATAACTTCCCAAAAACCACTGCAGGCTTAGGAGATTCCCAGCTTCAGGACAACGTGCACTGACAATTTCCAAGTGCCACTGCTTTAAGTAATAATGAATTCAGCTTATTTATAACCCTGGGGGGGAAACAAAACAGGTAAAAAATCCTCCATTTCTGCTCTGACTTAAGGGTCCTTCTATCCCAGATGAAAGTAAAGTAGGTTATAGATCCATCCTCTGCTGCAAACTCCCTGTTGGTCCCATTCATCAAAAAATAAAAAAATAAAAAAAAAAAGGAAAAGAAAGGGAAAAAAGAGGAGCTTACGCGAGGCTTAGCCTAGTTTTCCACCCAGCAGGGACTGTGGGGAAGGAGCAGAGGTTGGGAGCTCATCTCTAGCACTGATCCTGCCCTGTGCACAGCTCAGCCAGGATTTCAGCACAGAGAAACACCCTGGCACGTATGGGAAAATGTATGGGGACGTATGGGAAAATGCAAATAAATGTGCTCCTTCCTGAGTTAAGGTCACAGCAGCCCCAGTCCTAGGGGCTGGGGGTTTTCCTTAAAAAAAAAAATTGTTTTCCTTCAAAAAAAGGGTTTTTTTTTGAAGGAAAAAACCTTTCTATAAAATGAATTCTTTTAATAAAGTGTGGTGGGGGGACAGGCAGGTGAGGGGCTGGTTTTGGGTAAGGCAGCAGGGCTGTGGTTGATATAAATGGCATTTTTCCTTGAAATCCTTCCTCTGATTTCCTGGAGGAGAATGAGGGGTTTGACACTTGGTAGGAAATCACAAAATTTAAGAACTGGGGACGCCCCAGCCAGGCTGCTCTCACAACCTGACAGGTGACGGGACATCCCAGTGGGTGCTGGGGAAACCCGGGGTCTCTGCAGAGGGCAGGACTGGACATTCCAGCTCCAAAATGAAGATTATTCACAGAGTTTCAGGTCACAACAAAACCCTTCAAATGCACAGAGGGTTCGGTGAGAGAAAGAGTGAGATGGGGGGTGCAGGGGAAATTGGGTCACGGTAAGGAAATCAATTTCTGAAGATGTAAGAAAAACTAAGACAATGTAATGATTTTAAAGCAGATTTGTGGGCCCTTGGTGTCAGCAAGCTGCAGTGGCTGCCTGGGAGTTTTATCTCTGAATTGTGTGGCAGGCAATGCACTGATGAAAATGCCAGGAAAAGGGGAAAGAAAGGGAAAAAGGGAAAGAAACTGTGGGAGAAGCTGGGCATTTGAAGTCCAGGCTCTGAATAAGCAGAAGGGACATCTGGGTGAGAAACAGCTGAGTGGGATATTTCAGTATTGGGGTGCAAAGCAGTGCTGGAGCACAGGGATGCAGGGGATGGGGGCAGGCAGGGCACTGAGTGCAGGTGAGCAGATCCCACCCAAACACTGAGAATCCAAACCCCCTGAGCTCCACGGGCATCTTTCCCTGCCCAGGGGAAATCCAGAGCAAGCAAGGAGCCAGGGAAATGCGCAGGGCTGGGCTGCTGCTCCTCACATGTAAAACCTTGGAGAAATAAACCTCCCGAGGAGGATGAGCAGAGCCAGGCCCAGCAACCACCCCAGCTGCCTCCCAAAACCTGCCCAAACTCTCTTCCTCCTGCATTTCCTGCCCAAACCCTCTGGTTCCTGCATTTCCAGCCCAAACTCTCTCGTTCCTGCATTTCCAGCCCAAACTCTCTCGTTCCTGCATTTCCAGCCCAAATCCTCTTGCACTTCCAGCATTTCCAGCCCAAACCCTCTGGCTCCTGCATTTCCAGCCCAAACCCTCTTCAATTTCTTGCATTTCCAGCGCAAACTCTCTGGCTCCTGCATTTCCAGCCCAAACCCTCTGAATCCTGCACTTCCAGAAGGTTTAAAACACATCATTGTCACCATAATATTTTATAAAAAAATCCCTTTGGCAGGATTTTTTTTCTCCTGGGAAACCTCATCTTCTCCCTGTTTCGCTGCTTTGGAATGTGATTTGGAGAATTGTTTACCCAGCATGTGAATTGTTTTAATTTAATGACCAATCCCAGTCCAGCTGTGTCAAGAATCTGGTCAGTCACAGGTTTTTATTATTCATTCTTGTTTTAGCCTTCTGATGTCTCCTTTCTCTTTCTTTAGTATAGTATATAGTATATATTTCTTAGTATATAATTTCTATAATTTCTACAATATAATAAATATAATTAATATAATAATATAGTAAATATAGTAAATATAGTAATGTAATGTAATATAATATAATATAATATAATGTAATATAATATAATATAATATAATATAATATCAGCCTTCTGAGAACTTAGAGTCAGATTCTCATCTCTCACCTCATCCTGGGGACCCTCCCAACAGCACAACACATCATCTCTTATCTACTCCCAGATTTCAGTGATCCCTGTGGAAATTCCTCCATTTGCTTGCTGAACACATGGATCAGACCCTGGTACTGTGGGTTTGGTTGTTTGGAATTCAGTAGACCCCTCCAAAAAAAAATGTTTTCATTATTAATTGTTCTTGAAAGAGTGACTTCCTTGACAGTTTAGTCTCCAAAAGATGAAATGAATGCACTGGAGGGCAATGAGGGTTCACCAGTAAAGACTTTGAGCAGCCATTACAATGTGTTCCTTAGCAACTAACAGTGAAAATTATGGGATTTACTCATGTAAAAGATATAACAGCAAACATTCTGCCAATGGGAATATTGAAAAAAGCCCTTTTCAGGAGGATGTTGGGAATAATTTTCTCTTTCTACCACCACAGTGAAATTATTTTGGGATGGTAGGTCGAAGCCCCAAAGGATTCTCATTGCAACCACATTATTACAGGATTTTCTGCCGCTCTGTGCCCTGTGCAGTGCTGGGTCCTGGCTGCTAATTCATGTTTAAAAATAATTTTTGAAGGAAAAAAACCTTTCTATAAAATGAATTCTTTTCATAAAGTGTGTGTGGGGAAGAGTTTTTAGAAACAACAGCATGACTCCCTTCACTTCAGAGGAGGTTCCTGGTAACAAGGAAGAAAGAAAAGAGTTCCTGGAATGGAATCAGAATATCCAGAGCAGGAAAGGATCCCCAAGGATCACCCCTCATGAATAATCCAATGGAAAAGGCACCAGAGGCAGGGTGGAGGCTGCTCCCCTGCCCAGAGCAGCCAACCTCCAGCCCTGATCTGCAGGCACTGAGGACACAATGAAACAGCTCAGCTCAATTCCACCCAGAAAATCAGACATTCCAGCTGTCTGGGGACACCTGCAGGATGAGGAGGAGGAGAAAGAGAACAAGGAGACCTTTCCCCTTCCTTTTAACCTCCTGGGGCAGCACATGATGCTCCAGCTCTGCTGCAGCATCCTCAGAGGACACCTCCCTTCAGACTCATTATCCTCCACTCCCCTGGGGCTCATTTGGTCTGAAATTGGTCCCTCAGCCCCTGGACATCTCAATATCCCTTTGGCCAACTGCAGAGAGCATCCACAGCATGAGCATGGATCTGCTGAGTTAGAGATTCCAGGGAAACTCCTTCCTGGAAAATAGCCACGGGCTGGAAAGGGGATTTCAGAGAGGCCTCTGGGCACAGAGCAGGGGAAGGACATCAGCCATCCTCCCCTCGTCCTTCCCACAAATAAACCCCCCTGAGAACAGATCCCATTTCTCTAACAGCTCCTGCTTCACAGACATCACTTGCAGGCAGTTTTCGTAACAACAGGGGGCAAAACAATGATATGGCTGAAAACCAGCTCTGATTCAAAGTTGATTTTCCTCTTTGGATTCCCATTTCCAAATCAACAGCATGTGACAGCCACCAGTGAGAGGAGAAAGGCAGCAGCTCCTGCACAGCTCCCAGAGGGCTCATTTCCAAACCAGCATCCTGCAGCCGGCAGCAGCTCTGTGAATTTTCAGGTTAAACTGCAAACCCTGCTGAGGTGTTTAGGGCCAAATTGAGTCGAGTTATCACAGCAGGGAGGGAATATTTCATCTGTGAGCACTGGGGATGGCTCCATGGGAGAAGAGAGGGGTCACCTCTTGGCTTGGTCCTGTGCTTGGAGATGGAGCAGACACGGCCTGGAGACCCCCGGGGTTGGGGGGCACTGGGGATGTGCAAAACTGTCTGGTTCCAAAGCTTGGGCAGTAAAACACAACCTGCAGCCTCAGCAAGGTAAAATAAACTCAAAGTTGTCTCTAATTAGAGATGCTGCCCCATAGGAGCTCATAAATCAGCAGGAATTGTCCTGCCTGGCTCATCCCACTGTGATCACAGACAACCTGGACATGCCTTAGCAAGAGTTCAAGCAGAAGGGAAGCCCTGAGCTGTCCCAGTCCCTCTGAACCCCTTCCAGCAGTGCTGCCCACCTGGGACAGGCTGGAGGAGCAGCAGAGGCCACCAAATGAAATTAAATCTGAACGCACAGATCTGCAAATGCACAGCCCTGAGAAGGGTCTGCAAGGAACAGGAGCTTCTCCAGGTGATTTTGAGAACTTCCCATGGTCATCTGATCACTATGGAGGTATGGGTATAAATCAGACATTAAGGTCAAGCCCAACCTTGGAACAGACACCACTAAAGGGCCACTAAACCCCACCACAAAGTGCCACATCTGCCAATGTCTGAGCAATTCCAGGGATGGGGGCTCCAGCACTGCCCTGAGCAGCCTTTTCCAACGCTCAGCCAGAATTTAGTAAGGAAACTTTTCCAGATATCCTCCCCTGGCACAACTTGTGGCCATTTCCTCTTGTCCTGTGCCTTGTTCCCTCAGAGAGGAGACCAACCCTCACCTTGCCACCACCTCCTTCCAGGGACTTTTTTCTTTCTCTGTATTTTTCCCTTTCTCTTCCCCCCTTTTCTTCTTCCCCCAACTAGTTGTCTCTGAAATTGAACATATTTTCACCGAGTGAGGAATCTGCTGTGCCACAGTAACAGAATATGGATTAATGACACCCCAAGCCCTGTGCTTATAGCAGCACGGGCTTTCAGAAAACAAAAAAGCTTTAAACTCTGGAGTATGGATCTAATAAGAGATCTCTAATTTAGAGAGTGACAGAACAACTTCCAGCCCCTGGGAGATGTTCCATTCCATGCATTATGCCATGGTCAGCTTGAGTGTGTCCAGAGGCTGGACAGGGGCTGGGAACACAAACCCTGTGAGGAACCCCTGAGGGAGCTGGGGGTGCTCAGCCTGGAGAAAAGGAGACTCAGGGCTGCCCCCATCACTCTGCACAGCTCCTGAAAGGTGCCTGTGCTCACCTGGGGCTGGGCTCTTTCTGCAGCAGCACTGACACAGCCAAAGCACACAGCCTCCAGCTGCACCAAGGGAAATATAGGTTGGGTATTAGGGAAAAGGTTTCACAGAAAGGGTGATAAAGTTCTGGAATGTTCTGCCCAGGGAATGGTGGAGTCCCCATCCCTGGGTGTGTTTAACAAAGCCTGGATGTGGCACTGGGTGCCAGGGTTCAGCTGGGGTGTTGGGGCTGGCTGGGACTCGATGATCTGGAAGGTCTCTCCCAACCTGGTCATTCTGTGATTCTGTGATTTAATAACTGGCAAGGACACACTGGGAGCTCACCCTCCCTGCCCTGCCAAAGGGACAGGAGCTGAGCAGGCAGAACAAGCTGCAAATTCATCACTTTGGGAGAGCTGTGGGCCAGCTCTGGTGCCACCAGAAATCAATGGGAGCTTTATGTCCATCCCCAACAGAAGCAGGATCCAGGCCACAAACACCAACTTTGATCACAGGCTGGAGGGGTGGGCTCAGCCCCAAAATGCTGCCTCAGAGCTGCCCCCCAGCCACAACTCCTGCTTGATTCCAGGGTTACTTCCCAACAGAAACCATAGCACAGTGAATGAAATAATCAAGCTAAGCCCCAGCCCCTAAAATAAAAAGCACATAATTTAATCTAGTTCAGCTGTGTTTCTGTAGATCTTTGTGGAAAAGTCATTATTAGATCCATACTCAAGAGTTTAATGCTTTTTTATTTTCTGAAAGCCTGTGCTGCTATAAGCACAGGGCTTGGGGTATCATTAATCCATATTCTGTTACTGTGGCACAGCAGATTCCTCACTCAGTGAAAATATGTTCAATTTCAGAGACAACTAGCGTGGAGAAAAAAAAGAAATAAAAGTGAGACGAGAAAGGGAAAAAGAGAGAGGAAGAAAAAAATCAAAAAGGACAAACCTGAAATGAAAATGCCATATCAAAAAGCAAGGATTCGGGGGAAATATTAGCACTTTCATCATAATGAGTTTGTAACCTAAATACATATTTCAAGGATGAAATTGCTGACCCTGTCTGCCCTCCACAGGAGGCTGAATGGCTCAATCACAGCTTAATCTTCCCTGAAAAGGCTACAGAAGAATATCACAGCCCTTGAAGAACAACACACATTACTGATGCCCCAAGATTCACAATTTAACTCTTAAAAGGAGGGGAAAAAACCCCTCAATTCTCACCTATCATTCTCAAAATAAACCCCAACAGTCATTTCCTCAGAAATAAAAGTGAGACAAAACAAAACCCACACCACACAAGATGAGGATGGAAAATAAGGGGTTGCCCAGATGAAGGGTGAAGCTTTACATGCCCATTTTTATTGTTTCTCTGAGGCAGAGCCTTTGTAGTAAACTTAAATCACCCTGTATTTCCTAATTCAGCTAATTCTGGTTGCCATCCCTTTGGTTAGAGCAGACACTACAAGTGTTTCTTGGCCTATCAGCTGCTGTAAATGCCTTAAAGCCAATCATCTAAAATCACCCCTCATGGGTCCCACTACAATGCATCTTTCACAGTTCTATTTCTCCAAAGTATCCAGAATTATTTGCAAGGCCATGCTTTGAAGCTTGTTTCTAGCTCCATCTCTCTCTCCACAATGTCCATCCTATTCCATGGCATTTCTAAATCAGCATTTCTCATCTCGAAGTTTGCACACGGATGCACACTGTGTGAAAGTTCTCACACTTGAGAACTCTCCACAAACCCATTTCCCACAGAGGACACCCCAAAACCCACCAGGAAAAATTGGAAAAAGACACCCAGCTCCCAGTTTTTTCCAGCTCAGGAACAGAGGCTGACTTACAGGCAAACTGCAGCTTGGCCTCTCTGCTGACAATGGTTCCAAAGGGGTTTGTTGCCACGCACTGGTAGGTGCCAGCATCCTGGCTTTGGTTGGGGTTATTGGTCAGCACAGGGCACCAATTTGCTGGACAATGCCCTTTTCTGGCCTGGAAATGGGGCAGCTGAGAGGTGTTACACAAACTTTTATTCCATTTTCAGTCTCATGAGTAGGGTGAGACAATACAGATGTTGTAATTCACAATCAAAAACTACTTCCTAATTACGAAACACCATAAGTGTTCCTTGGCCTATAAGCTGCTGGAGATGCCTTAAAGCCAATCCTCTAAAATTACCCCTCCTGGGCCCCACTACAATGCCTCTTTCACAGTTCTATTTTTCCAAAGTGTCCAGTCTTATTTGCAAGGCCACCTTTTGAAACTTTTTCTAGTTCCATCTCTCTCCACAACATCCATCCTATTCCATGGCAATTCTAAGTCAGCATTTCTCGTCTCAAAGTTTGCGCACAGATGCACACTGTGTGAGCCTTGAGAACTCTCCACAAACCCATTTCCCACAGAGAACACCCCATAACCCACCAGAAAAACTGGAAAAAGACACCCAGCTCCCAGTTTTTCCAGCACACCATGGGAACAGTGGCTGCCTTCTGACTTACAGGCAAACTGCAGCTTGGCCTCTCTGCTGACAATGGTTCCAAAGGGGTTTGTTGCCACGCACTGGTAGGTGCCAGTATCCTGGCTTTGGTTGGGGTTGTTGATCAGCAGGGCTCCTCCCAGCAGGCTGTAGTGGAAATCCATGCCCACGTCAATGCTGCTTCCATTTAACTTCCACCTGCAGCACACAATGCCAAAGTTAAACTCTGCTCATGCTCCTGGCTGTTTGGAAACACAGCCTGGAGTAAGTAAAGGAAGATTTAGAATGGCTCTGACTACTTATTAAAACTAAAATAATAAAAAAAGACAGCACAAAAAATGCAAATTTCCTGAGTGATATTGAAATATTCCAGTATTTAACTGCAGGAGCAATATCCTTGACATGTATTTCAGTCTCTGAAATGATTAATGCTCCTGTAGCTGCTGGTGCTGCTGCTCTTTGGAATTGATCACTTGGCAAGGAGAAGTCCCAGAGACAGGATCTCCAACCCATTCAAGTCCACCGAGGATATAATTCCCCCCCCTCTCCCCAATTGCTGTTTGTTTGCTCATAAATTTCAGAAAATTCCCTCCTGGCAGATGTTGCCACAAAGTGGGGCACTGAGGAATCCCAGCCCCTCCAGCTCCTGAGTGCCCAGGGAAGCTCAGGAGCTGTGTTTGCACCATGGATCCATGGGTTTGTGGCATTAAACAGCTGGCTGTGTCAGGAGGCAGCACACAGGCAGAGGCCTGGTGGCTCTAATTGGTTTCAGGGTGGCATTTACTGGTGAGCAGAGTGAGAGGCACCAGAGGGGAGAGAAGAGCAGCACCAATGATTCACAGCAGCAGCACTGCAGGAGGACAGCACCTTCCTCCAAGGATCCCAAAGCAGCTGCTAAAGCTGAAAAGAATGAGGAATTTTGTCCATTCTTGTGGGAAAGGATGGTTAATCTGAGAGCCAGGACTATTTATAATCCTTTTGTAGCATTTTAGAACTCCTGTCCAAGGTTTGCCATTGATTTTCAATACCTGGAGATTTCCTGGTGTCCATTCCCTCTGTTCCTAATGCCCCAGGATCACAGAACATCCTCAGCTGGAAGGGACCCACAAGGACCACCAAAGTCCAAATGCTGGCCAGGACACCCCAAATCCCACCCTGGGAGGGTTTTCCAAATGCTCCTGGAGCTCTGGCAGCCTTGGGACTCTGCTCATTCCCTGGGCAGTGCCAGTACCATCTGGGGGAAGAACCTTTCCCTAAAACCCAACCCAAATCCTCCTGGCCCAGCTCCAGCCCCTCCCTGGATCCTGCCCCTGGTCACAGAGCAGGGATCAGAGCTGCCCCTGGGGATTTTTTTGGGATCAGCACTGTGGTAGCCTCCAGGGACATCACTGATTGTCACAGACATCTTTTATGAAAAATCCTTTCCTTAGGATTTTTCCTCCTGAGAAGCTGAGAGGCCTCAGGAACAAAATGTAAACATTGATTATCTGCTGCCGTGGAATGCAACAGGTGCATCTGTGATTGGTCTCATGTGGTTGTTGTTTCTAATTAATGGCCAATCACAGCCCAGCTGGCTCGGACTCTCTGTCCAAGACACAAGCTTTTGTTATCATTCTTTGCTATTCTATTCTTAGCTAGCCTTCTGATGAAATCCTTTCTTCTATTCTTTTAGTATAGTTTTAATGTAATATATACCATAAAATAACAAATCAGCCTTGTGAAACCTGGAGTCAGATCCTCATCTCTTCCCTCAACCTGAGACCCCTGTGAACACGGTCACACCTGATCACAGAAAGGCTCTAAGAACAGCCAAACACTGAACAAACCCAATGGTTGGTCTGGGATTCCCTTTCACTTCACAGCTCAGCTTCACTTTCTTCTCCTCCGAGTCCAAGGGGAAGATGACGCTGTCGGGCTCCTGGAGGAACACTGGCCCGTGCAGGGTGCTGTCATCTGCAGGCACAGGGAAAGGGGACAGGTCACACAAGGCATCTCCATGTTCCAGGCTTGAAATACAAAACAGAGCCTCAGCAGCAAGAGGCCGTGTGCCATGCACCTTGGGAAAGATCTGGTGTCACTTCATTTAGTTGATAACGGCAGATTTTTATTTTTTTTTCCCACCGAACCTCAGACGGAGTAATGAAAATGTCCCACACTGAACAGAGCACAGAACAGAACCTCACCCAAAGTTCAAACAATGGGAACAGGCACTGCTGCCATAGCAGAGCTCAAATCAAATCCCAGTGTCCCTGGCATTGCCCCACACCTCCCAGGAATGGGCTCCCAGACCTGACAAGGACATCCCACACTCCTGCCCTTCAGAGCATTAAAAACTCACACTAGATATAGGTAGGAGAGAGAAAATATTTTGGCAAAACAAGCTGACACAACCTTCAAGGAGCTCAGGAGTCATTTCCCAGCAGTCCAGCGCTCTGAGGTTGGTGATTACTGACGGGAGCCTCCCTTGAGCTGACTTTCCTCCTTCATTTTAAAAATGCACTTTGATTTTTTTGAGCTGTTAAGTCCTCCCTTTCTCCTTTCCTCTCTCCTCAAGCACTTCACCTTATCAATTTCTCCTCTCTCAGACCTGGGAGCTGCTCACAGCCCCATCCCTGAGGTGCAGCTCTTCCCTGCCCACCGCTCTGCAGAATTTCAGGAAATTCACTGACACTGCTCCAAACACCCACAAAAAGCTCTGACTAAACTCCCTGCTCTCCATCCTGTTTGTATCAGTTTGATCTCCACAGCGGCTGCTCAGAACACAAAAGAAACCAACTTTTCCTGCCTGAAAAGATCAGCTATCTTGATTTCACCGAGACTTTTCCTCTCATCAGTGTCAATGTCTGGCTGCTCCTCCAAGTTCAGAGCAAGTGAGGACATGCTGGAAGTGCTCACAGTCAGAAAGTGACAGGAAGGAACCTTGATTTAACATTTTTAAATCATCTCCCAATCTTTTGCTGCCCTGCAGACTCTGTTCTTTCAGTGTGCAGGGATGTGAGCACAGAATTCACTTCAGTCAGGCTGCTGGAAGCCCACCCAGATGTGGATACAGGAAACTTGTGAGTATGGGAGGTCAGGGGAAAATGAATAAATAACATTTAGAGATGATGGGATGTACAAAAAATATAGAGGAAAAAAAAAAGAGTGAACAGAAGATGATGGATCTTCCAGACGGAAGGAAGGTGAGAATGAATGGGAATAACCCTGATATTGCCTGACCCTGGGAAATCAGCTGGATTTACCAAGGACAGAACAAGAGCCCTTCACTCGGGGAGAGCAAATTCATCTCCACAGAAGCATTTCACAGAGACTCTGCCAGGAAGATTAGAAAGGAATCACCTCTCCCCCTGTCCCCTCCCTCAGGCCCCACCACAAGCACAGTCACAGGCCTTGTATTTATCTTTATTCTTAATTATATGCTAATGATACCTGACTGAAACTCATCTGTTATTCAAAACATATTTCACATCGTCTCTAGCTTTAAATTACACCTGTGTGCAACTCATGTTGCTGGTGGGAAAAGATAATAACAGCCATAAAGCATAAGGGACTGGATTATGGCATCCAAGCTTGTTCCTGAGACCCTGCACTCCCTGAGCAGCCTCATTCACCCTAAGAAAGAATATTATAGCCTGGCCCATAAGGATTATAGCTCTGGGAACTGTATGGTGGCTTTGAAAGCAAGAGATTTAAAATATATTTGAATGTATCCAGTTCTCTCAATGGAAAACACACAAGTGCTCGTGTCCTGTGTAAGAGATGCCTCAAATCCCAGGAGCACAGAGTCTGATGGTGGCACGAGCCACAGCATCCCAGGTAATCCAGTTAGGGACTGCTGACTCAGGGGTGTGTTGGATTGCCTCTGTCACCTGCCTCACACCCCTCTCTGGGCTGTCACCTGCTGTTATTTCAATTAGAGAATGTCAATTGATATCACATCACACCAAAGGTCTGACTTTGGCCCTCCTCCCATCCCAGGAGAACACAGCCTGCATTAAAAGTGAGCAGTTCAGCTACCTGAGGTGGGAAACAGGAACAAGCCTGAGGGTCCAAAAGTGTCCCCACACCTCCAGGACATCACCCGGCTGCAGGAGCAGAGGTGAACCTGCAGCACCCTGGTCTTCAAGGGTTAATGAAACTGAACCACCCCATCCTGTCTGTGCCATTAATTACTGAGCAATTAACAACTTAAAAAACACAGACTCAAGACAGAGAACTAAAGGTAGAAATAGTCACAAATAGGTGAAAACGCTGATTTGTCCACTGAATAACTCAATTTACCCAAGCTCAGGTGGAAGCTCGTGAAAGATCAATTAAAACATTTCCAAATATTCCACCTGCTGCTGACACCGTTCAGCATTCAGATTTTATATGGCAAAAAAATAAATGCCTGCCCTTCCTGTTGGGCAGCAAGAGGAAAAACGCTGGTGTGATTTTCGAGCAGAGGGAGAAGCTCTGAGAGCAGCTGCAGCCTGCCAGGGGAGCAGAGGAGCAGGAAAAACCTCACAACACCGGCTAGATAAAATTATTTTGAGTGCCTTTCCTCTTCCTCTCATTGCTGCCTGTGTATAACCAAGATAAGCAAGTCCAAACTATTTAATCTTCAGCCTGTGGAGCTGCTTTGCTGCAGCCTTAATGTGTGATTGAAATCACTGCAGCCCAGATCCCACCTCTGGGTGATAAGGGCTGAGCCACAGAACCTGCCACGGGAGGAGGATTTGCTTCACAGAGCACTAAAGAGTCACTAATAAATAAACCAAGCTGCCATCTAGATTCTTGCAGACAGGAAACTACAAGTGCCTGCCCCAGAAAAAGCCCATTTTTGACGAAGTTGTGTTGCTCAGATGTTTATTGTCAGCACAGCCAAAGGCTTTTGCTCCACTGAAGTGTCTGCTTTTGTGGGAGCAAAGTTTTGCTGTTTGGATAACTCTGAAATGCAAATTCTATACTTTTTTTTTAATAAATTCAAAGTGGTAACTTTCTTTCTGTCGCAGCAATGTCCAGGGACTTGCACTCCACCACTGATAACACATTTTTGGCTTATCACTGGCGAGCAGCTCAAGCCACAGAAACCACCGAGGCCAGCAGGAGGCTCTTTGCTGTGCTTAGAGGCTTTTTTTCCCTCACCCTTCTCATCAGATTGTGTCTAATAGACTCTTTTTTGGTCATTTCATCAAAAAAGAACAAGAAGCAGTGCATATCTGTGTACACACACCTGAAAGTGCTCAGGTATTTTAGTCCACTTCCCCTTTACACCATTCAACAGCTGCTGCCACTCCTCACACATTTCCCACTGCCCCAGGACAATAAAATAAATAACTTTCCCAGCCAAACCAACTGGTGAGACACTCCCAGAGGCAGATTTTATTTTTCTGAGTTACATTTCTTAAATGAGTTAACCCAGAACGAACATGAGCCGCCCTCAGCTTAAGACAACCTGCAAACAAGATTGGCTTCCAAAAAAGCATTTTTCCCCCTCCTTGTCAGATAAAACAAATGTACTCCTGCTCTGGGTCTGCCTCCTCTGACAGAAGTGTGTTTCTTTCACTCAGAGGCAGGGTCTAGGAAATTTCAGTGGCTTTGACAATAAAAGAAGCATTTTAACCACAGAAGGAGGTGTGTGTCCATATGGTGTTGGATGGAAAGTGAGAGATCATTTTAAAGAACATTCTGCTCAATATATTTTTCCCCCTCGTGAATTACAAAACCTATTAAAAAAAAAAGCCAGATTAATTGGAATAGATTCCAAATGAAGGGTGTATTTGCTGTGTCCCTGCAGTACCCCAAAGCTTAGAGCCAGCACGTGCAGTCGGATGCTGAATGCTGTCAGCTTCCCCTGCTTTTGAGGAATTGAAACGTGAGCAATGTCAGCTGAGGTTAATTCACACCAAACAGGTGGAACCATTGCTATTCTCTCTGAACATTAAGCCTGGTGACAGATACTGGTACCTAAATAGAACTGCTTTAATTTCCATTGAAAGTTATGGCCAATTTGAGAGAAAGTTTAATTGAATATTCCACACCGTAGGGAAAGATAATAACTAAACTGAACAGAGAATTCTTGGAGTATATCCAGGGTAAATGAGAGAAATGCTTTCCTTGTTTGCTGCTGAGGGAATTGCTCCCTGCTCTGTGTGCTGGGCTGTTTTCACACACTGCTACAAGCTGGTATTTCTTTGAGACAAACCTGCACCTTGGGAAGAGCAGCTCTTCAGAAAAGCGGGGAGTGGAATGGATGGGACAGCTCAAGGGCACGGCTGATTGCCACAGCAGCCTGCTCTTCAAGGTGAGCACTGCACTCCATCCTCCTGAGCAGCAAAGGGCTCCACTGGATGGCTCTCTCCTTCCTTCTTGCCTGTCACTCCTGTTAACAGCAACTGCACTTGGCTTTGAAATTCAAACAGAGAATATTTCACACCACACAGTCCTGCTGCGACTAATTCTGGAGACTGCTCAATGAACAAGACCCACTAAAGGTGCTTCCTGTTCAAAGAAAAAAAAAAAAAGGATAAAACCCAGATACTTTAAAAGTGTATGAAGTGGTGTTTTCCACTTGCAGCTCTGCATCTTTGGGGACAGCTCCTTGACACAAGACTGGGCTTGTTTTGTGGCACCTACAGGTGTCCAACAGACAGATGTGGATATTTCTGTGTGGATATCCTGCACACAAATGTGGATATTTCTATGTGGATATCCTACACACAGATGTAGATATTTGTATGTGGATATCATACACACAAATGTGGATATTCACATGTGGATATCCTGCACACAAATGTGGGTATTTGTATGTGGATATCATACACACAGATGTAGATATTTGTATGTGGATATCATACACACAAATGTGGATATTTATATGTGGATATCCTGCACACAAATGTGGATATTTCTATGTGGATATCCTGCACACAAATGTGGATATTTGTGTGTGGATATCCTGCACACAAATGTGGATATTTGTGTGTGGATATCCTGCACACAAATGTGGATATTTGTGTGGGGATATCATACACACAAATGTGGGCATTCACATGTGGATATCCTGCACACAAATGTGGATATTTCTATGTGGATATCCTGAACACAAATGTGGATATTTCTATGTGGATATCCTACACACAGATGTGGATATTCACATGTGAATATCATACACACAAATGTGAATATTGTACACACAAATACGGATATCATACACACAAATGTGGATATCATACACACAAATGTGGGTATTCACATGTGGATATCCTGCACACAAATGTGGATATTTGTATATAGATATCATACACACAAATGGGGATATTCACACGTGGATATCCTACACACAAATGTGAATATTCCCTGGGCCTCCTCTCCTGGCTCCAGACTCCTGGGAGAAGCCATTCCCACCACAGCACAAGGGTGACCTGTCCTCCAACAAAACCCTCATTTACCAGGATGCAATTTGTGTTCTCTTAGCACGTCAACAACCTGATTAAAATCACACATATCCCCTTCAGTGTCCCACAAAAGCACATTGCTCCAGCAATGCAGAAAATCACAAATTTCTTCACCCCACAGCCTCTTCCCTGAGTCACCACAGCCCAGAGCAGGAAAATAAACAGAGGAACTCACAGTGCCCTGTTGAGGACAATATCAGCCCATGACAGAGCTGTGAGTATAAAACAACAGCAAAAATCAGATTAATGCAGTGCTAATGGTGCTACCACCAGGGCTGGACATTCTTGCATAGAGCTACTTGGGAATAGAAATGTTTCCAAGGCCTGTGCTAATTATCTATTGATTTATTAGTAAAATGGACGGTGCTGATAGAATTGCAGTCTGCCAAGAACACACATCATTATTGTAAAACTTTCAGCTGTCTTGATTACGACAGGGACTGTAAAGTGGATATATTAAAAAAGCAGAAGTAGTTGGTTACATGTGCATATTTTAAAGCCACATATTTCCTTTCCACAATTCCTCCCTGGACTTGGATTGATTTGAATCTCTGAAGAAGTGAGGAAGGTGTGTAAAAGCCAGGTTAACAAATGCCATCCTCCCACCCCAGCAGCACACAGGCAGTCATGCAGTGAAAAAACCTCTTTCCTTTAAAATCCCCAAGCCTTAGAAAAGACAAGTCCCTGGGGCAATAACCTATAATCTCTGTCTCATCTATTGCTGCAAAAACAAAGACAACTCTGGCAATGTGTCCGGGCTCTGCCTTGATTGAGGAGCCAAACCCTGCAGAAAGCTTCAAGGTGAAAGGAGCTCTCTGGTGCTTGGCTTCAAGGTGAAGCCTCTTTTCTCCCTCCAGCTTTAAGTACATCAGCCTCTGTCAAAGGAGAGCTGATCCCTGCCAGCTTTTTATCCAGATGTTTACAGAGCGGTTCAGGCCACGGATTCACCTCTCAAATATTTGTGAATAAGCAGATGGAATTACCAGGGCCTCAGGTGTGGTATTTTCTGGGTTTCCTAGATGGAGGAGGAATTGAGAATCCAAGCCCTGCACACCCCAATGCTGGGCAGGCTCCTGACCCTGGACAGGAAAACCTTCCTCACTTTTCACTGCTGCTAAAGCAAGAAAATGTTTAACAATCCTGTAAACAGGATCCAAGGCTGTAATCTCCAGGTGGTTCTGTTCCATAAATGGATTTAAGGCATTTCAAGTCTGCTGTTGGGCACTGGGCTGGCAGCTCAGCTGCTCTCACTCTCTGTAACTCTGCTGGAGTGGCTGGAATTGCTCCAGTTCAGGGCACATCTGAGGAGTTGCCCTTCAATTTTTTTAATTGCTGTTTTTCAAAACGTTTCTGCAACCCTCAGCAGAGCAGGAACAAAAGCCAGTCCCAGTACCCGGTGGGAGATTAGAGAACAGAGAACATTAGAGAACAGCCACAGCCTGCTGTGGCTCTGGAAGCTGGGACACACCAGCACCGGCCACCCCACCACGGGCACTCCCCAGCCCTAAAATCACCATTTATCCCCTTTTTTCTGCTGGGTCATCCCTGCAGAGCGAGCAGACCCTCCATGCAAGCACAGACACACAAACCCAGCCTTAAAATTAACATCAAAATGCCAAACTGAGGGAGGCTTAAATCAAGTTCTCAGAGTTCAATCAGCAAAGCATCAAAGGAGCAGCCAGGAGTGCAGGTTGTACAGTCTGCCCACGGATAACATGTATTCCTTTAATTTCTCTAAATGTTATGAACTTTCAAGCAACACAGCAGGGAAAAGGTATCAGTAATAGCTGTCAAAACCCTGACTTATGGCTTCTGACACTGCAATTTAGCACTCCCCAAGCCTGCTCAGAGGGATGGCATTTGTCAGCAGAGCCTTTCCTCCCCCTGGTGTCACACGAGCAGGTGAAGCTTTCACACACTCCTGGCTCACCCCTAAAGAGCAGCACCATGGGGATGCCCCGGAGACAGAATTCACCTCCAGGGAATGGTTGGGTCCATTTCAAACTGCCCTGCCCAGCTCTGCTTTGGGAAGAGAAGCTCCTTTTTGTGCTGTTTCAATACCAGGAGAATGCTGCTCCTGGAAACAGGGTCTTTAATGCAATACAAGGCAGGTTTGGATGGGATATTTGGGAAAATTTCTTCACTGAAAGGGTGGCCAGGCACTGGAACAGGGGAGGCACCATCCCTGGAGTGCTCAGGAGGGTGACTGTGACATTTGGGGACAGGGCTGGAGGTGGGTTTGGCAGTGTTGGACTCCCTGCTCTCAGAGGGCTTTTCCAACCTCAACAATTCCATGATTCTGCGACACCCAAGAGCCTCAGCTTCCCGACAGAGCCTTTCCCAAGGGTAAAATTTAATTTTTCTTTACTTATGAAGACTTTGGTTCCTCACCTAGAGAGCACTGAGATGCAACATTATGCAAAATGCAAATTCAATATTGATGAGGAGAGCAAGGCAAGAGCTAATTTGAAGGGGATCATTTCCTTCATCTGATCAAGACCTACTACTTTATAATTAAAACCCAATTTTATTTCATTGTTCACCAAGAAATGATGGTTTACTGTGTTGATATGATCAACCTGAAATGAAGTGAAATGAATCTCTCACTATGCAAAGCCCATTTATGCCAAACCAATATAATGCTGAAGCCTTATGGAAGACACAGATTAGAACTATGGATCAAGCTAAATGTTACTCTTGTCTGTGTTTTAGTATGAAAAGCCCAAAGTATCAGAAAGATGCCAAAATAGGAGCTGACTTGCATTACTTGTTTTGGGAGTAATGGGAGACCAGAAAAGTTGTAGTGGTTTGTTTTTTTTCTCTTGGTAAATTACAAGTCAGAAGTTAAAAGCAAGAAAATTAACTAAAATCATGTAATTTCATTCTAGAGCAGAGAAGGCTTAATGGGTAATCGAAATAATGTGCACTGCTTCAGCAATTTTTTCATTACAATTGCAAATAAAAAATATAAGGTTTTCTGTGTTTTGAAAATTAAGGATTATACTGGATTGAGAGCACACTATGAAAAACCCATTTTTTTTTCAGAAGCCTCAAAGACAAATAAGAATTTCTGTGAGCAGCCTTTTTATCTGGGACAGAGAGCTTGGGCTTTAACTTCTCTGCAGTAAGCACAGCAGCACACTCCGTAAGGAGAAAAGTGCAGGCACAGTAATTAACCAGGGAATAACTCTTATGGATCACTGCTGCCTGGGCAGGGCCTTGTTCTGTGAGCAGCAAGAATTCAAAGCCACAGAGTTCCTCCTGAGCCATTTGCTGCTCAAGGCATCACTTCTGAGAGTTTCAGCACCCTCAGCACTGCGGCTGCAGGGAGCTTTGTAAGAGCACTGAGGAAGGGGCCAAAAGCAGCTCCAAGACATGAAAACAAACAGAAAGGCATTAAAATAAACATAGAGGCATGAAAACAAACATGAAGACATAAACATAAACATAAAAACATGAAAACCATGAAGACATGAAAACAAACATAGAGAAAGACATGAAAACAAACAGAAACACATGAAAACCAAGACATGAAAACATACAGAAAGAGATGAAAACCAAGACATGAAAACATACAGAAAGACATGAAAACAAAGACATGAAAACATACAGAAAGACATGAAAACAAAGACATGAAAACATGCAGAAAGAGATGAAAACAAAGACATGAAAACAAACAAACACATGAAAACCAAGACATGAAAACATACAGAAACACATGAAAACCAAGACATGAAAACATGCAGAAAGAGATGAAAACAAAGACATGAAAACACAAAAAGAAAACAAAGACATGAAAACAAACAAACACATGAAAACCAAGACATGAAAACATACAGAAACACATGAAAACCAAGACATGAAAACATACAGAAAGAGATGAAAACAAAGACATGAAAACAAACAAACACATGAAAACCAAGACATGAAAACATGCAGAAACACATGAAAACAAAGACATGAAAACAAACACGAAGACAGGAAAATAAAGACATGAAAACAAACATACAGAAAGATATGAAAATCGTAAAGACATGGAAAGAGACACATATAAAGACATGAAAACAAACATGAAGACATAAAAATAAACATAATGACATGAAAATAACCATAAAGACATGGAAACAAACATACATAAAGACGTGGGAACAAACTTAAAGACATGGAAACAACCATAAAGAGCTAAAAACAAACATAAAATCATGAAAACAAACATGAAGACACAAAACAAACATACAGAAAGACATGAAAACAGACATAAAGGCATGAAAACAAAGTCATACAAACATACATCTAGATATGAAAAACATAAAGACATGAAAAGAAACATCCATAAAGACATGAAAACAACCATGAAGACATGAAAACAAACAGACATGAAAACAAACACATAAAGACATGAAAACAAACATACAGCAAGAGATGAAAACAACCATAAAGACATGGAAACACACCGTGAAGACATGAAAATAACCATAAAGACATGAAAACAAACATAAAGTCATAAAAACATACATAAAGTGATAAAAAACCCATAAAGACATGAGAACAAACATCTTAAAAACTTCTGTCTTTTTAAAATGCAAGAGATGGAGATGATAATATGTAATTAACACATGGGAGAAGAGATGTCAAAATCAGTGCTGAGCTTTCTGCTGGTGCATTTTAGGAGCTGCCCTAGCCCAGAAGGAAGTGCCCAGCCAGGTGGGGGTGGTTTCTTTCAGGGGGGGTTTGACACAGATGTGGGTTCGTGGCTCAAGACCCTAATTAAACAAACACATCCTTCATTCTTCATTCATGATCTGTCTCATACAGCAAAAAAAAAAAAAAAAAAACAAAAAAAAAAACACAAAAAAAACAAAACAAAAACCCAAACCCAAAAAAACTTTGTAATTGTTGGAAATGCAGACATCACTTGAACCTGGTTCATTCTGCAGCAGTGTAAGGTACATCCTTCCTGCTTTTGTTGTGGGGTTTGGGTGGAAAGGGACCTTAAACCCACCCAGAATGGACCTGAAACCCACCCAGTGCCACCCTGCCATGGCAGGGACACCTTCCACTGTCCCAGGCTGCTCCAGCCCCAGTGTCCAACCTGGCCTTGGGCACTGCCAGGGATGGGGAACCCTAAAATGCTGTTAAAATCCTGAGTTAAAGCCAACTTTGCTGGCACCTCAGCAAGCTTCTGGTCTGTCTAATTAACATCCTCTAATTAAGGATTATTTTCCTTATAGTAAGACAACAACCAATTAACTACTACATCCTCCAACAAATCTACTTAAAAACTTGTGAGCTGCTCTTGGTTTTTGCTACGATTTGAACTCCTTTTTGAACTTCTCTGTGACCTTTCCCTCGACTCTTTACTCAGCACAAACGTCCCCTCAGCTTCTCCCAAGTAAGCAAAATCCTGCTGGGCTCCTGCTGCAGCAGCATTACGTTGTTTACCTCTAGAAGAGAATTAAAAGCATTTTCCCAGTAAAGAACAAATGTTTACAGTGCAGAGAGCACCGTGCCTGTGTTTGCACTGCGCTGCAACGCTGGCAGTATCTCCCTTAAATATTTCTCTAATCCCATGGATGATTTTTCATCTTGCTGGGCTTAGTCAATGAACACACAGCAAGCTCCTGCTTAAACAAAGTGAGCTTTCCCTCCTGAAGGAGCTCTGAGCACACGACCCACAGCCCTTAATGGGCACATTCCCTGTATCCCATACAGGGACCAGCAGTTTGCCTGGAAAAACTCATTTTCCCCCCAAAGCCCCCCTGCAGCTCCCACCTCCTCTCCTACAGCTGCTCCAGCCTCCAATTCACAAAAGCAGAACCTCTTTAGAACCAAAATAAATACTAATCTTAAATTCAATGTACCCTGACAGCAAATAAGTTTGCTGTGCTTACTTCAGCATGAATAAAAAGCCCGCAAGGAGACTCCTACATAAGAGTATATTTACAAGTTCCATTACCCACTGGAGAGATTGATGTAATAAACCCATAATAAAAAGCCTCGTGTTATGGATTTCTCTAATGTTTCTTATCAAACAGCCTGTATTATCTGGGCTTGTGTATTCAATTTAAAATAGGTTTGCAATAAGTGCCTGAGAGCTGGAGGTCATTTTCCCCGAGTTTTCTGACACGCTGGGACGTGCAGTGTCTTTTCCTGCCCTGGGAAGCTAAAAGCAGTTTGCAGCTCGGTGCAGAGCAGTTTACAAAGCAGGCAGAGGATGAATCCGAGAGAAAAAGATTGGGAATGCATTACCTGGACACCTATTCCCACCTCAAACCACAGAGAGCTCCTCGGGGCGCAGGACACAGCACAGTTTATTTTTCTGACTCAACACAAGAACGCAGTTGCTCCTCAGGAGATAAAAACCATCCACAGAAATTGTTTTGTCACCAATTGTCACCTCATTTGTGTTTCATCCTGGCTGGCAGCAACGCAGCCCAGGTGTTCTCCGGGACCTGCACGGGATCTCCTGCAGTCACTTCAGCTTTTAGGTAAAAATAGCCCAAAATTGGGACAACAGCTGCAGTGGTTGCAGGTAGAAGCAAGAGCTTCCTATTTATTTCACCTATTTATCTCTTCCCTGGCACCGGATTTAGCTAATAACCATTAGTTGCTAATTAGGATTCAAAGCAATTTTCCTTAGGACCTATTTCAAATCATTGCAACACAATTATGCAATGCATTTTCCTCGTTTATTAAATCTCTTAAAGACATTGCTGTTTTAATTTTCAGTTCTTAACCTCTCACTTTGCAGTGTCCTCTGCTCACTTTGAAGCAGCTCCATGGACCTACATGAGAACATCCATTTTCAGTCCATCTCCCTTTCCCTGGCACCGTTTTTGCTAAAACCTCCTGAATGAACCATTCAGCCCCTGTAAAATCCATCCCCAGAATCAGGGATGGATGGGAGACTGGGAAGGAATTCCTGGCTGTGAGCCTGGGGAGGGGCTGGGATGGAATTCCCAGAGCAGCTGGGGCTGCCCCTGGATCCCTGGCAGTGCCCAAGGCCAGGCTGGACAGGGCTGGGAGCAGCCTTGAGCAGAGGCTGGGCAGTTACTGAATAAAGCAGGGATTTATTCAAAGCATCTCCTGCATGGATCCACCTTGGGCAGCACAAGAGCCCAGCCAGGGCTGCACCCAAGATGAACCAAAATGGCCCCAAAATGCACGGCCGGGCACGGGGTCTGTCCCTGGGATCAGTTCTGCTCCATTTGCACCTTGCAGTTCATTGTCCCATTCCAGCTTTAGCCCCTGCAGTCCCACCCTGCTTGTTTTTCTCTCTCCAGCCCACGGTGTTTGTGCTCTTGGGGCTGAGATTTGGATCATTTGTCCTTGGTGCCCAGCTGGAGCAGGAATTGTTTTGTCTCCCTGCTCTGTGCACAGAGCTCAGCATCCCATAATATGAAACCCAGACCCACACACTAAAGCAGCACAGAATGGGAAAAATAGAAACTCTAAACCTGAGGCATCATTCTCACCCAAACTATTCTATGATTAAAAGATCCTTGAAAAGTCTAAATTCACACTGCATTCCCCCTGACCAGCTTAAAGAGACCTTTAATGTTTTTACAACACAAGTCATGTGGGTTGGGTTTTTTATGGCCTTTTTCCATGTTATTTAACAGCTTTTAAAAGGAAGATGATGCCCAGAACCAAATTTTAATGGAAGACCTTGAACAAATAACAGCAGAAGAAAATTTGAATGCTTGATAATTTAAGTGTTATTTTTTTACTACCAATGTGAATCCAACCCTAGCAAATTAAAACAGGAAGAATTAATTGGATATGCAAATAAGATTATTCACTATATAAATCTAATTACATACCAATTTGCTTTAACAGCATGAAAAAGACAAAAAAGCCTCTTTGTAAATTGTTTTCAAAACCACCTGTAACACAACAAAGGGGCAGGGCTGGATCTGGGAGGTGCTGCTTTCAGCACTAATCAAACGAGGTGTTTTGAAGATCTCATCAAGATCCCTTTGCCACGGGCACCCTGCTCTGTTCCCTGATTTCCCAAATTTCATTAGTAGTTTGCAAACACTGCCTCTGTTTTTATGCCAGGAGCAAACAAAACAGGCTGGATCTTGGGAATATGAGGTGATTCTGGTCACAAATCCTGAGTTTTTTTCCTGCCTGAGCGCAGAGAAGCAGAGGATGTGCTGGGGCACACTGGGAGCTGCTGCCTGCACATCCTGAGCCCCTTAGAAAACAAAAAGGGACAAAGGAATAATTAACACAAGGCAAAAGTGGATGAGGGAGATCTCTCCAGGGGGAAAAACCCTGTTAATCTGGGAGCCTTTTGTGTCCAAGAAGCAAATTACATTGATGGCCAATTTATTCCTTTGAGCAGCTCCTTGTCAGGAGGAGTAAAAATTACAAACAAGATCACTGGAGTTGATTAAGATACAGAATAGCTGAGACCATAATTAGTGCCCATGTGCCATCCCTGATAAAAGGTCCCAATCACTCATTTTCCCTGACTGTACATTGAATTTTGTCATCTAGATCTGGTTCCTGGGTTCACACTGGGAATCTAAAACAATCCAGAGCAAAAAGCATGAAGAATGTGTTCCAAAGAAAAGGAATGTAATGTTCATACCGGTGCAGCAAGCAAGTATTGAGGTCACCTTATGGAAAGCAAGGTGTTGTTATTATAGAAAATTAAATTCAACTTACATGAAAAAAACCCTGCAAAACATTGAAGAATTGTTAAAAAATTAAAATTGCACTGGAGGCAGATACTTGGTGAACAGAGATGAGGTTTTTGTCTCTTAAACTCTGTGTATGGAGGGGTTTTGCAGCCTTTACTGCCTATTTTAAATTATATTAATAAAGAAAGGGGTGCATTGCCCTTGCACTTTATACATTGAAATAGACACCAAAAAGAAATGCAGAAATTTGCTGCACACAGAGGAGGGGTTTTTATCACTTCAACTCTGTATATGGGATTTGTTTGCAGCCTTTATTGTATATTTTAGATTGCATTAATAATGGAGGATAGTTCAAGATGAGAATTCCACATCTCCAGAGCCACTGGTGACACATTTATAAGGTTTAGCAAAGCTGCTTTTCCTTTAAGGCTGCCAATACATTTGTGCACTCACACTGATCCGTTTTTCTTTTTATTTTAAATGCTCTGCGGGCAGCTGCACAGTAACTCCTGAATTTACATGAGACCTGAAGTCTTCAGGAACAACTTGAAGAGTTTTTAAACTCCTGTTTGCTCAAAAAACAATGATTGGAAGGGACAAATACATCAGTAAGGTTGTGGGGTTTTTTGTGTCCTCCAGCACCACTGAGCAACTGGTGGAAAATTTGGTGTTGTTTCCTCTAAATTTCTCAAAATTTTGCCTCTTTTCCTCTGCCAGGGGAGCTCCCAGGTACAAACCACTGCACGGAAAGGGTTTTTCTAGCTGGAATTTATCCTTCTGTCAACCCTCACCTCACTGATTGCGACTGACACGTTTTATCAGCTGACACACCTTAAAAAATGAGCTTTAAAAAACAGCAAAAGCTGTTATGACATCTCCTAAATACCAACCCCCTTGCTAACTGCTGCATTTTCATGCATCCCCTAAATGCTTCCAAAAGACAGCAGTAAAACGCCAGAGATTGCCTCCACTTAAAAATAAGAAGGGGCGGCGAAGTTTTATCGGTAATTGGATGGCACATTAGAGAAAGTCATAACAAGAGAGGCGTTTGAAGGGTTCTGGAAGAACACAGCACCTTGCAGGAGGCGTGAGTGGCAGTGCTGACTCCGAGGTGTCAGAGCTGCCAGGGTAACAGCTCGCACACATCAATCCTGCTCGGCTCTGACAGCCACATTTCGCCGCACACCCCAAAAAACCCCCACGCCATAAGCACATTTTACACCCAGGCAGCACTTTGCAAACCAGCACAGCCACACCTGAGCTTCCAACGCTGAGTTTCTGTGTAGGGACAAGCTGAAATTGTGTAGGGTTTTTGAAAAGTTTGAGTCAATGTTGCTCAAAAAGAAAAAAAAAAAGCACAAAAAGCAAACCAACAAACAAAACACACAACCCCCAAAAACAACAACAACAACAAAAACACAAAAAACCAAAAAACAAATAAACGAAAAAAAACCAACCCCCCCCCACCAAAAAAAAAAAGAGGGAAGGAGGAACACAGCAATCAGACCATTATTGCAGGGACATGGGTGTTCCAGGAACGTTCTTATTCCAGGAATAACTCCCAGTATTCCCAAGGTTAAGGTGCACATTTCTCATGCTCAAGTCCTGGGTCAGATTCCCATCTCCTGCGCTTTTATTCAGCTTGGTTGGGCAGCTCCTGACTTTCCCAAAGTGCCCAACAGTGAACAACCTCTGCCCATGGGGAATGTGGGATGGGAGTTGGATGGTGAGAATGATGCCTCAGGTTTAGCTTTTGTATTTTTCAGGTTCTGTGCTGCTTTAATGTGTGAGTCTGGGATTCCTATCACAGGATGGTGAGCTTTGCACACAGAGCAGGGAGGCAAAACAATTCCTGCTCCAGCTGGGCACCAAGGACAAATTCTTGGAGTGGTTTAAGCTGCGCTTTTCACCTGCCCTGCCCTTCCCAGCCCCTCTGGTTGGGATTGCAGCATTCCCAGGAGCAGCTCCTGTCCCCAGGCCCCTGATGCAAGCCAGGCACTCTCTTACAGCTCCTCTCCTGCTGCCTCTTCCCAAGGGGAGAGCCCCAGCAATTCCCCATCCCACAGCAGCAGCCCCAGGAGAAGGTGTTTGCAAACAAACATCCCCCACAGCTGCTCCTCCTTGTCCCTGCAGCTCCTCCTGCTCCCTGCTTTGGGATAAATGCAGCTCTGTGTGTGCTGCCATCACCCAGGGCCTCGCTGCAATTAGCACCCAGAGGCTGAGAACCAATCATGAGATTATTTAATGAGTCATGAGCAGCAGTGGTGAAATAGAGACACAACAGCGAGACAGAGGAAAGCGGAAGCAGGGCAGGAGAAGCCGGGAATCCCAGTAATGAAAAACTCATGGATCCAGCTCCTTGGCTCATTTAAATGGAGATTTTTGACAGAAATCAATAAATATGCTCTAAAACAATAAATATGCTCTAAAATGCTGCCCCTGGATCCCTGGCAGTGCCCAAGGCCAGGCAGGACAGGGCTTGGAGCACCTGGGACAGTGGGAGGTGTCCCTGCCATGGCAGGGGTGGCACTGGGTGATTTTAAAGTCCCTTCCAAGCCAACCCATTCAGTGATTTTTGAGCTGCACTGGTGAAGGACTGGGATGATTTCTCAGGTATGATAAAGCTGTTCCCAGGCAGCCCAGGGGATGCAGGATCCTGCAGGGAAAGGCTCTGCCAGGTCACAGGGGTGATGAGGGACCATCCATGAGCTGCTTTCCAGAAAAAGCATCTTCCCACAGCAAACCCACCCAAAGCTGAACCCCCCACCCCAAAGCTGAACCACCCACCCCACAGGACAATCTCAGCACTCACTGCAGGAGTGGCTGCAGCTGTGATGAACCAAAACCATCCCAAAGCCACTTCCCAGTCCTGGGAGCTCGTGAGACAGGCGGATTAAATGAGCAATAAAATGCAACTTAATGGGGTCGATGTTAAATTAGTTTCAATTATCAAACCCCATTTTAACAAAATGAATGCCTGGCTCCCTTCCAGAACTCACATAATTTACATGGGAAAGCACTGGGCTCTCTCTCCTCCCACTGACTGATGGCATCTCTCCCTCGCCTTTCATTAGGGGATAAATTCCATATTCCATCCTAATACACCAACAAATTCCCAAAAAAAGAAAAGAGAGCATTCAAGTTTGCTCAGGAATGCAGCAGAGGTCAATAAATGTAACTGTGACACTTAATAAAACAAAGTCAGTATCAATAAATCCTGGGAAATTCTATGCAGATTATTTAGCAATGAGTTGTTTGGAGAGTGTTATTTCGTATCAAGTGGGAAAACACTCAGGGAAGCTCTGCTTCCCATTATCCCTATTTCACAAATAAAAACATTTATCATATTCAGAATTCTGTCAGGGGTCTATTTTGCAGATTCCAAATACGGAAATGGAAATGAACACAAAAAACAACCCCTAAATAATCAGAAAAAAACCCACCCAAAATATTAAGGGCAAGGCAGAAGGCCCAAATTAAAAAGGTACAAATTAGGAAGGTACAAATTATCGGGATAGGAGGAATTTCAGTCACATCTGAGTTCATGCTGCTCCCAACATGCACTGGACAAACTCAAAACTTTCCCACACAAACTGCTGATTTTCTTAGCAGCTGCGCCAGCCAGCCACAGGAATCTTTATAAATGACAATATCCCTCGAAACAGATGCAATCTTCAGCCATTTCAACTCAGAAAATTGGAATTAAGACACATCAACCTATTAAGATAGCTGTATTTTTCATACTTTCCTCGACACCTGGAAAGTTTAATGAAGTTTAAAGTCACCAGCTTCAGCTGGAGATGCTGACTGCTGCCTGGCTAATTAGTTACCTGTCTCATTCATTAGCAGCTTCTCCAGTAGTTGATTATAAATGGTTGTAATGCTTGCCTTGCCTCACAGAGTAATTAATATGATACAGACTATTTAACAATGGTGCCTTAGCTTGATTTATGAAGCAGCATATGTGTATTTTACTGCAAAATAAAAAAATCCAAATGCACCGGGAAAACCAGGCCGAAGCACTGAAGGGACAACAGGAAAATTTTGCTTTTTCATTGCAAGACACTGGAAATCTTTTCTAAAACTTGCAGTAATGAGTCAGTGCAGCCTGGCAGCAGCATATTCTTAATTTCAGAGCACAGAATTTGACAAATGCTTCAATAAAGCAGCATCAAACAATGCCCAGCTGAACTGCAGCATCCTGAGCTCTGTTCATTACAGGAACTTGCCAGGAGCTTTTTTACTTTATAGTAAAAAGGATCAGAGCAGGTCAGGATTCAGGGCAGGATCTGCCATGGATCAGTGGGTGTTGAACAATTTTATTGTGCATCACTTAGTTTTTTACTTTATATTATTATTTACTAGTATTATTATAAAAGTAAATAATAGTATTATTTACTTTATTATTTATTATATTATTTATTATAATATTATAATAAATTATTGTAAATAAAATAATATTATAATAAATAGGATATTGTTGATATATAATATAATATTTATATACAACATTTATATATAACATTTATATATAAATTATGTTTCTATATAATAATACTATAATAAATTCGTGTTTATATGGTGTTTACCAAACCAAGAGCTCCAGGACAAATTAATCCCTTAAAGCTCCTGTATTTATGTGGTGCTTGCAGCTGGAAGGGGCTGGTCAGGATTCAGGGCAGGATCTGCCACGGGTCACTGGGTTTTGAGCAATTTTGTTGTGCATCACTTAGTTTTTTACTTTATATCATTATTTACTAATATTATTATAAAGTAAATAATAGTATAATTTACTTTATGTTATTATTTACTATATTATTTATTATAATAATTTATAATTATATTTTTACCCTACAAAATACCTACAATTAGAATTATTTTACCCTATAATTATATTTTACCCTACCCTACGGGGTTGTGAGGAGGCTCACCTCTCTCCCAGGCAGGAGGAAATCCTGACCAGGACAGGTTTTTGACTAGCTAAGCCAGGCTTTGCCCAGCACCCAACAGAGCTCCCAGCAGGATTCCCCCTGCACCACATCCCTCACCTCTTGTTCTTTCTCCATGACCAGTCAAGCTTTACAAAATTAAGCCCCTTTCCAATAATATTTAGATCCTCTAAGAATCACACAGCATTTTACCTATAAAACACCCCACTAATCACCTCCAATTTTGCCATAAAACCCATTTTTACTGGCAATAAATAATCAGTTTGGGTCCATATCCTCCCTAATTTGATAGATGCGTGGTAAAGTAGGTATTTCTGTAAGTCCCTAAATGAGATTTAATTTCAATACCTACACACTAATTCAAATGCAAAGGAGCTAAATTGAAAAGGGGCATCACATAAAACACACAGGGGATCAATACACAGCCAGAGAGTTGGAACATCTGCTTAGAAAAATGCCTGTCTACTCCCTGGTTTATTTAAAGTGCACCATCTCACCTTCTTAACTTTTGAGAAAGAGGCAATTAAATTTGCCCAGATGGACTTGGGAGTCAAACAGAGAAAAACATCATATACCTAATCATCTGTATATAAAAATGAGGAGATGGCATTGATATGGCCTCTGGTTTCCTAATTTGGGAAATGATGGCCTAAATCAATCAGGTCACATCCAGCAAGGGCTTTGCTGCTGGCAGATCAGGGAGGGAAATGGGTACAGACTTCTCGTGAGGCTGACTCAAATCCTCTGCAATCACAGACAAACTTGCCACATAATCCCTAAATAAGCATAAATTACATTTTCTCAGCTCTCCTTTCCACCTCTGTACAGCTGAGAGATGCTGTAGAGCCTCACCTGGGCAGCTGAAAGTGCTCTGGTTTTGCTGCCTTGTGCAGGCTGCCCTAGAACAGAGGGTGGATGGAGTTAAATAATAAAATAGGGATTTATTCCAAGGATCTGCTCCATGGATGCACCTTGGGCAGCACAAGAGCCCAGCCAGGGCTGCACCCAAGATGAACCAAAATGGCCCCAAAATGCACGGCCGGGCACGGGGTCTGTCCACTGGGATCAGTTCTGCTCCATTTGCACCTTGCAGTTCATTGTCCCATTCCAGCTTTAGCCCCTGCAGTCCCACCCTGCTTGTTTTCTCTCTCCAGCCCACGGTGTTTGTGCCCCTGGGCTGAGATTTGGATCATTTGTCCTTGGTGCCCAGCTGGAGCAGGAATTGCTTTGTCTCCCTGCTCTGTGCACAGAGCTCACCATCCCATAATATGAACCCAGACCCACACACTAAAGCAGCACAGAATGGGAAAAATAGAAAAACTAAAACCTGAGGCATCAGCTTCAGTTTAAAGGAATTTTTGTCCAGCTGAGGTTTAACCATTCTCATCCCAGCCAGGAGAGGCGGATCCAGGACCTGCTCACCCAAAACCTGTCCAGAAGATGATGCTGCTGGGAGGCCACACCTCTTGTGAGGGATTTCCAAATACAGGAGTTGGAAATGAACATTGGAAATGAACATGAAAAGGCACTAAATAACAATAAAAACCCCCACTCGCAGTACTAAGGCAAGGCAGATCTGATTTGCAAACCCTTCTCCAGTGGTGCCCAGGGCTGGGGGTGTTTGAGGAGTACCACGAGTCACTCCCTGCCTCCTCTGCTGTGCAAACATTAATTAAGCAGCTGGCTCCAGAAATGCAAAGTGTGCTGCAGAACTGACCAAAATATTAATTAATTAATTATGAGGCCGCAGCAGATGAATCATTTCCCAGCTTCCTGCTCACATCAAAGTGCAGAGGGAGCTGCACAGCACGAGGAAAAAAAAAAACCACAATGAACAAATTGAACTGCGGCCTCATTTAGAGGAGACCATAATTTAACATGTACAACAGGGCTCCCAGCTTTAATTATTTATATTCAGACATGAAATTAGCTGAATTTCTCTGGTTTGAAACCTGCAGCTGCTTGGAGAGCAGCACGAATTCAAATCCTCATCTCTCTGTGAATTTTGAGGTTTGATTTTTAACAGAGCTGGGTGCCCAATTTCATTGGAATGTATTGATATAAATTATGGGGGGTTTTGCCTCACAGTGAAAAACATTGGACTCTATATTGCATTTTTTCCCTCCCCTGAGTCACACAGCTGTGCTCTAAACACTCTGCTCTGAACCACTGCTGGGGTATTGCTGTGCTGGATCAGCATGAGATCAAAGGACAGACAATGCCTGGACAGGCATTTCTGAGAATGCTTTCCTGTGAAAAAAAAGTTTTGTGGAAAAACCCCAAACCACCACTAAAAAAAAGTCCAAAAAAACCACAACAACTACAACAAAAAAAAAGAAAAAAAGAAAAAACCAAAACCAAACAACCAAACAAAACAAACAAAAAACTCCAAATAACCAAACAAAAAACTGCAAAGTGAAATGAAACAAAAGACCCAAACAGAAACAAAACAATACAACCAAACAAAACCAAACCAAGAGCTCCAGGACAAATAAATCTCTTAAAGTTCCTGTATTTATGTGGTGCTTGCAACTGGAAGGGGCTGTTCAGTGTTCAGGGCAGGATCTGCCATGGGTCAGTGGGTGTTGAACAATTTTATTAATTTTATTGTGCATCACTTGGTTTTATTACTTTATATTATTTTTTACTATTTATATTATTTTTACATAATTATTATTACATAATAAGTAAATAGTAAAAATGATAAGTAAATAAAAGTATTATTTACTATATTACTTATGATAATATTAATATATTTATAATTGTTTTTTAATTTATTTCAATTATTTAATTGTTCCTATCTCAGCCTACAAGTTTTAATTTTGATTTTCCTCCCCATTGCACTGGGGTGGAGGGAGGTGAGGGGAGGCTGGGTGGGGCTAAGCTGGGTTTAACCCAGAGCACAGTCAGAAGGGCAATGGTTAAATCCCACTATAAAATATGCATCTGCACACTCAGACATGAATGTGTCAGTGCCACTGCAGCTCATTAACATGCAAATACGACTTCAGCACAGAAACTCTCTGCTGCAGGAGGTTAATGAGGCAGAGGATGGCACAGAAGTCACAGAAACACAGAAAATTCCCTTTCAGACTGGTCCCGAGCATTGCAGGCACACAATGTCACATCTCCCTTGGCCCACCCATGCAATGCCTTTTGTTCCCACTGATGCCTTCAGTTTCAGCTTTCGCATTTCCCAGACTCTGCACTGCATTCTGTGACTCTGAACTCCAGATAAAGTGTCAGCAGTTCTGTCACAGCTCAGTCCCACAGAACAATCCTTGTCCAGCCCCAGAACCAAGGACAACAACCTGGGAGGGTGGGACTGCATCACCTGGAGCTGGAATGGGACAATGAACCCCAACATGGAAATTGTTAACTGTGTGCTTCTGGCAGATAGCCAAGCACCCCAGCACTGGATTTATCCCTTTTATCCCCTAATAAACTTTTCAACATTTTAAAGAGTGAGCTTTGTTTCTCACAGATCCAGCAAGGCCCAAGGAGCTGGTGGCAGTGCTGGAGTCCCAGAGAAGCTCTGGGGATGCTGCTCTTGGGGATGGTGGCACCACTCATCTCCAGAGGGCTTTGTTGGGGCAACACCCTGTTATAGATAACATATTATAATACTGGCTTTTTGCAAATATTAAAATGGATTCTATATGTGTGATGTTAAAATCACTTTGTTATAAACATACAGTTTTTATTTCTGTTGTTAATTAGGCTCACTGAAATAGCTGATATAGGTGTGCTTGTGTTAGAATGCCTGCTGGGATGGGATAACACCCAATGAACACAGGATGAGCACACCTGGACACATCTGCCAACCATCAGCACTCACCCTCTGAACACAATATGGACCAAGGCCCAAAACTGAAGGTGATGATAAAAAAGGACTAAAACCACAATTAAGGAATATGCACATTCAAAAAAGGAAGATCCAAGGAGCAGCCATGCTAAACAGTTCTTGGGACATGGAAACTAGTTTGGGGAAAAAGTTTCCTCTGCATAAGGCTCTATGAATATGCAACAGGCTGATGTAATTAAAAGGTATTTAAAGGGTATCCCTGAAGATAACAGGGTGCTCCTGGCTGACCCAATAACCTTTGCTCCGTGGTCCTTGTCTCCCATTGTCCTTTATTAAACTTTTTACATTTTCACAGGAGAGTGAACGTGTTTTTCACAGCCCCAAAACCTCATCCTTCACCAGCCCTGCTGCTCTCTGCAGCTGAGACCAATGCCCAGGATGACACCTGGGCTGTGCCTGACTCTGATTACAAGAACTAAACCCAAGTATTCCATTTTCAGGTTTAAGAATTGAGCTTAACTTTCCCAGCCATTTAAGGGTCCTCAAGGCACTGTGGAGGGTTGGTAGAAAACTTCCTGCAGACGATTTTTTCTACTATTTTATAACTCAGTTATTAATATTTTTTTCCCAAGGATGGAAAATGGTTTGCTCAACATGAAAACACAAATCTCCCCCTTAACTTCAGAATATTTAACAGCCACCTGTGCCTGTGTTCATAACACCAGAGCACAACACAAAACACTCCCACGGCTCTGGGAAGCAATCCAAGTGCATCCCTTAAAAAGAGCCCAAATGAGGGAGCCCTGCTCATGGCAACACCAGAATTCCCACAGCACCAGCACATCCCTGCCTCCAGCCAGCTCAGACAACGCTGCAGGCAGCCACAGAAAATTCCAGATTTAAAACCTGCCCAAAGAAGCTGGCCCAGAGCACGTCCTGCAGCAAAATGAAACCATCTCCTCACTCAGCACCTCTTCTAAAACTCACACAAAACTTCTGGCACTCCTGTCCCTGCACATCTGTTACATCTCCCTGAGCAGGACAAGAATCTGAGGCTGGGGAAATTCAGTGCACTGCACAGAGGAGGGGAAATGCTGCTGCAGAATAACGGGGGGAAAGCCAGTGCTGGAGAGATGTATTTTCATTAACCACTGATGTTTTGATAAAGGCAACCCCCACCAAACACATCCCCCTGAAACTTTATTTTGCTGCCACTAAGCAGTTTGCAATAGGTATTTCAAGTGGAGAAATTACAGTAAAAATATTTTCCATGCTTTCGTTTTCCCACTCTTTCATTTATTTGCTTGAAATAAAGGCTCATCCTCGCTGTGCTCCCCCAGCCCAGCTTCCCTGGGGTTGCAATTCCCAAAACACGTGGGGGCTCTGCATTGCAGAACCTCTCTGCATCCAATTTTCTGCCAGCTCAGAAACTGTCAAAGCACATTTAGAAAGACTTGGAACCAAATTTCAAAAATAGGTACCCCTAAGTACCGGAAGAAAAGTGCCTTTGTGTTCAGTAGAGCTAAGCAGAAAAAAATGAACACTGCTCTAAGTACTTTGTTATTATCTAAAATGCTGGAAAAGTAACCTGACAGTGAGCACAAAGAAAAGGGGAGAAATCAAGCTAATAAATAAAGCAGTGAAACAGTCTGAGGGAGCAGCAGGTAAATTAGAGCAATCCAGGCTAACACCAGGGTGACACAAACATTAATTAAAGCCTGACACCCTCCCTCAGAACAAAACACCTGTGAGAGAATAATCATGGCACTGTAAGGAGGAACTAATCAAGGATATGGCAGAGAGAGGAAGGCTCAGGACAGTCCTGGAGTGCTCCAGGACTGGTGATCCTACAACAACCAGTGACCAGGCAGGGCTTTGGAACCAGCTTTGCCGAGCCTCTGCAAACCCAAAACTTTCTCAAGAGCTGGTTCAGCTCCAGGAAAAAGGCACATCCCCCAAAAATCTCTGGGAATTTCTCCAGGAATGCTCTGAACGTTGCAGCTTGGGCTGAAAAGGTTAAACAAGGAGATGGTTGTAGGGCTGGAATATGTTATTCTAATTATTTGTTAAATGGAGCGAGGGCTCAGCTGTAACACAACACCACTTTAATGGGATTTAAAGCTCCACTCCACCAAGGTTTAATTGAGCAGGGAAAGCTTAACACAGAGTGAGGGAAAACAACTTCCACCAGCAGCAGCTTTGAAGAGGAAAGGGGCAGAGCAGACCCCTGAGAAATTGTGCTTGGGCTGGGAGACACGGCCCAAGAGGAAAATGAGTTTCACCTTGATGAGCTCATTAACAAGGGCCACAAACAGGGATTAATTTGGGCATTTCATCCCTGGCACATTAGAGGGAGAAGCAGAGGTGTTTGAGCTCCAAGGTGTGACGGGGACACCTCACCTGCCAGGCACACCATGACCGAGTGCAGCACCAGCAGCTCCCATAGCAACCTCATCTTCAGCTCCAGGGGCAGGGACAGCCCAGGAACCTCAGAGCAGAGCAGGGGTCCTTGGGAACCTCAGGCCAGCTTCAATCTGCAAAACAAAACACATTGCAAGGACATTCAGGGGTGTTCCTGCCGACAGCCGGTTCTTCCTTTCCAGGAGATGGATCTGAGGATCAACAAAGAAGCTTTGGTAAATGTTGTATTGCACTAAGACACGAATCTTACAGGTAAATGCTGACTTTCAAATCATTCCCAGCAGTGGTTTGTGACCATTTCAGGTGTCTGGGTGGCAGGTGAGGATTGGGAGTTGTAACCTGGAGCTGTGAAATTTCTGCTGTCTCTTACCCTCAGGAGCTTCACTCCCTGCCTCTCTGGGGTGTAATTAGTGAACCCTGTAGATTAAGATGAAAATTAGAGTAATTTTCTACTCTGTAACTTTTCTGTGCAAACATCATCCAGCACACAAAGGGCACCATCCCCTGCAAGGCAACACTTTGCAGGAAAGCTTCCCACACTGCTCAAGGAAAGGGACATTTTCCCATTCCACTTCCATCCTCATTGCTCTAAAACTCTGTTTAAAAAACCCACCTTCGAAACATCTCCAGGTAAAAACTGATCTTCCCCTCACCCCGTATTACAACCTGTAAATAGAATTTGAGAGCAATTTGGGACTTTCTCAGCTGATCACTTCAAACTTCCCCCATCTCCCTCTGAGCAACCCAAGGAGGAAAAAAAGCCTTCATTTATGAAAGGAACCACTCCAGAGCAGGCATTTAAATATTAAAAATAAATAAATCAGGCCAGACACACATTCTTATAATTTATTCATCTCAGTGCAGACTGGAAGTTCAGGGGCCTTCGTGCTTACAAGACAAACTGCATGAGTAATAACAAGAGAGGGCTCTGCCTGCCTTTGTGAGCTAAACTTGGGAGAATTCTTTTAATAAAGTCAGGTTCAATGCACTGGGAAGGTTGAGAATCTTTAGCCTCTGATCTGAAGATACAGCTTTGAAGCAGGGAGAGATTAATTGCAGAAATTCATCCGTTCTCACACAGACTGATGGGGCGTGCTGGGGCAGCAGGAATGGCCAATCAATGAATACTAAACTATTTAAGGCAATGATTAGAGTATTAAATATTAATTTTGGAAGGAAAATGTCTATATTGATTGACATGGTGAAGCAGTTACACTCTTTATAATGAACTCCAGAAATGTTGGTTTTTTTTTACCCTAAAGACTTGACCTGTGGAAAAATATTAATTTTCCTCCAAGCACCAAATTCTCTTGATTATAACAGCAGCTGCACAAGAGATTTTTACCAGTTTTACACCAATTTAAGTGAAATTTGAGATAAATACTGGATTTCAGCAGCTGCTGAAATTCTTCCCTGTTCTCTTTTTCCCCACTAATAATTCCCATCCATAAACTCCTACAAAGTTTCTCTTCCTTACCCTGCCCAGAGATGCTTTACAATTATTCTCCCCTCACCCTGCAATGAGCAGAGCAATCACTCACAGCATTTGATACCTCATTAAAAACACAGGGGGTTGAAAAGCTTTTATCAATTTAACCTATTGCCAGGAGCCCATGGGAAGCACACACAAAAAAATTTCCCTACTTTTCCATAAATTCAAAAAAAAATCCTGGACAGTCTTGAATTTCTCGCCCCTCCTCACTCTAACTTCAGCTCTTGCCACAGCTGCCCTGACCCAGCATCCATGTGGGGAAAATTCTGGCTACTGGGAGGGTTTGCAAACTCATTTTATGTGGCGTTCACATTCTCTGAAAAAATTCCTTTGCCCAGGATTTTTCTTCTGGGAAGCTGAGAGGCCTCAGGAAAAAAACAAAAAACAAACAAAACCATTCTTATCTCATTTGCTTCTCCTGTGTTTTGCTCATGTTAAATGTGTTTGGAAATTGTTTACCCAAAAGTGATTGTTTAACTAGTCTCCAGTGTAAGTTATTTTAACTCATTGGCCAATTAAGGCCAAGCTGTATCAAGACTCTAAAAAAAAATCACAAATTTTCTTTCTTATCTTTTTAGCATTCAGTAAATATCTTTTCTGTATGCTTTAATATAATATAGTATAATAAAGTAATAAATTAACCTTCTAAAAACATAGAATCAAATACATCATTTCTGCCTTTGTCAGGCCTCCCTGCAAATACAATAATTTTATTTCTTTTTCTACTCAGGAAATAATGCTTCTCTCAGCATTTTAAACACTGCTACCGAGCATTTCAAAGTTACTAAGGTAAATTAGTTCCTAGCTTGCAAAGTTATTAAAAGAAGCAGACTCTGTCCTTCCTCCCATCGAGTTTTGACACAATCACTGGATCTCAATTTCAGCCAAAAATAAAAGTTATGCTGAAAACACAGAATTATGGAATGGTTTGGGTTGGACCTTAAATCCCATCCATGCCATGGCAGGGACACCTTCCACTGTCCCAGGTGCTCCAAGCCCTGTCCAACCTGGCCTTGGGCACTGCCAGGGATCCAGGGGCAGTTACAGCTGCTCTGGGCAATAAATACATTTTAAGTCCAATGAAAAAGCTGAAAGTTTTCCATTATTATTTTCAGTAATTCAGCAGCTGCTCCAGAGAACAAGCAGAGGGTCGTGCCCATGCTCCAAAGCAAAGTTTGCACGGCCTGATGTCTGCACAGGGCAATGCAGGACAGAAAGTTCCCCCAAAGAGAAACGATGCCTGTCTGGGCATAAACAGCGCTGAAGAGTAAATGAGATGATTACCACTGCAAATATTTTCCTAGGGTTAAATGATGGTGGTTCTCAAGGCAGGGCTGCAATTCCATTTCTCGTGCTAGTTCCCTATTTCACATGTGAATGAGTCCAATTCTCAGAATGTTTCCCGGTAAATATTTCTGCTGTTCACATCAGCAGGGCCTTTGTTCAGAGCTCTGCAAGAACTGTTCAAACACATTGACTTTTTATGGCAGCAGCTTTAGGAAAAAGCAACATTTGTGCACAAGCAAAAGGTGGATAATTGAAAAGATCTTTCCCATTCCTAAATGTTTCCTGACTACCAAATCCCAGGGGAGCTTGTGCCGCTGCTGAAGGCCTGAAAACTCACAAAGTTTAATATTTCATTTCCAGAAGCAAGCAGAGGCAGTTCCAGCAGTACACAAGTTATTTTTTCGAGATGAAAATGAGATTGCTGAGCTTCAGTCTGGAGGTGCAGCCCATTAGAAGCCCCAGTGCCACCACACGTGTGCAGATGTCTTTTTAACTTCACTTCTGGCAATGCAGCCATCGCAAATTCTTTTGAAAGGCACCTTTGCTCCTAATTGGATTCTGCCAAAGAAACTTGACTCTAAGAGCTCTGACTGCAGGCTGGTAGGAGGGGGAAGAAAAAAGTGTGGAGTAGAAATATTTTGTGGTGCATTTTTCTGCATTTGTGGGCACGGCTGTGTGAGTAATTTTGCTTGGATGTTTCATGATCAGCACTTCTGTAAAAGCAAAATAGAAATTAAAATCCTGAGGCTGATATATCTGTGGATGCATTCGGAATGTGAAAAAAATACTTTGTAAATCAATTTGCATTATGTGACCTGTCAGTTTTGTGAATATTCTGAAGGAAAACCTGCAGGACACACCTAGGACTGATGCCTTAGGATTTCAGCTTTTTTATTTTTCATCTATTTGTAATTTTGTAAATCTTTAGTGTGTAACTCCAAACCCCACACTCAGTGTGAGCTGCTGCTTCCCCATTTGGGGCAGACACAACAATTCCTCTCCAGGCCTGGCAATCAAGGACACCTCACTGCCTCAGGGCCCAGAGATGGGAACAAAAGTGAGTTGGGGGAGCAACCTTGGGGTCAATGACTTCATTACCTGAAGCTGGAATTGGCAGATTCACCCCCAATATGCAAATGGCCCAAACTTATAAAAGTGTGCAAACCTGTGACCCATCGTGCATTTTTGGGTGCAGCCCCTGGGGCTGCCCTAAATGTACCTGAAGGCCCTTCAATAACTGTTCAATAAATAGAACAGCTTTTTATTCCCTTAATTCTGCCTGGCCTCTGTTTTAGGTAATCCCTAAAAGGCAGCAGGACCCCGAAGAGCAGCAGCAGCAGCAGGAGCATCCTCAGCACTCAGCCCCCATTTAGCTGTGCCCACTGGTGTGCTGCAGAGTGCCAGCTCTGCTCAGCTCGCAGATAAATCACTGCTAATGAAGCGTGCTGCACAGACAGACAGCAACAGGCTTCTTTTAATCACCTCGGCCCAGGAGGGGCTGGGGGGGAGCACAAAGCACTCAGCACTAATGGGGCACTCCTTAGACTGGAGGTGATGCAGCCCTGGGGCTGCCACAGGGGTGACCCCAGGGCAGGAGCAGGGAATTCACTGCTTCCCTCCATGCTGACATTAATTCATGCTGCCAAAAGCTCCTCGGTGGCACCCAGCTTTTGAAACAGGAGTGGGGAATCTTAAAAATAATCTTTAGGCTTGGCTGCAGGAGGGAGAGCAGAGCTTGGGGTGACCCCACTGCTCCGTGGTTACACCTGGAGTGGGGCAGGGCACAAAATCACAGAATTGTTTGGGTTGGAACAGAGCTCTGCGATGATGGAGCCCAGCCTGGGAGCAATGCCCACCCTGTCACCCAGAGCACAGCTCTGAGTGCCACGTCCAGCCCCTCCTTGAGCTGCTCAAGGAAAAGAGCAGATGGAAAATGGAGCCAAACGCACCCAGACTGGGTGGGTATTGCAGGGCAAATCTAGAAACAGCACAGCCAGCAAAACAAGGTACAAGAGAAGCTCAAATTCCAGTATTCTGCACCAAAAAAAAAAAAAAAAAATAGAAACAACAACCTAAAAAAAAAACCAAAAAAAACCAATCCAACAAAACAAAACCAAACCAAACCCAAGGTTGAAAATAAGCCACAGGAAATTTTCTGAGGTTCCAAAAATCCCTTCTCTTTCTTAAAAAAAAAAAAAAAATTAACACATTTTATAATGCACATCTATGAAAAGGTCTCTACTCCTCACAGATGGGGTTGGTGCTTCAGGAGTCTTAGCAGAACTATGGAATAATTAAGGAAAAACATGGAGAGACATGGAGAAAGGAAATGGACATAAGGAAAGACATGGAGAGACAATAATTAAGAAAAACATGGAGAGACCATAATTAAGGAAAGACATGTGAGATCATGAAATACAGTCCTTGACCAAACATCCCCATGCCCACCAAAAATATCACAAAGTGCCACATCTGCTTGAACACTTGCAGGGATGGTGACTCCACCATCTCCTGGGCCTGTTCCTCTGTTCCACTTCTGTTTTTGTGAAGAAATTTTCCTTGATATCCAACCTGAGCCTCCCCAGGTGAAGCTCCAGGCCATTTCCCCTTGCCCTGGCACTTGCTGCCTGAGGGAAGAAGCTGATCCCCATAAAGCTCCCAAAACCAGCCTGCAAAGCTCCCCCAAACACTGCTCTCCATTTCCCCTCCCCAAACACCCACTCCTGATGTTCCTTGGTGATTTGCAAGCTGAATTTCAGTCCAGATTTTGAGGGCACAAACAGTGTTTGGTTCCAGAAGCACCGATGTTTAGAAGGTGATGGAGAGAACTCCAAACCCTGAGATTTCCCCATTCCTGGCGCTGCTGTTCAAGGAGAGGCCATTCCCCATCTGAGCCAGAAACTGGGATAAGGACAGCCTTGAAGTCACTCAGGCTGATTTGGGGCACAGAACCAACTTCTATAAATGCTGGTTCAAGGTGTGATAGATGAGTAATGCCATGATTGACTCTCACAATTAATGTATACCATGTCTGTGGTTAAGAAAAGTTTTATAGATTTATGGTGATGTTGTACCCCCTTGTGTGGTTATCAAGGGACACCTGGGAGGGCTGGCTTGTCACTGTGGAACATCTGACCTCCAGTCAGGATTTGAGGAAGAGATCTCCACCACTGGACAGCAAAGAAGGGGTTGATGGACAGAACTTTGGGAGGGATTAAAGGGTTAAAAAGGGAGAAACCTCCATTGTGAGGGGGCTGAGCACAGGGCAGGGAAAATCTTTTGCTCCCAGCACCGTAACATTTTTTCTTTATTCAGTCTTCTGTTGTATTTTTGATAAGGTTTAATAAACCTTCCTGAACTATGGCAAGTGAGCAGCAATTTCTCACAAAGGAGCTGCTCAGCTTTGGGCAGGGAGCAAAAGCAGCGAGGTTCCTTTGCATGGAGCAGGCAAACAAGGAGGCTTTTCCCAAAATGACAGAAAATTGCTTTATCTGTGAAAGGAACCTGGGCACAGGCAGCTCCCACCTCCTGAACAGCAGCCACGGCCCAGATCCAGCAAAACTCAGCCTGGTAACCCAGACCCAGCTCAGAGCCCTGTGCTAAGCCAGGCCTGTGTGCCAGGAGAGCCCAGGCTCTCTCCAGCAGCTGCAATCAGTGACCTGCAAAGCTCAGCAGCCAAAAATAGAAGGTGCCTGAAAGAAATGTCCCCAAAAGTGCAAATTTCACAGCAGTACTTCTTTGACGTATACACATTGATTTTTTTTTTTCAGTGCTCAAAGAAAAAGTTGGTTTTTTTGGTTTTTGTGGGGGTTTTTTGGGGTTTTTTGGGGTTTTTTTGGTTTATTTGGGGTTTTTTTTTTGCTGTGGGAGTTGCTTTTTTTTGGTGGTTGTAAGTTCTTAGATAAATAATAACTTTCCCTTCTGTGTAAGGAAAAAAGAAGGGTGGGGGAGATGAAGGGCAGTGGGCACACGCCTGTGGCTGCTCCCACTGAGCTCTCCTCACTCTCACAGCACATCTGGCACACCCTGGTCTAGCTCAGACCTGAAATGATCCCTCCTGGAGCTGGACTGACACACAATTCCCACACTGTGCCTATAAAGCAGTCACACACACAGAGCACACTGTGCCTGTAAATGGGAATCACAGAATATCCCAGCTGCAAGGGACACACAAGGATCACCAAGGACCCCACAATATCACTCTGCTGGTTTCCAAATGGCAAAATCCACTCTGGGCTTTCCCCCCATTCTGAATTCCAGGCAAAATCCAGTCTGGGCTGTCCCAGAAATGAATTATCTGAGAAAACAATGTCAGATTTCACACTGTGCTCCCCTCTGGGTTCTCATTGCCATTCCCTGGACAGAGATCTCATTTCCCTGGGCCAGGGAAGCCACAGCAGCTGCACAGACAGAATTTCCCAGGCCAGCCCAGCCATTTGTACTTGTCAGGCCTTGGGTGAGCTGTGCCCCAGCCATGTCCCGGCTGTCACATCCCTCCCATCCAATAAACACAACTCCAGCAGCACCAGCAGAGATTCCTGCTGGAATCAGGAAGAGCCCACTGCCACGAATTACAACCTCTGCACTTTAAATACTGCTTATTCCATGGAGTTTTTTTGGTGTAAGTGCTCCCTGATTCATGCTCAGCCCACATATTCCCAATAACCCAGCAGTGGGGCAGACAGGGAGAGGCTGCTGTGCTGCTGGAATTACAGATGGAAATCCCTCTCAGCAGCACCATCCCTTTCTGACTGGGTCTGGAAGCAACATCCCCAGTTTATCTTTATACAGAACCTAAAGCCAAAGCTTAAAACCTGGTTTAGAGGGATTGGATTATACCTTTGACATTCACAGGTGACCCTGCACACCTGGGGCACCACTGAAAGCTCCTTGGAAGCAAAAATCCACCCTAAACACGGATATTCCCAGCTGAATCACAAATTCCTTGAATCACAGCACAGTTTTCCACAGGGAAAAAAAAATGTAATTAAATGTTTTTAACCAGCAGCCACTAAGTGCACCATCACACCCCTCACTCTGTCTCACCCTCAGGAAACTCAGAATTGCCCTGGAAAACCTGGATAATGCAAGGATAAATCATTGACAGGGAAGGAGAGGGGAGGCTGGAGACAAGTCTGAATTGAGGCTGGGGGTGTTCATTAGGGCTCACTGTTTATTGTTCTGCCTTTTCCATCAAGGATGGATTGGGAAATGCTCACCTGAGGCAGCAGCTCTCAGAGAGCATCCACACACAAACAGCCACAAACTCTGAGGAGCTTAATTCCAACAAGGAGCAACATTATCATAATAAAAAGCTACAAGCAGGGAAACTTCCCAGCCTGGCATTTTCTACAAATTAGAATTTATCCTCTTTTAGAGAGACTTTTACTAAAGATTGTCTGGATCAGTTACCTTAAAACTCACCGAT
This sequence comes from Camarhynchus parvulus, assembly GCF_901933205.1. Classification (NCBI taxonomy): domain Eukaryota; kingdom Metazoa; phylum Chordata; class Aves; order Passeriformes; family Thraupidae; genus Camarhynchus; species Camarhynchus parvulus. The sequence goes on along the minus strand of NC_044582.1, from coordinate 18,337,511 downwards.
TTAAAGCCAATTTCCACCTTCACCAAGTGACATTTTCAGTGCAGTGTTTTGGGAGATTAAAGCGAGGGGCTATCCCATGTAGCCAAGCAATAAATTATAAACCTCAAAAGATGCCAGCTTTAGGGAGAGTAAAATAACTCCAAACAGCAAAAAATATTTGAGCTGGCATTCCCTAAGTCCACTTCTTCTCTCCTAACTGCATCACCAGTCCATCATCAACAGAAGTGGCCTGCAAGGACCATTACATGTCCAATTCTGCTTTTTTCTGACAGCAAAGCTCTCAGTGAGAGCCCTGGATGAGAGCTCAGCCCCTCCTGGTCTCCAAGCAGCCTCTGAGCAAACCCCTTCATGCAAAAATAAGTTGTCAGACTGGAAAGTCCAGCTGCAGCTGACTTTGGAGCAGAAATTTCCTACAGAAATAAAATTTCCTACAGAAAGAAGGGTTAATTGAGTGCTCTTTCAGTTTGGGAGAATGCTGCACCAGGGAACAAGGCTGCCAAGGGAGTTCCTGTTATCCCTAAATCACTGCTTTGAGGTAAGGAATCAAGGCAGTTTCACTCTCCAAACAAATTGAGATAAGCAACATTCAAAGTTATCATTCCCTTTTGGATAGGTCCATTCCCAAAATCCAGATTATCACAGTGATATCTTGTCCAGGAGACAAAAAATGATGTGAAAATATTGAAGATATTTCTGTATCATCTCCAAGATCAGCATCTTAATGACATTTTACTTTTCCCTTACGGAATAATCCCTTTGATTTCAAAGACAAAGGGAGAGTTTTCTCCTCAGGAGCTCCTCAGGGAGGCTCCAGCCCAGTGGACACACACACACAATCCTGCTGAAGAATGCTTTGCCTTCCTTCAGAGGTACAAATTGGAGCTTTCTTAGGAGCATAAAATGGAACTTGGAGAAGAAAAACAGCAAGGAAGTTTATTAACTTTGAGAAGCTGGAGAGAAGGCAGCTCCCTGTGTATTCCTGGGAACAGAGGCTATCAAAACAACAATTCCCTCATCACCTATTACTGGCAGAAGGCTTCCAACCCAGATAATTGAGATGCTTGGACCTCAAATGCTTTTTAACTGTTTTGTTAAATCCAAAAATCATCTAGGGAAGGCAAAAAAAAAAAAATAAGCCTCACCAATCATTTTGATATCCCTGTTACGTGATTATTTAGTGTTTTGTTTCCCCTTTCAAGTTTATTTTAAAGATTGCCTGGGACTGAGGGAGCTGGGGATGCTGAGTGAAGAGAGGAGCAGGGGCTGGGGAGATCTGAGAGCAGAAGAAAGGAAAACCACCTCTACACGTTGCCCATTTTATATGGAATTACTTTTAATTAATTCCATTGATTTTAATTTTATATGGAATTAAGAGCTCCCAGGCTGTCCTGGAGCAGGAATGGAGCAGGAGCTGGGGCTGCTCTGCTCCCCACTCCAGGCTGGGCAGGAGATGGTGCCAGTCCAAGCCCAGCCCAGAGGATGTTCCAGAGATTTCTGTGGGAGCTCTGGAGCCACACCAGGGCTGCCTCTGCTGCCAAGGGATTTGTGAGACACAAACCATCCCAGGGAGCTCTGAGGGCTGAGGAGCCCTGACTAAAGCTGGGTAGAGGTGGCCCAGGGAAAGCCCAGACCACACAGCCACTCCTCCCCCTTGCCTGCCATCCTCTGTACAATAAATCCCTTTTTTGGTGTGTGGGCAGGTGCCTGCCTCCAGCCCTGCTGCCCTCAGCAGCTCTGCTGCCCGCAGCCTGCTCTGGGCGCTCATCTCTCACCGCTCCCACCCAGAGCTGGAGCAGCTCGCGGTGCCGAGCCCAACGGCTCAGCTGGAACTGCAGAACCCACCCAGGGAGCCAGCACAGCCAAACACAGAATGCTCAGGCTCCCAGCCCGCTTTTCCTCCCGTTATCTCTGGATTATTTCCAGCAGCGAGGCCAGGATTGCCCCTGGGATATCAAGCACCACTCTCGAGCATCCTCTGGGGTTTTTCTGACTGCAGAAATGGTGAGGTCACTGTTTCCCAGCAAACCTAAACTTGACAGCTGAGTCAAGATCCAGTTGGTGATATTTTGCTATGGAATAGTCTTGGTTTGCACTTAAATGTGTTATTTTGATTAAAAATTGAGTTTATCCCCACAAAAACTGCTAGGGAATCAATGCTGGGGAGGTCTAGGCCTGACCATGGCCCTCCAGAAGAGATTAATTCAGCCCTGACATCAGTTCACTGAACTGCTCAAGGCTTCAGCGTGGCCTGAACACAAAGTTTTCCCTCCCACTGGGAGAGCAAATCCTCCAAAATGAAACCAAGGGGAGGCATCTGCTCCCTGGAGTGCAGCTCAGAGAGAGCAAATTTTGGGGGGTTTGGTGTGGAAAGAGAAGCAGCTCTGCTGCTCGGGCAGAGATGTGGTTTGGGTTATCCTGGGTTGGAATTCAGGGCACAAATAGGCTCCAACAGAGAACAAAGTGGTGTCTCGGCACACAGCACCTTTGTGGGCAGCTCCAAACCCCCAGGACTGCACCAGGGACCTGCCACGGACACAGCAGAGCCTGCCTGCTGTGGGCACAGCTTTTGGCCACCGAGAGCCACCTGCCCACGGGGACATTGCACCTGGGAGCTCCTTGGAGGTGCTGGGCCAGGAAATCTCTCTGAGAAATGAGTTAAAAGCTGTGGCTGAATGGGAGCAGGGCAGGAGCTCCTGGCTGTGCCAGGGGAGGTGACCCATCTCCGTGCTGTGACCTGACAGCAGAGCACAGTGACTCTGGTGCCACCTCCCTGGAATCCCTGCTGCTGCTTGGTACCCCCAGCACCATCCTCCTGCTCTGATTTAATTACTAAGCATCAAAGGAAATAAAACTTCAGAATGAAAACAAAGAAATTGTTCTGGGTGTAATTGATGGGAGCTGTTCTCCAGCAGAGCACCATAAACTGCCTGTTTACAATCCCTATTAGAGGGCTGCAAACACTCTGCCATTTCCTCACTCTGACTATGCAGATTACATGGAATTACTGCCTCTTCCTGCTTCTGCCATCTTTTATAGAATGAGTGTGGTGTTTTTTAAAGACATCCCTGCACTAAGTATAGAATAAATAAATAAATAAACAAATAGATAAATAAATAGATAAGGCTCCTGTGAGCTCCCTCATTGCCAGGGGCTCTCAGGCTGGACTGTGCTGAGCAGCTGGCAGAGGTAGCCAGGGAAGGGCTGCTGCACACAGCTTTGCTTTCAGTCTGGAATATCAATTATTGAAGGAATCAAGCCCCTGGCCAGACAAAACAAGGATCATCGCCACAGCTGATAACGAGCCCAGCTCCATCAGGCATCTCAGCAATGGCTGCACCAGGATTTATTGGGAGATCACATTAAGGCTTTGGTTTGCTTGTCATAGGCAGCAGATGAAAGGAAACAAGGTTTGCAGGCATTGATTTGTGTGTGAGGCTGCCAAAGGTGTGAGCAGCAATGTTTGCTGCTGCTGTCCCTGGCTGAGGGCTCTGCCTGTCCCTCCACCCTGCAAGCAGCAGAGCCTGGCCTGGGGTGGGATGAGCAGAACCTGCTCCTGCTCCTCTGGGAAGGGGCTTTGCCTGCCCTGGGCCCTGCAGGGGCTCCAAGAGCTCCTCAAAAGGCTCAGGGGGAGAGGAAAGGAGCCAGGAGGGACCTGAGGCTGGGTCTGGGTGCACAGCAGCACCAAAGCCACCTGTGGATTATAAAGCCTTGCCCTGCTTCAAGCCCTGCCCCGAGCAGCAGGTTCTGCTCCCACCTTGCCTGGATTGAGCCTGGATCAATCAAGAGGGGAGTTCACACCAAATTCAGCCTGTTCTCCAAGGCTGAGCAGGAATTCTTGACTCCAGTGGGGCAGAGGCACAGGGTGCCCAGAGAAGCTTTGGATGCTCCATCTGGAAGGGTCCAAGACCAAGCTGGGCTTGGAGCAAGCAGGTCAAGCTGGAAGGAGCTGAGCTTTAAGGACCCTTCCAGCCCAAATCATTCTGTGATTTTGGGAATCCATCCCCATCCAGGCTGCAGAGAGGCACAGCTACCAGCTGGACCCCATAAAAGCCACACATCCCAGCCTGTGTCAAACCAGCCTGTTCAACCCCATGTTAATACTCCTTAAAATGATAATTGCCAACATTTCAACCTCTGTCTGCATCTTAACTTTAGGTGCCAACTGATTTCCAGCCATGCTGGTATTTTCCACTTTTCCTTCTGCATAGATGGAGCTGTCAGCTCAAATTTAATACATCCAATATTTGGAAAAATTTCTTCATGATGTCTGGGTGATCGTGGGACAATTTCTTTTAAAAAAAATTGTAACATCTTGAATTGAAGATAAAATCAAGCCAGGAAACAGAGTATGGAATTAGAACATTAAGGCTGAGAAAAGGATGAGTAAAACATGTCCAAATGAAGTTTGGGGTGGGAGGGAGGAGCGTGAGCTGGCACTGGAGCAAAGCCACCCTACAGCTGCCAGGAGACCCCAAAGGCACCAGAGACTGAGATTCCAGCTGGGAACAGGGGGAACAGCCCCACACCCTGTCACAGTCATCCCCTGCCCGGAATTAAAGGGAATTTTTGGTGGCTAGATAAGGATTTACTGCGTGCAGTAAAACTCCAGTTGTACAATTGAAGTTACAGCAGCAGAGTGTTAATTTATCTGCTGTTCACACAGTTAAAGCAATGACTGGGAGCTACAACCAGGGAGCAGAAATCACCCAGTTTATGGCCCCTATTAGTTCCAAGGGGCTTTGGATAAGACCATACTGAAAATAACAGAAATATCACCAGATGGAAGAAAAAAAAAGTTATCAAAATCTGCATCATCTAATTTATCAGTTACATCAATTCTAAGTATAGGATATCCATTGAAAAAGAAATACACACATTATAAACCTTTAACCAGAAGCCCTTTTTAAAATTTTATTTTAATTAAAGCATAATCATTACATTCCCCTGTATTTTATGACTGCCACTTTATCAAGGGGAGCTCCATAAAATACCCCAAGTAAGCAAGAAGTTATAGATAAAAAAGGAAAAATAAATGTTTAATCAAGAGAATTATTTCTTCCTCTTAATTTTCTTTTTAAGTCACTGCACAAGAGAGAACATCCCAGTAAAGGCACAGCAGGCACTGAAAACTGAATTGTTTTGAGTCAGGAAATATAAAAATGTTTAATTTCAGCCTACAAAGTTGCTGGATTTTAAATGTCCCTCACTTTGTCTGTCTGTTCCTTCTGCCTGCTCCCTTCTGCACAAGTTCTCAAGCCCAGCAGCCCTCAGACTTGGAGGCTGTAAAGATATTAAACTTTATACAAAGATCAATTACTTTCAGAAAGCCCAGTCTGCCTTTAAACCCAGATGTGAAATGATTCGGATGAAGACGTGGCCATTGGCTGTTTCCACATTTTCCTTCAGAGAAATGTACCTCCAACTGGCCAGGAAGTGCAGAGAAACCATTAGAAAAAACCACATGGGTGTTAATTTGAACGCAGTTAAAAATTCAGGCAACTTCCACCAATCCTGACCTCCATTTGGAATGGATTGGAGGAACTCCATCAGGAGGATCTCCTCCTGCCTGGGAGCAGCGTGCAGCTGGCTGGGGCTCTGGGCTGAGGTGGCCCTCAGGTGGCCCTTGGTGGCTCTGAGGTGGCCCTGAGGCTCAGGAGCAGTGGGGCTGCTGTGGTGCTCTCTGCCCAGGACAGGCTGGGGAAGCTGGCACATCTCTGCTGCTGGGAAATCACCTTGGAATGAGGGAGTTGGAAAAGACCTTAAATCCCATCCAGTGCCACCTTCCACCATCCCAGGGTGCTCCAGCCTGGCCTTGGGCACTGCCAGGGATCCACAGTAGCCACAGCTGCTCTGGGAATTCCATTCCAGTTCATCACCACCTTCATTTCTTCCCTATATCCCATCCATCCCTGCCCTCTGGCAGTGGGAGCCATTCCCTGTGTCCTGTCCCTCCATGCCTTGTCCCCAGTCCCTCTGCAGCTCTCCTGGAGCCCCTTTAGGCCTTGGAAGGGCTCTGAGCTCTCCCTGGAGCTTCTCCTCTCCAGGTGAGCACCCCCAGCTCTCCCAGCCTGGCTCCAGCCCTTGCAGCATCTCCATGGTCTCCCCTGGACTCCTTCTCCATGGCTTTGATATTTTGGGGTCTCAGAGCTGGAGGTGCCTCCAATGCTCAGCCCGAGCTGACCCCAAACACACCTTTCAAACAGAAGGGAACTGAACACAACCATCCTGAGAGTCTGCCTCAATACATTTCCCAAAATGTTCATTTCCCAAAAATGTTCATTTCCAGAGGACGGCCCAGAGCAGCCCACCAAAGCTGTCACAGCACTCAGCCTGGGGACAGATACAAGTAATTTGGTGTAAAGGGGTAGGAAAGACAAGATTTTGGTTGTAGTGCAGAAAGGAACTGAATACAACCATCCTGAGAGTCTGCCTCCAGCACATTCCCAAAATTGTTCATTTCCAGAGGACGGCCCAGAGCAGCCCACCAAAGCTGTCACAACACCCAGCCTGGGGACAGATACAAGTAATTTGGTGTAAAGGGGTAGGAAAAGAAAAGGTTTTGGTTGTAGTGCAGAAAGGAACTGAACACAACCATCCCGAGAGTCTGCCTCAACACATTTCCCAAAAACGTTCATTTCCAGAGGACCAAAGCTGTCACAACACTCAGCTATAATCACCAAGCCCAGCCTGGGGACAGATCCAAGTAATTTGGTAAAAAAGGGTAGGAAAGACAAGGTTTTGGTAGTAGTGCCAGAGGAAAAAGGCTCTGAAGATGTTTCCTGACGTGCTGGCAGCTGCTCTGAGAGCGACGCTGCACAGCAGCTCCTGATGAAAACCCACAGCGACGGTGCTTACACAGCCTCACACGTGTAACACCCAGCAGTGCCTGGCAAAAACCAGCATTCAGGGCAGTAACAGGCTCAGAGGAAACTCTAAGAGCAAGCACAGAGATCCCTCTGGAGATTTCTTGTGGGAAAATCACACTAAACCCCAGTATTGACATAAGGTTAAAAGATATTTTAAATCAATTGACATTTAAGGCTGCGGCAGTGTTAGCATGTCTGGAAAATGCAAAAACCTTGTTAACCCCCTTGTATCAGTCTTTAGCTTGAAAATGCTGCCTCCATTTGATACTGGCAAGGAGATACTCAGTACAATCAGGAGGTTTTAACCTGCTGAGAACTAGGCACGCAGTGCATTTTCATGTTAGACAGCACAGGCTGCAATCCCCACTCTCATAAACCAGCTGGGGGTTTATCCCTGGCCTTCCTGCCTCTCCTGCCCATCCAGAGGAAGCTGGGAGGAGCCAAATGACAAATAACCTTTACAGTGTCACCCCAATATTCCTCATTTCTGTGGGCTCCCAGCTGTTTCCCTCTGAGGCTGCAGCACATCCCTGCATTAGGAGCTGTGGTGTTCAGCCCTCCCAGCCCTGCAGAGGGTTTGAAGTGTTTCCTGCTCCTTCCATCTGGGATGTGGTCACCAAGCTGTCTCTGCTGCTTCCACCCCACTAAAGCCCATTATGGTTTAATGCCCCTGCACCCTCCCTCTCCTGGGAGCAGATGGTGAGCACACACACACAGAGACACACAACTTCATCAAATCTCCTCAAATCCATCATTTATAGCCAGGGAAGTTCATCAGCCACCTAACCTCATTAGCTTCTCATGCCCCACTTGCACAACCTCAGAGATCCTTCCAGAATTATGTATGAAATCCCTGAGAGGGGCAGTAAATTCTAAACAAGTTGTATTTTAAACTGGTACCCAGGAACTGAACCTGAACCCAACCTGTGCAAACTCCAGCACTGAGTGCAGCCCTTTGCTCTTTAACAGATTAATTTTTTCAAAGCTCAGCTTTAAAAAATGCCAAATAATCCTTTTAGAAACCCTCAGGAAGACTGGACAAATTACCTTCACAGTCGAAGGGTTATAGCAAATGAACTCAGCATCCAAAAGCATCAGAACAATTAGCACGTAACAAATAACAAACATCACAATTCCCTAAGCCACATCCCCTGACTTTTTAGCTAAAAATAGAAGGTTCCTGCCCAAACCAGTGCACCTGCCACGTTAGGAAGACTAATGAAATTGTGTTTAAATCAACATGTGGCACAACATAGTTTTAATTCCCACCCTGCCTAAATCCCACAGTTCACAGTGATTTCAGCTCAGCTTTTTAACACATGAAGGATTATCAGTGCAGCCTAACCCAGCCTGGTTTGTGGCTTGGGGTTGCTTTTCAGGGAGCCCTGCAGGATGTGCAGCTGCAGAGCAGGAGGTGCTGCTGCCCCTGCCAGCTCAGCTGCTGTCCCCTCAATGTCACCAAAGCTCAAAGTGGCACAAAGTGCCACACAGCTGTGGCACAACCCAGAGCTTTCTGCGAACTGCAGCTGCTTGGTTTGGCCAGGCAGAGAATTTAGGGATTTCACCTAGCAGGACACCAGCTCTGCTCTGTCACAAGTCCCAGGACAGCAATATCTGTACTCAGGTTCCTGAGGAAAATCTCAGCTGGGACCTGAGTTTTGTCACAGATCTCACACAGTAATCCATAAAGATGAAAGCTGCAGAGAGCCAGAGTGGTTTTATAACATCTCTTAGCACAAATGCAACATGACACGTGCTCTCAGAGCTGTTTGTTGAGATGTAGCTCGTGTGGGTTTTCATTACTTCAATACCACTTTGCTTTTCGCCTCGCTAGCACGGCTTCACCTGCAATATGTGTTTATTTTGAGGGGTTTGCTACTCCCTGAGCTTGGCACAGCAGGTGTTTTCTCTGGAAAAAAGCTTGGAACAACAACAGGCTGTGTTTCCCTGAGGGCCCAGCAGGTGCCTGCCCAGCATCCCCTGAGCATGCCAGCTCCTGTGCCGGCAACAGCCCAGAGCTGACACAAAACCCACTCCAGCACAGCTGCCAGGGCAGCTCAGCAGGCACCTGGGGCAGGAGGAACCGGGCATTAAACACATTGCACTGCCTGCAGCCCACACAGAGCTGGTTTGGGCTCTGCTGAAGCACAGGGGCTCGTCACTAAGGACATTTACCCCAATCTGGAGGGCAAAATCTGTGACAGCATCACCCACAAACCACCAAGCTCTTGTCCCTTAAAAGGACTCTACACATCCCTGGCATTTGTTGGAATCTGAAATGCAGGGAGCTCTCAGAACTTTGGGCTCGTAAGCCAAAGCTTAGAATTAAACACAGGATTTGTTTGAGACCTTAGAAAAGGCTCCCAGACTCAGATGATAGAAGCAAGAATGTGGATTTATAGAGAGACACCTTAAGCTGAGGAAAGTTTAGAGTTTTAGAGTTTAAGATACAGAAAAAATAATAGTTACAAAGGTAAACAAGGAGTTTAGAATGCAGCACTGTAGGTTTGTGTGCCATAACATGATTGGCTAAGAAAGCTCACACTGTAACATGGGTCCATAAGACAAAATATTTAAGAATTGGGTCAAAACCATAAATATCCTTGTTGGCAGTGTTTTATTGGTCAGTAAGTCCTTAAAAGGTTTTGTAACTAGAAGTTTTGTGACCTTCTGAACCATATTGTAAAGATATGAGCTGAACTCCCCCTTCCTGTCCATGTAGAAGATTAGAACAATAAATCACATCATCTAAAAAACTCCGAAGTCCCGTCTCTAACTCATTCAAAATTCCTTCCAAAATCCCCATAACATTCACTGTGTGCTTCATGCACATCATTTTTTTCTCACTGATATCCACCAAAGCCTGCCCAGAAAACAGCCAAGATGCTGCTTTTTCCCCAGGCAAACCCCCCACTCCTCTGGAATGGTACCAGTCACCACCAGGATCTGCTTTTTAATCTAATTCTTAGCTGATACAGATATTTGTAAACACATTTAAACACCAAAAAGCAGCTAAAGGCAATTAATTTCCTCTTAGACACCTCTTCTCACTGTAAGCCTCTGAGGTTTCATAATCCTTCCCACAGTCACTCACCAGTGCATGTGGCAGCTGTTCCCAGATTGCTCCCAGTGGCCCCACACTCGATATTTCCCCACACAGGGCACATCCACACCTCAGCACGAGGCTGTTCCTGTGCACCCAGATTGCCTTATTGACATTTCCTTTGCAGAGCACTTAAGTTCCATCCCCTGACACAGGCTTTCCTTCTGGCAAGCCCCAAATTTGCCTTCTTTAGTCCCTTTGCCAACTGCCTGGGACACTCACGCTGCCCTCTCCTTAAAAATCTGCACTGCTGCATTTGATGTCTTGCCACGAGTCACTTTATTCCTTTGGTGTCCTCCTGATGCTTCTCTCTGAGTTTAAATCACCACTTTTCCATGCTCAAATCCAGACTGGTAATGGTGCAGCCCTTTGCTGTGTAAGGGAACTGCTTAATGGGTTCCTTGAGAACGCCCTGGGACGTTTCCATGCTGTGCTTTTCTCTGCTTTCACCTGGTGCCTGTCCAGGACAAAAACTGTCTGCAGAGAAATCCCCTGCAGGATTTCCTGCAGCTCCCCTGCTCCTCAAATCAAAGCAATTCCAGCTCTGAGGTTTTGAGCTTTCGCCCAAAACCAAGGGACAGGGCATTAAAGCCAGGGTGTGGCAGGCACACGGAACTGCAGAGTGGCATTTCCTAAGGTCACACAGTGTCCCCAAAATCCATCCCCCAAAGACACTCTGTTCTCAATCCCCAATGTCACCGTGAGCTGCAAGGCCTGGCAAAAACCCAAAATGGGGCAAGACCCAAAATGTGAGGCTGGTTTTAGAGCTATTGACTGCTGCTCGTGGCCAGAGGGATCCAGGAGGCTGCAGGACATGGATCAAGGGAGAAGGGAGTGCTGCAGCCCTCAGCCATCGATTTCTGAAGTCTTTTTAAGAATAAAAGCAAATACTTCAAGGTTTCAACCATTTATCCCACAACTCTGATTTCTGCTTCCATAACACTCCAAGGAACCAATGTGAAAAGTCTTCCTGGGCAAAGCACATCCTCCTCTGAGCTCACTCCTCAGCATTTAAATGAAGGAAATGAATATTAAAGCCACAAAACTCAGAAGTTTGAAAGCACAGGTGAAAGGCATCAGCCATTGCACCGTCCCACCCCTGTGTCCCATTAACTCCAATGAAAGCTGCTCTCTCCACAAATAATTTCTATGCTCTACCAGAGAATGCAACAGCCAGAAGAATTCTACTTTTTCCAGATAGTTTTTCCTCTTTTTGTGCCTGCTGTACCTGGCTGAGCTGCTGCTGCTCCTCCAGAAGAGCTTTAGTGCTGCTGGGCTCTGGGGTGACGCAGTGCCATCCTGCTCGGGGACATCTCCGACTCCTGCACGAGCTCTCTGGTCCTGAGGAGGGGCAATTTCCTTAAAGAATCAATGCTGTGCCTCTAAAACAGCCCAGAACTGCTGAGCTGTGAGCAGAGGATTCTGTCTCAGCAGCGGAGAGAGGAGAGGAGCCCAGGAGCAGCCAGGGGAGGAGAGTTGGGGTGTGCAGGGATGCTCTTGAGGCAGCAGAACCCTCTGGGCTGCACCAGGGATGCAGGAGCTGCACGTCCCTGCCCCATCCCTGCTGCTCTGCCCTCACCTGCGGTGTGCAGGAGGCTTCTCCCTGCCCTGCAGCCCTGGGGAGCAGCAGCAGCTGAGCCCTGCCGGAGGGAGGGAGGGAGGGAGGGAGGGAGCAGCACCTCCTGCCAAGGGGAGCATCCTCACATGAGCCCTGCTCACAGCCTCCATCCTGTCTGCACAGAAGGTGAGTGGGGAACTGTAGCCATGATATTTTCTGAAAAATCCTTTCCTTAGGATTTTTTCCTCCTGAGAAGCTGAGAGGCCTCAGGAAGAAAATGTAACCAATGGTTATCTGCTGCTGTGGAATGCAACAGGCGCATCTGGGATTGGTCTCATGTGGTTGTTTCTAATTAATGGCCAATCACAGTCCAGCTGGCTTGGACTCTCTGTCCCAGCCACAAGCTTTTGTTATCATTCTTTCTTTTTCTATTCTTAGCTAGCCTCCTGATGAAATCCTTTCTTCTATTCTTTTAGTATAGTTTTAATATAATATATATCAAAATAATAAATCAAGCCTTCTGAAACATGGAGTCAGATCCTCGTCTCTTCTCTCATCCTCAAACCCCTGTGAACACGGTCACAGTGAACCCCTGTGTTTAATCAGGATGCTGCCTGTGCTGGAAGCAGGGATGGAGCTGGAACTCCACCTTGCTCCCCTCTGCCTCAACCTTTACTTCTCTGGTTAAACTCTGTGGAGCAGACTCCTCTTGAAGTCTCCAAAGACCCCAACAGAAAACATTTCCTCAGGATTTTCTTGCAGTGAGGGCAGCTGTACAGATGTTTCCTCCTCCCCTCAACCTGCAGGTTTATTGCTTTACAGATATTTTTTTTAAGCATCACATTCACCAGTTCCTAAGGTCAACGTAACAAATATTTAATGGCCACTTTTATCTTTAAGCAAGCAGATTCTATGCCCAGGGTCCTTGTGAAACCCCTGCACAGCCCCAGGAGTGACACAGGGACTGAATTTACTCCCATGGATGTGCCCAAACATCAGACAGGAGAAAGGGGGAAGGAAAGCTCTGAAAGGGGATTTGCTGCAGGAAATCCCTGCAGAGTTCATCCCAACCCAGAGGATGCCCAAGGACACAGATCCCAGACTCAGCACAGAGGAAATAGGAATTTCCTGGTTGAAGGAATTGCTTCCAGGCCTTCAGCAAAAGCTCTATTTACTTTATGCAATATAAACTGGAATAAAGCAAAGCTACAGGAAAGGAGTGGCTGTGATGGACAAACAGACCAACATCCCACCTCCATCCACCCTCCACCGGGGGCTGCCTGGGACTGCTGCACATGAACTTCTTTGTCATTGAGAGCAAAATACCTATTTCAACTTTGTTCCCATGCCATTTAAACATTTCTGCATTTGGCTATTACAAAATAAAAATTATATTATTCCATTTTTAATGTAAGATTCCGAAACTGCAGCTTTTACAAAGATAACCACATTCTTATTATAGCTTTATGCAAATTGCCACAGATCCCGTGAATTCAATTAACTGAACTGAATTCCAATTTGCAGAGAAGCCTGGTCCAATAATTCAAAAACTGCATTTCTTGAACAGTTCTTAGTTGGCCACTGCTTACAAATCTGTCATTTCTATTTGGACTATTGTTCCAGAGCTGTCAGCACACACATTTCATAGAAACCACGAGATGCCCACAAAAACAGGTTAATTAAGGAGTTCTCATACATCCCAGTCACATTAACAAGCAGACCCCAGAGCAAACAAAAAGTGAAGCAAATGAAAATATCCTGGAGTATTTATTCCATAATAAAATGGAAATCAAGGCTTTAATTGCCTTCAAGTTCTATTCAGTCTTCATTTCCTCAGCAATTGCACGGACTCAGATGTTATTGTTCCTTGGGCTGGACTCACTGTGGTGCCCTGTGATTTGTTCCTAAATGCTGGCAGTAATTAGCAAACAGGATTCCTTCCAGCTCTGCCTGTCCCTGGTGGGATGGATCCCCTGGAAACAGCCCATCAAAGGCAGGGAAATGTGTAACTTTAAATGGTGTGATGTCTCAATGATTGCTTGAAGGTGGAATGGAGTGCAATAAAGGAGCGGTGATTGCAAAGAGAGCAGAGATTCATCATTAAATCATTCCATATGTACAAGAGCCATCACCAAAGTGGGAACTGATGGATCCTGTGACAGAGAACACAGGAGAGGAGGGAGAAAACAGGGAAAAAAACTGCATTTAGGGATGCAAAAGGAAATGTTGAAGCCACTGAACAAACCACAGCAATCTCATCTAACAATGTTTGGAGCCCCTTATTTTGTAAGGCTGGGGAAAGCAATGGATGTTCCCAATATTGGAGCAGTGTGGCAATGCCTGGGGAGGCTGAGAGGGAGACAGGAATTATTTATATTAACACAAACACCACAAAACTGGGGACAGCTCTCCAGGAGCTGCTTCCTTCTCTGGGCAGCATCACCCTGGGCGTGCTCCCTCCCACACCCCTCCTGTATAAAGTTAAATAATTCCTTTCCTAAAAGTAAAACCCTCCCCTAAAAGCAACTTTACACCCAGCAAACTTTGCTAAAACTGCTGTGGTTTTCCAAATTCTTGTTTTTCAGTTTCTGTCTCTGTGATCAAGGGTAGATTTTCCTGTTGGGAGCAAATCAGCTTTGCAGTGACATTTCTGTCCTTGCCTGAAGGAGCCTGTACTCCTGGAGAGTCTGAGAGTGAGGAAATTAAAACAAAAATAATTAAGGAATCCAGGTGAGGAAAAGCTGATCCTGTGATTAATAAATGACACCAATTTGGGACTTGGTGTATATCCAGTTGGAACTCAATGATCTTTAAGGTCCCTTCCAACCCAAACCCTTCTGAGAGTCTGAAAATAAGTGAGGAATAAGGTGAGGAAAAGAAAACCACCTCTGGGATTAATAAACTACACAGAGCATCACAATCTGTGGTTGTGCTTTTTTAAAGTAAGTTTTTTTTTTTTTTTTTTTTTTTTTTTTTTTGTTTTTGTTTGTTTTTTTTTTTTTTGCAATAACAAGCTCCTTTATTTCTTGGATACAAGCTAAGACACCTCAACCAAAACGAGTGGGACAATTTGGAGGGACCCTACTGCAGGACAATAGTTGGTTTTTTTTTTAATTTAGTCACTCATATTTGTGAATTTCATTTCATTTCGTCCATGCCACCCCAGGGAATGAGTGTGCTGCCTGTCAGGTGATGCTCTCACACTGCACTTGCTCGAGCCTGCAAAAGATGGAAGGTGAAGCTGTGGAGTGCGCAAAAAATAAAAAAGAGGATGAGGTGGTTACAGAAGCCATAACTCTGCCATTTTTAATGGCAGATTTTAAATATTATTTAAATAATATTAGAAAATTTTAAAAATATATTTTAAAAATACATTTTAAATTTTCAATAATATTTAGAAAGCCAAAACCATGGAAAAGGTTTGAACAGCACCCTGGCAAAGCAGCACTTCCTTGGTGTGCATCCACCAGGGATCACTCCAGGGAATAAAGAGCACAAGTGTCAGATTCCATTCCAGAACATTTGTTGTTGTTGTTGTTGTGGATATGCCATTAAGGAATTACTTGCTAGCAGCAAAGTATCCAGGAAACCATTCAAAGTACAATCCTCAGTCTTTTATGATTCAGCTCAGTCGTTTCCAGTAAATAAGAGAAGTCAAGAATAACTTTAATTACTCAGCTTCAGCAATTTCTGCCATAAAAGATGAGAGCTATCAGCTCCAAGTATGTACTGCAGGAGTGAAAAACTCAGGCTGGAGATCCACAAAAAAGCACTTAGCTTCAGAAAAAGAAGGAAAATTACCCTATGTGTTATTTTAGCCTGTATAAAGATGGCCATGGAAGGGCAGATTTATTCTCTCTTCCATCTTTGTTGACTTCCCAAATGGATCAGAGTTATCAAAGGCAGAGCAGGGATGCTCAGTGCAGCTCATCCTCTTAATGCTGCCTGTATTTCTCTGCCATTAAAACCCCAACAAATAACATTCCTGAGATGATCACAAAATATTGAACTGCTGAGAGAACTGGTTCATCACTCCAGCAAGCCAAACAGTGCAGTTTGTCAGTCTGCAAATATCTCAGAATAATCCGTGCAGAGCCAAGGCTGCACAAAGGAGCAGCTCCTGCAAGCCAGCACTGCTCAAAATGTGAAGATTTGAATGATTTGTCCCTTTGTGAAATACAAAGCTGTGTTTGGTGTCAGGTACATACAGGCAACGTGTGTATTTGTGATTGTGATATGTGTGGAAACCAACCAAGGGACAGTTATAAAGATGAATTCCAATAAATAACTGAGGAAAGTAAAGCATGGAAGAAAGCCTTTGAAGCTATCCTTTGTTCACAATTAACCTTTCTAAGTCTTAAGTTGATTTAGGAGCATTTGAATTAAAGTTTTAAGATGTTGCTCTTTGACAAGAACTTTCTGCTTGTAGGTAAGCCTTAAAGAGTTTTGCAATAATTACCTTTTAAAGTATAATTTTAGAATATTGCTTGTAGTAAGGGTCTTTGAAACTATAGCTTTAGAAAATATATGAATGAAACGTGCTTATCTCAGGCCTTAACAAAACAGTGGACAGGGAGCACAAAGCCAGGGAGCTGCCAGCCCTTGGGACATCTGGAATCCACATTTAAACCTGGATAAACTGAGGGACCAACGCAAATCCCACCCAAACACAGCCCTGAGCTCACACAAAGCACAAAACTTCTCCCTGTCCCTGTTTGCTGAAGTGTGTAAAGGTCTCTTAATTTGATGTCCTACACCTAAAAGGAGAACTCAAAGATGCAAAGTCACAGATAATGAGTATTTTTTAGGAGCTGGTGAACATGACAGAATCTCAGGACAGCAATTCCAGTTCATCAGCTACCACAGGTTTATCTGAAAATAATAAAAAACTAAGACCTCTGAATAGGTTACATCACATAAATAGATTACAGCTGATTTCCTCTTCATGATCCATTACATGAAGAAAACACAGCCATTAATTTATGCCTGGCATGGAGAGAATTTGTGATGATTCAATAGAACTTGATGGAATTGATAGTGTCATCTGTAGGAAGGAAAGAGGGGCATTACCAGAGTATCAAATGCAAAGTCCTCTGAAAAATAAAAGCAATGCTTTGAGGGAAGAGATTTTGCCCAGGAAATAATGGCTAGCAGGTTAAAAATGAATGATAAAGAGAGGAGACAATGCTGTGCCTCAGCTTCCCTCTCTTCCTCATGCACCAAAATCTGAATTCTGTGGCATTTGAGTTTCTCAGGAGCAATCATTTTCTATTACCAGAGTGAAAGTGACTCCCCCTCTCAAACCACAGTAATTCCAAGCACTTTCAAACTCTGGATTTGCAGCTGTCCACATCTTTATTTCCCCTCTCCCACCGACATGGTGAGAGCACAACTGCCCTGAACAAAACCTGACCCATTTCAGGCAGCTTTGCTGGAATCATCCCCAGCTCCCAAGAACATCACTGCTTATCAGAATAACTTTTTTTGAGATTTTTCCAAGCTGTCCTTCCCCTAGTGTAAAGCCAAGTCTCTGAATGTCAAAATGTGCTTTATTAATAAGGAAAAAAGCCATTAGTACCACTGAAGTTCATCAAGTGCCAAGTGTCCCCTCTGATAGGGCACACCTGCAATAATTACTGCAGAGAGATTAGCAACCTTTGCATGCTCCAGTGGCTCTGTGGAGTGTGGGTTTAGCTCAGCCAAGTGCAGGGAATAGATTGAATTCCCTGCTGTTTGCTGCAGACAGCCAATTACAAACTACCTGCACACTGGATGCTCCTGACCTTGCCCACAACAATCTCGGGGCTGATGGACTGAGGCACTCTCTCAAATGGTAAAACTTTGCAGCAAAAAAGGCAGAAAACTCCTCCCTCCAAAGAGCATTAGGAAGTTTACAGTAGGATTATTGTAATTAGCCTCTTAAACCTATTCTGTTTACTTTAAATCCTTCTATCCCACTCACTCTGGCTCTACTGGAAATGAGAGAAAGTATCACAAAAAATTTCTTTAAATGCACCCAAAAAACTCCAGCTTCTCCCCCCGCCAAAAAAAAAACCCAAACAAACCAAAACAACAAAAAGCCCCAAAACAAAACAGCAACGACAACAAAAAACCACCAAAACCAAACCAAACCAAACCAAACCCCAAATAATCCCACACAAAGCAAAATTCACTTTTCACCAGCCAGGATTTTTAGCTTTTCCAAATACCCAAATTCACACTCAGTGCCAAATTAAGCCACAGCTTCAGCCTAAACTGGCCCAAAATATCCTCCCTTCTCCCCCCCAGCTAAACATTGTTATTAATGTCTGATGCAGGCTGTGCTTCTGTTCCAAGCAGATGGGAGCTGTGTGGGCTGCTGGAATTTCTTTGAGCATATCATCCCCACAAGTCCTTCATTAGCTTCAGGACTGAGGGTTTGAAGCCAGGCGTTCAGAAAAAGCAGTCAAAGAAAACGTTGCTATTTCTGCTTTACACAGTTGGTGCGTTTTGTTTATAAAAATGAGCTGGAATAACTTTCTGTGGAAACATTCTCTCCTCGTTTTTCATTTCCCTCCTGTCAAAAGCCTTCTAAATGGAAATTATTACAGCTTTTATAATTTGGAACTTCCAAAATCCCTCAAGGTGAACACAGAAAATTTATTTTCTGTTTAACATTACGTGACACTGCCTTTTGTGAACAGCATTTCCTAAAGAAAGCTGCCTAAAATAAATAAAAACAACACCAAGAAGTCCTTCAGCAGAGGATCCAATTACACCTGAAGTTATTGCTGTCAGGTTTTATATAAAAATAGCTTTATGATCCCTTATGGGATTTCTTATATTCCCCAAAATCACACAGAGGAATGACCAGAGCTACAGGGAAGGTGTTAATTTCTTTTTTCCTCAAATAATATGTCAATCCCTTTTTTCCTCAAATGTTGATCCCTTTTTTCCTCTTGCTCCTTGTGGACTCTTTTGCATCTCACTTGCCTGAGGTATTAAGCCAATATAATTTCCTTACCCATGGGGTGTCCATTTATCAGATTTGGTGCTGATACTTTTGAGTTGCTTCACTTGGAGACAAAAAGCTTCTTTTAGGACAAAAAATATTCAAATGTGACTACAAATAACCAGAAAAAAAAAAACAAAAACCAAAAGCCACTTAAAGGTATCAATAGGTCTAAGACAACATAATTCAGTGTTATGGGGAAACAAAATTAGGGTAAATCAAGAGCCTAAACCTAAAATTGCTGTGTCCAGCAATTCCTGCTTTCCCCCATTCCTTTATTTCCTAAAATGTCTGTATCCATTAATACCTGCTTTCCTCCATTTCTTTATTTCCTAAAATTGCTGTATCCAGCAATTCCTGGTTTCTCCCATTCCTTTATTTGCAATCATTTAGAAGAGCCCCTAATGAAAAAAGGCCAAAAGACAAGTACTTTTAATTCCACAAACTAAAGTCCAGTAAGTTGTTGTTATTATCTCTTTTATTTCTGGTCCACATGAAATAATTGCTCGTGTTTATTGAGGCTGTGGTAATGGAGAAAATTAATTTGTGGGGAATTCATTAACAAACTGCTTTGCTGGGCTGGCATGGCCACCTCAAATGACACCACAGACTGACAGGGAGAGGGGAAGAAAGCTAACAGCCAAATAAAATCCTTAATTTTAATGAATCCAGCACATTAAGGCCTCTATTTGACTACTAAGGGCCTTTTTTATATTTTAAAAATGAAGATAAAAGAAAATTGAAATAAAAGGGAAAGATCTGCCCCTAATGAGCCACAGGCACTGCTGGGCAGCTCAGCCCTGGTGTAATTCCAGTGTAATTCCTGAACTTTACTGAAATAAACACATGCACTTAGCAATATATTATGCAAATCTACTTCTTGATATTAAGAGCTTTGCATCTGCTGGCACAGGTTAATTATCTTTATACAATTTATAGAGTTAGATCATCACTTGGGTAAAAAAAGCACTGCAAATTCCCAGGACAACTGGGTTTCATCAGTTGTTTTTCTTAAATGAGCACTGGCTCTTCCTCAGCTGGAGGAAGGTTTTTCCAAGGCAGCAAGGCCTTGGACAAAAGGAATTTTTAATCCAGTTTTAGTATTTCTTCTTGCCAGAGGGTTGTTCTTTCTTTATTTTTTTAACTGGATTTGTGATTACTCAATTAGCAGGGAAATAATGAACGATAGCCAATAGAAATTGTGCAGTGCTATGAGAATTGAATCAGGAATAAGTGATCTAGAAAGAGAGGTCACCAAGTCATTCTGAATAAGTACATTTGAGATAATTGTTATGTGCTTTGAAGACATTCTGAGAAAAAGAGCCAAAATTAATCAGATACATTAAATTATGAATTATTAACTCAGCTCTATTAAACATCAAATAGAAAAGCTCTTTAGGATTAACCATGTTTTTGGAAATTCTACTAACTACAGAGAAGATTTCTTTGATTTTAAAATGATTTTTATTTACATTTGAAATGCCGGAAAGGCCCTCAGGGGCGAGGGATCCTTTCCAGAGGTGTTGGATCCATTTATGGACACAGCTCACCCTGCAGCTACAGAAATCCCTTAATCCAATTACACCAAACTTCCTCAGGCTTAGCTGGGGGTGGGCATAGAAAACAAAATCCTAAAAAAATGAGTGCTTAAAGACAGAGGTACCCAAGAAATTCCCCATTTTCCAAGCACTGGAGATTAGTTTTTAAGAATTATTCAACGAATCTGTCAACCCTGAGTGAGGAGGAGCAGCTCACATTGCTGCACTCAGCTGGAAATAAACGCAACGTTTCTGTCCCCACCTCTCCCAATGCCTTGGGCATCTCAGGTGTTGATTCAACATTTTTGAAGGATAAATTCCTGGGCAGCGTCACCCCTCACGTGGAACGATGTGGGAACCAAGTGGCCTGGCCTTCACTTCAATCAATCAATCGATGAATAAAGGCTGGGCTGGATGCTGATTTTTCCTGGCTGATGAACATTTCCCTGTCATGTCCTGAGCCACCATCCCACCCTGGCACTCAGCAGGGTGAAAGGCAAGGCTGCTGCAGCTCTGGGGGGACTGCAGCACCCAGGGGAGGTTCTGCTGCAGATCCTGCTCCTTGCAACCGGCCCATCCCTCAGGAGATGCCCCTGATGCTCCCGCTGCTCCTCAGGATCCACAAAAACCACCAAAAACCATCCAAAACCACCAAAACCCATCAAACCCCATCTGCCTTCCATCTCCAGCTACTTCACAGGGCTCCAGCAACACCAGATTTGCCCAGAGTTACTCGCTGCAGGCTTTGTGAGCTCCCTAAGAGCTGCATTTCACCAAGAAGCTTCTAATCACCAAAATGACCACTTTTCCTTATTTATTTTCATGTCTACGAGTCTGTGGCACAGAGAGCAGACCAAGGAGCAGCACCAGTGCCTGCCCCAGGGGCTCTCAGGTATCTGCTCCCTCTGAACCCCATCTCTGCTCCACAGGCACCTCTCCACACTGAAACCCTTCAGCAAACATGCCTGGGAACTTTCTCCTTCAGGCTTTGGAGAGAATTCCTGACATGCCAGAAACTCTTCTAATTAACTCTGTCATTAAGGACTGGAACTGGGTTTGAAGTCTCATTTCCAGCTCTGCATTCCTGTGTG
Source organism: Camarhynchus parvulus (assembly GCF_901933205.1). Classification (NCBI taxonomy): domain Eukaryota; kingdom Metazoa; phylum Chordata; class Aves; order Passeriformes; family Thraupidae; genus Camarhynchus; species Camarhynchus parvulus. Next base: position 18,316,364 of record NC_044582.1, on the reverse strand, counting down.
GAGCACTGGGAGGAGCTGCACAGCACCAGGGCTGCTCAAACCTGCAGCAATTCCTGGTGCCTTTTGATTTCTGACAGGAATCCCTGATGGCTTTTGAGGATTCTGACAGGATTGGTTTTGTTCCTGGCCAGTTCATCATATAATTACAAATTAGTGAATTGCTTGATACCAGAGGATTGTTTCATAAATTAGGTCACTGTCATTCCTCATTATAATTTCTTTTCCCAGCACATCTCATCCTTTGATCCATTCACATCTCCACCCTGCACCATTAGCACTCACTCTCATCACCACCCTGATCAGCTAAATACTGAAAACTCAACCTTCACCAAGCCAGAAAAATTCACTTTCTTCATCCTCCTCATTAACAGGTGGAATGTAAGTTAAATACATGTCAATAGGCAACAGCAGCAAACCTTCCAAAAATTCTCCTTTTACAGAGAGACGTTTGCTTTGCAACAGAGCCTCACCCTGGATGAGGCACCTCTTTCCTGCTCATCACATCATCCCAGTTCTTTATCCTCTGCACTTTTCCCCTAAATATGTTTTAAAGATATTCTGCATCATTTCTTGCCTTAGAGCCCTCAAACACTTCCAGAAAAACTGCTCTGAAAGCTGCTCCCAAGTAACCAAAGGAGAGCGAAAGGAAAAGTGATCCTGGATTGAGCCAGGAGCCCAATCAGCCACCTCTGAAGTTTCTCACATAAACAAGGGACAATTTACAGCCCTAAATCCAGTCTTGGGGAAGATTCAGAAGTTCACTGATGGATAATTCCAAGCCTGATAGAACTGGGGAGGCAGCAAAGGTTTCCAGCTCTTCCCTGGGTGACAGCAAAGCATTACTGGGGAAGCTGCACATGCTGGTGAGGGCCAAACATAGAACAAAACACTTTAAAATGATTTCCTGTGCCTTTTCCATGCATGGATTGTCATCCTGGTATCTCCAAGGGGTTGGGAGAAGGATGATCCAGCCCCAGGGCCAGTGGGTGCAGCCAGGGACACAAACCCACCCCAGGCTGAGCCCTGGTCCTCTGCCAGTGATGCCCTGGGCAGGCTGCCCTAGGCTGGGCAGAGTCACAGAATAAAGCAGGGATTTATTCAAAGCATCTCCTCCATGGATCCACCTTGGGCAGCACCAGAGCCCAGCCAGGGCTGCACCCAAGATGAACCAAAATGGCCCCAAAATGCACGGCCGGGCACGGGGTCTGTCCCTGGGATCAGTTCTGCTCCATTTGCACCTTGCAGTTCATTGTCCCATTCCAGCTTTAGCCCCTGCAGTCCCACCCTGCTTGTTTTTCCTCTCTGCAGCCCACGGGGTTTGTGCTCCTGGGCTGAGATTTGGGTCATTTGTCCTTGGTGCCCAGCTGGAGCAGGAATTGTTTTGTCTCCCTGCTCTGTGCACAGAGCTCACCATCCCCTAATATGAACCCAGACCCACACACTAAAGCAGCACAGAATGGGAAAAATAGAAAAGCCAAAACCTGAGGCATCATGCTCACCTCAAGTCACACATCAGCCATTTAAAAATCCACATCTTTTACACAGATGCCTCAGAAAATGCTGCCAGAATGTGAAATTTCCATTCACAGCTCCTCCTGGTCACCCTCTCATGCACACCAAGCATCCCTGGTACCACCCTTGGGTGACTCTGCTCCACCTGAATTACACCAGGCTGAAATATCAGCTCTCAGCTTTTGAACTGAGCTTTCTTTCATTGCCTGGAATTGGATCAACTCTAAAACCTTTTCTCTAGGACCACCACAGCTGCTTCTTCACAAAATTCTCTTGAGTTAGCTACAAAAATAAAGATCCTGCTGCATTCCTGTCTTAATTATATTTTTGGTGGACAGGACAATAAAAAACCACAACTCCTCCTTTCTATTGTCATTAAAATAAAACACTTTCATTTATATTCCACCATGGTGAGGACATGTATTCCTGCCTTGTGTTCACTTAAAAATGGGCTTCTTCCAAGTTATTATCACTGACTGAATCTCAGGTTTTTTCTGCCAAAGCAAAAAAAAACCCCAAAAACTCCAAATCCTACAAATGTTTGTATAATATTGCCCAGCCAGCCTTTTTCTCCCTGTAGCTTAGTGTGTTATCCATCCCCTGCAGCGCAAGGATAAAATAAATGCAATTTCAATGGATTGTTATGAGAAAGACTCAGGAATTCAGGGTAGTTTTGCGGACAAAATACCTCATTCCAGTCTCTTCTGAGTCTAATGAAATGGCTGAAGTTTTCTGACACTGCCCCTGAATGATATAATCCTGGAGAAGACATTAACAGCTGCTCTAAAAATCTAATTAAATTTTAGAGCACTGGTAATGCAGCCATAAGGCCCATGTAAGCCATTATCTACATTAATAAAAATTAAAGTCAAACAGTGTCTATACAGTAATAATGTACCTGCATTCAAGGTCACTTTAATTCCCTTACTTTTTTCTTTATTGTTGCTGTAACTATTATTAATATTTATTCAAAATTTCAAATCTATGTCCATTTGTTCCCCTGAACTGTTTTCCTAATACACGGTATCGAGACAGGAATTAATTCATTTGTCTTAATTGTTTATTTTCTCCCCTCCTATTATTAGCATAGAAAAGGGCAAGAAACTGCAACAACCTACAGGGATTTTATGAGATACTTAAATGAAAATCCAGAATGGAACAACTCATCTCAAATCCCAATTATTCTCTTGCATGGAAGACCAGAAAAAAAAATAAAATGGATGTCATGGAAGGGGAAAAGGAAAAAATCAGAAAAATTATCTGAGGATAGTGTTCTATTTCTGTCTAATTATTTTTCTCCACAAATTCCAACAAACTACAATTTTGTTTTCCTGTGTTGGCAAAGATTACTATGCATTTATATAACACCTACCAAGGTGTGTTGGGAGTGGTAGAACAAACAATAAAGAGAATTTTGAAGCAGTTCCTGGGACACTGGGAATTTACTGAAACTTTGGTTTCTTTGAGAAGACTGAAAACTGCTGGAAAAGCAGCAAGTGGACAATCTCAGGCAGGATCATCTGGATTGCTTTTAAAACCTTCTGGAAAGGGTTTAAAAATCCTTTAAAATTTGGAAATGCATTTGAAGAATCAAAGTAATGTCAAAAACCCCGTTAAGATTGTGCCATGTACAAATACACAGCATCTCAACAGTGATTTAAATAAAATTTTAAATATCCAATCCAAACTCTCCATGAAGAAAAAGGGATCAGGCAAAGGTGTCCCCACTTTCCTTTCCAACAGCTGTGCAGGTGCCCAAAGAGTGGAAATAGCTCCTAAATGTGAATAAAATATTCCCAAATGCCCAGATTTCCATTAAACTTCTCAGCACTGAGATACAGAAATTGTTTATGGAGAGCCTGATTAAAACCTCAAGTGTTTTCCATAAAGATATTTGTACATCAGGTGAATAAATGATTCAGTGGTCATTCCTGAGATTAAACATCCTCCCGGAATATTCTCTCAGCAGAACACTGCTAATGCTCCTCACTGATTATTTCAGTGCTGCCACAGCACCCCAACCTCCCAAATTCTGTTTGGTTCATGGAGCTCCAGCTTCCACCTCCTCAATATCCCTTGGGAATACACAATCCTCATGTTAAATCCCTATAAAGACCACCAGACCTTAAATTCCTTTTTCTTCTGTCTTCACCAGCAGCTCAAGAAAAAGATCAAGGTGGCTTCTGAGGTTGTGTCACCTCTCTTAATGACCTCCAAATACCCAGCTCTTATGGCTGAAGTGATAAAAGAGACTTCAGGCAGGGCTTAAGGAATGACAGGGATGGGAATGCTCTGCTCTTCCTCCCCTGATCCAGCTCAGGGAGCAGGATGTTGCCCAGGCAGATGCTGGAGCCAAGAATTAATAATTCCCATTTATTTTTTAATCAGGATCACACTCCTGGATGCAAGTTCAACATCAGCCACTCTCCATTCAAACAGAGCAAGGATGAATAGGGCAGCTCTTGGGATATTTGGGGTTTTGCTGGGTTCTGGTGAGAGGATGGAGAATGGTTTTACCAAGGATAAACTTTGGGGGAGTCTGGTCTCTTATTCCAATTTCTGATTTCCAATTCTAATCCCTGCAGGCACCTGGGGAAATAAAAATCCCTCCCTCACTTGCTCACCATGAGAACCTCACCTGGTGCTGCTGCAGAGAGGAGGGAAAACGCTCCAGGGATGGAGCAAAGAGCAGCAAAAGAGAGCTCGAGGATGGCATTTTTGTTCTGGGATAGTTCATGCAGCCCTAGCAAAATGCCACTTCCCACACTGCCCTACCAGCATTTTTAGACCCTGCACAAAATGCAGTTTCCACACCCAGCCCATCTCTGCTCCCCTGCACATCCTTCTCCTGTTTTGCTTTCCTGAAGTGACAATTTGCAGGAGCTCATAAACAACCCCAAATATCAGCTCACCAGGGAAAATACATGCTCTGCTTTGCTGTTCCTGTCAGTTTAAAGGAAATTAGCTAAACCACACAACAGCTTTTACAGCCCCAAGACTTTCTGCACTTGGAGAGAAAAAATCTGCCAGCTTTATTTCCTCCAGGCAGTCATTTCACCTCTGGGCATGTTAGGGAAACAATTTTTACGCCGTCAGTGAAAAACTGTTTGTTTTAAGCAGCACTTCACAGGAAAGATGCCATGAACTGCATTTAACAATGTTAAAACTGGTTTATTCACTCAAAACTTTTGACAGCCAGGCATAAGGAAGTTTAATTTATTTTTTTTTTTTACTTTGATTTATTGTTTCTCCTGAAGCCAACTCCTCGCTGCACCATTTCATTTTTAAGTACAGGAAGCACCACTTAAGCATCACACAGGGAGTTTGTAAAATCATCATTTAGCTCTGAATTTTGTCTCTCCAAATTCCTTCCCTACTTCAAAAACTCAGTGGAGGGGAAAGGAGGATGGATGGTTGGGAGCAGGGGATCACAGAAACCTCAGGCTCCTGTTACAAATTCAACCATTTCTTGCACCATTTCCCCCTGTGTTTAGGATGGGCCGCCCCAGCAGCCAGAAAGGAGCCCATAAATCAACTCTAGGAAGTGGAGAGCACTCCAAAATAACATTTGCTCTGTGCTGTACCAGTAGTTTGTCATTTCTATTTCCACTGCTTTATAACTTAGGCAAATAAATTGCTTCAGCAGCTCATTGGAGGAAAACATGTAAATAAAAATTGTGTTTCACGAGCTGCCCTGCAGCACAGCCTTCTCCCCTTCTCCTCACTGCCCTCTGCTCAGCACCGACCCAAACCTGGGGCATTTACACTCCTGTCAGACACAGAGCAGCTGTGGGCAGCAAATGCAGCCTTCCCAAAGCGGCTGCCCACGGCCCCTCGCAGCGCTGCCGCCATCCCCGCCTTTGCCATGCCGCTGGTCCCTGCTGTCCCGGCTAGCGCGGTTCCCGGCCCTGGTTTCGCCATCCGCGCGGCCTCGCCCCTCAATTCCGCCTCTCCGAGCCCGCCCAGCAGCGTCACCGCGGCCCCGCCGCTTCCCCCCTACCCGCGGGCCCGGCCGCTCCTCCGGCCCCTCAAGTTCCCCTCGCCCCCGCGGACACAGCGCCGGTGGCGGCCCAAGTTCCGTCCGCGTGCGCCGCTGCCGCCACGCCGCGCGACGCCGCCGCCGCCGCCCGGCACGCGACGGCACGCGACTGACCGCACGCGACCGCACGCGACCGGCACGCGCACGCCACCGCCACGACGACCGGCACGCGACTGCCACGCGACCGGCACGCGACTGGCACGCCCGGCAGCGCCCGCGACCGCCACGCGACGACGACCGCACGCGACCGGCACGCGACCGGCACGCGGAATCTGTAGAATTTTTCCTAAGTAAGGATGTTTTTTATGTTAGAGCCTTGTAACTTTCCAGCCTGATCAACAACAAAGGAGATGTAACTGTTGAAACAGAGGAACCAACAGGCTCTGTGTGATGTCCTGTGTTAGCAAGCCCAAATACTTGTCAGTAGAATTGCTAATTTCAGGGCTGCATGTTTCAATAATGTCAGACCTAGAGGGCGGTTAACAAATGCTGGGAAGAAGGATGTACCACTGATGGTGGAGACAAAGGATGTAGAATTTAGGGGTCACAAGGACATATGGGAGAACCCCAAAGAAAAGGAAAAAACTAAAGCCTGGATGGCTTTGTTTCAGCTCACGTCCCAAAATGATTGAAGAAAACAGCTCTACGGCATTTCCAAAATAAAAAGATGTCAGCAAATTAACAGTGGTTTTAAGGCCCTGGTATTTCTGGGAGGATGAAACCTCTGTGTTCAACCCTCTGGGATCATCACTTGGGCTTCCTGTGTTTTTCCATCTCTCAAAGTAAAATTGACCCACCAAACTCATATTTGTCTCAATCCTAATCCCTGCATCATCCTTCAGGTGCATTTCCTCACAATGAAATTGGAGTAGAAAATGCTTTAGGAAATGCTTTGCAGCCCCTTCTTCCCCAAAGGCCCAAACTGCTTTAATTAGGAATGCTCTCCAAGCACAAGGTTTGGATGCAGCCAGTGAGAGTCACATTTCAGAAGGACATCACTGGTCTGATAAAGACACAGCACTTTCAAGGCACCAGCTGGATCCAGGCAGAGCCAACCTGGGGAGCAGCCTTGTGTAACAGCATTTCATTCTCCAGTTCTCCTACATTACATTTCATTTTGCTCTTCTGCTAGAACTGCATGTCAACAGGTTTCAAATATCCTCCAAAGTCCCATTCAGCTTAACTGAGGGGTAGCTTTTAATTCTTTTAGGATTTAGGAAGAAAATCAAACAGAAAATAATCATTGTGTTGTGAACTTCAGGGATGCAGCCATAAACATCTGGGGACTTGGGAGGACACCCAAAATATTATTTACATTTCAGGGCTCTCTCAGCTCTCTCTGAGTCAGGTAAGGAATGAAACATGCAATATCTTACACACAGACACATCATTGGGGCAATTTGCTCCCCAGCTCTCCCTGAGACTCCTGAAGTTCCCAGCAAGGCACGGAAAACATGAATTTCTATTTTTTAAGGCCCAGGCCTGCTGAGCACACCTGCATTCTGCCAACCCCAGCCACAAGAGCTGAGCAGAATTTTGGGAGGAAAACGTGAGTCCAATCCTCATGAATCCAATATTAAATATTTGACTGTGCTTTGCTGTACACTTTATTGATAATTTCATTTACCTGCTGCTAGAGGATGTTCCTAAAAGCACTTTCCCCTCTGGCAACAGGCACAGAAAGTCAAGGAAGAAGAAAGGGAAGGTTCTCCCTCTTCACAGGCCCATTTTCCCAACCTGTTTTCTGCAAAAAACTACAAGGCATTAAAAAATGCACTCAGGGCCTGAGACCTCTCCGGGCTGCAGAAGAACTGGGAGCCTGAGGGTGCAGAAATCAAAGATTTCCAAGCAGAAACCTGTAAGAATGACAATATTTTAGCAGTTTTGTGTGTTTTATTGCTTTTCAGTTGCTTTGACAGTCTCATCTACCCACTGCCACAGGCCATCTTTATCAATGATTGATCTCTGCCTCCCTTCCAACCTTCTGGGGAAATCTGGAGAGCTGGACAGAATATTTACTTTTATTTTATGTAACAACAAAGCTTTCTTTCAAAATCTCTGTGTGTTGAACACCACACACGTGACCCAGCCCATTTATTGGTGTTCAATATTCTCCTCTCTCACTGAATATAACCAGGGCAGGAGCACACAAGTGCAGAGCAGCAGAGCACAGAACAACCCCAGCCCTGTCAGTCTGAGCCCCAGGGGTCTTTGGGGATGACAAAATCCTTAATCAGCTCCACCACTGCAGGAGACAGAGCCCATCCAACCTCCTCCTGTCCTGGCTGTCCATCAGGGACACCCTGCCTCAAGCAGTGCCAACTTCCATGTTAAATAACAGCTCTGAAAGAGCATTTCCACTTGGAAATGCCATGATGAGAGAGGCTGGAGCGATTGCTGTGGTTATGATTTGTAGGGAATCTCAGGGAAGTTGTGGGCACAGCTTCTTGTTTCCAAAGACACAAAAAATCCATCGTGGCATTAACAGATTTCATGGACCGGGGGAGAGGAGTAAAGAGAATAAGGAACAGAAAATAAAAGAGGAACAGAGCAGTAAAAACCTCACGTTCCTGAGCAAGCACCGTTCTCTGCCTGCACTGGGGGATGCTTTGAGCAAACACCTCTGCCTGCATCAGGGGTTTTGCTCCACACACAGCCCAACACAAGCCTGATGTTCTCAGTCCTCACCTGTGCCACTGTGGGACCAACCCACAGGCTGATAACCTGCAATTCTCTGCCTCCCTGAGCAACCACTCCCTTCTCAGAGGTCATTTCAGATCCTGCCCCTCCCCACACAAACAGCTCCACGTGGATTTCTAACACCAAACATTCCAGGGATAAAATTCTCCTTTACAACATTGGTCCTCCCTGAGTCACCAAAAAGATCTTTTCATAAATCTGTCCCCCAAGGGGGAAGGGCAGCTCATTCTCACGGCAGCAAAGCAAATAAGCACAAAAATGAAGTGGTTTTTGTTTGTCAGAATTGAAAAGCTGTAGGTTTGGTTGATCATCCTCAGGGATCAGAAGTGGACAATCACTGCTGAAGAGACTTTCAGGGGACTTTTGCCCCTCACTTTTGTGTGGGGTGGTGCTGAAGACATTCAGGAATTACTTGAAACAAAGGGAAATCAGGACAAGAAACTGCTGTGCCGAGTCCCCAGGTGGAAACCAAAGGCTCTGGAGCAGGACATGATTTCCATACATCCCACAAGGTTCCATGAGAAGGCATCTCCAGCCCCACTGGGGAGATTCCCCACTCCAGTGATCTCTGGCATGCCCAGCACCAGGACAGCTTTATCCGTCAGCAATGAAAGCCCAAAAAAACCACACAACAACACTTCAAAGCTAAGGAAGAGCTGAACTTCAATTCGATGAACTTTTTCTAAGGATTCTTTGGAAAAATCCCAAAGATCCGGCTATCACATCTCAAACTGACACCACTGCACAACAGTGAAAAGAAGAGAAGATCTGTGGGCAAACCATCAAGTTTTATAACCATGAGCATCTCAGAAATATTTATTCTCACTTAAAAACTGGCAAGGATTTTCACTGCATAAATTACTTGCTGGTTTACTCTCGAGGGAGCAGGTGTGCTGATAAAAAAAAAGAAATTAAAATAAGTTCTTCAAAGGAAAATGACAACACTTATCAAATTACTGGGAATGATAATTCTGCTCCTATCAGACTAAAAATACAGCAGATGCTGCAAGTTAAAGGTTGGTTAAGTAGGATTAGCACCTGATTGCGCTTCTTTGATATTCCCTGTCTTCCACACATTCCAGAGTCAAAAGATTATTGTTAAAATAATTTGAGAAGGAAAATAAGGGGGGAGAAACCCCCCCCAAGCTTAGACTCTCTTACATGGCATTCTTAGTCCCTAAAGGAATGAAACCATCTATTTTGTAAGGATTCTACTTTCAAATACACAATTAAATTGTAAAGCTCAGCACCTTCCAAGATCATTATGTAAACAGCATTTAAGAGTGACTCCTGGGCTAATATTAGCTTTATTCTTGCAGGGATGGCCTATGGATTTCGTTCTTTTTACTCTGCTCACCACAAATGCAGAGCCTGCAGATCAATTTATTTGCTTGCAGACTTCACTGGAGTCTTTGTTTTAAGCTAAACGTTGTGAAGTTTTTATTACAATAAAAATACTCGATATTTTCCTCCTGCACTAAGTTGTTTCTTTCAATTAGGAAACTTGCACTGAATTCGGTTAGAAGGATTTTATTTATGGGTTTTCTTCTCTAGAGCTGCAATAAAATTAGGCTTTTAAGCAACCACTGTAACCACTTCTGTTTCAGGTACTTTCACCCAAACAGCCCATGCAGAAATGGACATTTAATGAAATAAGACTCAAAATGAACATGGCAGTTTTACACCACACAACAATTTCTTCTCCCTGGGATTCCCAAAAATCATTTGATGGCTGTGGGTTTCCCAAAAGCTCTGCTGTGGTCACAGCCTGGGGTCACTCTGTCCTTCCCAAGGGACACCTGGAGCCAACTGTGCCCTACAAAGGAGGGAGCAGCTCCTGGGGGGTGGAACCGTGCTGGGCATTAAATGGGTCCCATCTGTCTGCTCCCAGTGCTCCAGGGCACAACTCTCCAGATCCATCCCTCTCAGCAGGAATCTGGCAGCCCAGCACTCCTGCATTTGCCATTTTCCATCACCTACAACAGCAGAAGGAGTCTGGTGGGCCAGGCTGCTCAGCCAAGCAAAGAGATAAAGGTTATTTCCCCAAATTATGTAACCCAATTCTGCACAAACAACCAGAGCTGTTTTCCCAAAGGGAATATTTAAAGGCAATTTTAAACTACTGGGTTTTGAAAACTAATTAAAAGTCTTGGTCTTGATCTTGGAGGTCTTTTCCAACCTTAATAATTCTCTCTGTAAAAGTAAAAAATAAATACACACTGTGCTGAAAAATTACTTTAAATTATAAATGAACCTTCTGAGGTGACCACAGTGAATGTGCAGATCCTCTCTCACCCAGCAAGAACTTTTCAAAGCTGGGACGATTTTTTTTTTTTTTCAGGTTCATCCTAAACACTCTACACCACTACAAAACAAAAACTTCACAGTGCGCTTTTAAAAATGACTTTCCATCCACTTGATTCAAATCAAGGTCTGGCTGAACATGATCAATGTTCATTAAAAGCTCTGCAGTGACAGGTACACGAGCAGCACGCAGAGTTTGCACAGCCAAGCTCCCACAGCTGGAATGAGTAAATGGAGCGTGGGCTTCCACACGCAGCTGACACCATCCATAACTCTGCCTTTGACACTTGGCTGCCCTTAGGAAGGAGCTGTTTTTCAAAAATAGTTTTATTTGCAGAAGAAAAAGAAAGAAATAAAAAATTACCAGAATAACCTTCTCAGTAAAGCGGCTTTGGAACAGAGTTATGAAAGAAATGCCAGGCAGGAAATTCTTCCAAGTGGGAATGCTTGTGTGAGCTGGAACCACTGCTTAACCACACAGATTCATCAGAAATAGGATCTAAAATCACATTTGTGCCTTTCCTTCAGTAAGAAGATGAAGAGACAGGCACTGCTTTGGTGGGAGAGCATCCCATGGGGAGCCCACCTGAATCCAGCCCCCAGTTCTGGAACAGGAGAGAGAACGCAGGTTCTGCTCACCCCCTGCTAAAATCCCATCAAATCCCAGAAAATCCCAGCACTCAGGACAGGATATACTTTCTAGGACATGATTTCCTGAATTCTTACACATGTGTGGGTGTGGTGCCCTTCTCCACAAGAGAAGGATCAATGCAAGCTTTAGGATTGGTCTTTAGAGAGACAAATCCTTCTGGAAGGCTTCTCCAAAGGCATTTCAGGTTATCCCACAACCTCCTTCCCTGGCCCTGAATTCCTCTAAAAAAACCACTTGAAAGTTTTCTTGTATTTTTATATTTACCACTGAGGTAGATTTTGGGGTGAAAAGTTTTCTCAGGGAACATTTTTCTCTGTTATGACATCAAAAGCATAAGGGAATTCTGGTAGGAAATCCCTCACAGTTTGCACAATGGATTAGAAGAACCAGAAGGAATTTCTTCCCCACCACCTCCAAATATCACATTGCCAAGTTTCATTTTAGGGAGGAAGCAAAGCAGATCAAAACATGAACCAACAATTTTCTCTCACTACTCCTACATGAAAAACCAGCTCAAACTGCCGTGACATCCCAAAACATCTTCTAATTGCAAAAAACACCAAACAAACACACGGAAAATGACCAATGTTTGGGATTTGGGAAGGAATCCTCAAGCAGAGGGAAAGTAACTGTAATTTAACAGGTGGGGTTTGCCATAGGGGGTTGTGGACACAGCAGAGGGAAATATCTCCCCCTCCCTGCAACAGCTGAAGGGACAAGGTTTGATTTGTTCTTTTCAGCCTTTCTGAAGTCTGACTGTCCATTGCATTAATCAAATTTCCTTTGAGGCAGGGCTTGAAAGCCTTGCCTTCCCTCCCAGCTGAGCTTGGGATGCCCTGGGTGGTCTCCAGCTCATTACCTTGATCAGCAGCTGCAGATGGTGATGGCTGGTGATGGACAAACCCTGAGGGCTCTGCTTGGGCTCAGGTCAGGCTGCTCAAACCCTGCTGGCCTCGAATCTTGGGAATGAAACTCCTTGGGGATGTTTGGGAATGCATGAGACAGAAAAACATCTGTCCATCCCTGTGCTGCACAGGGCTGGGATGAACCTGGGGAGGAACCTGGCTTGGGAGGAAAGGATGGATCCTGAACAGGATTATCTTCAGTCCTAGTGAAACTGATTTCCTCAGGTTTCATGTCATATCTTCATCTAATTGATATATGACAAGTGCTGGCAACAATAAAGAAATAAGAAAAAATAATCAGCTGTGAAGTGTGGTTTTTCTTTTTTCCCCTTGTTGGAAATACTTTAAGGTGGATATACAATGATTTTGATAAACTCCAAAATATCTAAGTGTTGATATCCGTGCAGAAAGTGATTAAACTGTAGAATTACCACACGATCAACTATAAACTGTAATCACACGTAAGGAGCAAGTTGAAAAAAGTATTTTGCTGACTTTTAATAATTTTTGTTTAATTTTGAGCTGAATACGAAGGGATTGTCATAACCCAACCTCAGCAAGGACAGGGCGCATGTTCTCACTCACACCAAGGAGATACCCACACACAGATACACCCACAAACAGGGGCAAATTCATTCTTAATTCATATCAATAAATACAATAAATACATAATTCATGATGTGCAACTTTTTGTTGTATTTACAAGACCACCATGGCAGGGGGGTGAGTTAAACTGATTCCCCAAGGTGGATAAAGCCAATCTTCCCTAGGCTGAAGATAAAAGGTGCTGCAGCAGCTGCTATAAATACCACCAGGCATTATTTTAAATGTTAAAGCAAGAACACCCTGAAATATTTCACATCACAGAGTAAATGGTTTGAAGATTGCAGACAAAGTAGTCAGGCTATGAATAACTGACAAGAAAGTCTCCAGATAAGCACAGGGAGTTAATTATGCCGTAGCCAGAAATAAATAAAACCACCAGCTCCAATGTTCGTGAAGCAGCTGGTAATAAATAACAACTTGTAAACATTTTAATGCACTTATTCTGGTAAAATTAAAATCAATGTTCATGCAGCAATAGCTATTAAATAATACTTACTGGGGAAAAATCTGAGGAGCTTAAAATCCAGCACCTTGTGTGTCAGAAAATAAACCACACAATGAGAAACAGCTGGAGCTCATCATTTATACCATTTTGAGGTCTTAAGGAAAAAGGCTGCCAAAGAAATACCATGTACAGATATTTGGGGCAAATTGATCTCATAAAAAAAGGATTAGTGCATGCGAGGAGTAATCAAATGCTTCATGTTGGATTACAATTCCACTTAATAAATCACACTACTTCTGCTCCTGAAAAGGTTCATTCTGCACTCATTTGATTAGTTACACTAAAAATAAATCCCACCAGCAGAAGCAAAAGATAAATGCCTCATCAAATAAACTCTCCCACGAGTCCCTGTGAGCACCTGACTGATGCCAGCCCCACATCTCTGAAGAGTTTGGGCAGCTCCCGGCTCAGCCAAGGCGCTCCTCGTTACAGACTGGACTTTTTACAGGGGCATCCACTTCACCAGGCCAGTCCCTGCTTTAACTTCCCCAAACACCAGTTCAGCACCTTGGACAGGGGTGTGGAAAATCACAGAATATTTAGTTCAGAAGGGACCTTAAAGACCACCAAGTTCCAACCTCCTGCTCCAAGCAGGGCCACCACATCCATCATCATCAATCAGAGAAGATACAACAGAAGATCTTCCAAATGTGGCTCAAGACGATCACTATGAAGAGAATAAACCATCCAGCAAGGATTAATTTGGTTCATTTTCTATTTTCACTGCCTGAGGCGGTGAGCTCAGATGGATGTGACACCACACTCTCCTCATGGGATGAAATCTGAAGACAGTTTGCATTCTGGCCAGGCTGTTGCCAGCCTTTCCTGGAGAATGGAAAACTGCTCTGGAGCACATTCCCCTTTCAGTTTTTACCTCAGTATAATTAGGGACCTCTCTGTTCTCAGGGTAATTTTTCCTCACAAGAGAGAGCAGCTACTCACTCTTCTTATTTTTCTATAGACAACATCCCTGGGTAAGAACATGACTGCACAGCAAAAAAGGACAGGAAAAAGAAGGAACCAAGGTTCTTTTTGAAAAATAGAGATGAGTTTGTGCTCTGACAATGGTCTGCTGTGCTCTGTGAGCTGAACCCAGCCTTTGCTGTGAATCATGGTAGTTCCCCATTCCATTTTGACCTTTTCATCATTATGCAGCCTGATTAGCTCTCCAACCCAACTGCCTTCATGTGAGAATGAAATCAGCTACTTAAAAGATAAAAGATGAAAGCCATCAAAGTTCTGTTTCATATTCTCAGAACGTTTCTTTTAGAGAAGTGCCACCAGCCTGACATCCCTGGGAAGTAAACACCTTCCAGGGCAGCAGGAAAGGACAAGTGAGCCTCTCCTCCAATGGAGGAAAAAGCCTGGAAAGGCTTTTTGGAGGGATGATGTAGCTGAGAGACAGCAAATTCACAGCTGAATTCCCTGTGTGCCTCCAGGGATGTGCCAGGGCTCAGGGAGGGAGTGCCAGCTCACACCCACACAGGATTCAGCAGACACTCCAAGGGTGGAACAGGAGGAGGGAGCTGCATTTGCAGCACACAGAAGTGGTTGCAATCACAGATGCAAATTCAAGAATTGCAGAAAAAAATCTGTTGATGAGACATCAAGGAACACACTGAGTAAGCGCCTTCTGCACCCCTGTCCTTGGAGTACCCACAACCAACTTCCAGACCCAGAGAAATCCAAAGGCAGGATTGAAATGACTCCTTGAAGAGCTGCCTCCCTATGCCCACCTTTCAACACTGCTCTGAGCCACCAGGGCAAGGAGAGGGCCAGGACCCCTCCAAGATTTCCACCCAACAGGGCAAACAAAGAGAAATGGTGAGACTGGCCCCAAACACAAACCTGCCACAAAAATACCAGTTACTACAACAAATTTTGGATTGATGAACATATCCACACACACACAGAGGAGTTTTACCAATGGACTCATCTATTTCACCCCACAAAAAGTACCAGAGATGTGAAAGGTGTGAAAGGAGGATGGGTGAGATGCAGCCCCTGGGTATCATCAGACATCACCCACAGCAGTCCATCTGGAGAAGAGAAAATGCCAGGAGTTTTGCCAAAAACACCCCAATACACCCCATCCCTCCAAAAACCCAACCAAACACCAAAAAACCCCAAAGCAAACCCAGATTTACATCTGCTCACCACAAACCTCGCTGCCAATCTGGCACCAGAGCATGGAAGAGCAGGACAGGTTCTCCAAACCCCAGTGAAAACAGCTTTGTCTCCCAGCAAGGATCTAAAGTCAGGATTTAAAGCAAGCAGCCTTTGCCAATATAGGAACTAAGCAGCCAGCTAAAATTCAGAGATTCAACATCTTTGAGCAATTATGGAATTTGTACTTGACTTGGGTGTTTCTAAGGCAGCAATATTGCAGCAGGCAGAGTCCCAACAGAGCGTTCAGCATGCTGCAGACTCCACACAGGGCTCTGTCACTCACAATAATTTGGTTTTTAAGCTTGATTAGCTGGTGTTGGTGATTAGAGAATATGTTGAATCTGGAGGATCCAGTGGCTGAAGAGGTGAAGCAGCAGAGGGAGGTGCAGGGCAGGAGCTGGTGCTGGCAGGAACGAGCCAAGGGGATGCTGTGGGCACCAGGATGTGGCAGGGCTGGAGCAGAGCAGAACAGCCTTTTAAATTTTTTATTCCATCCTTCAGATTCTCTCACACCAACCCACAAGCCCAGAGACGAGCACTGAGAGCTCCATGCATCTATCAGCTCTATTTATTACCTAAAACCACAAGGATGCTTTAACAGTCCCTTTCACTCTGCTTCCATTAGCAAAATATTGGCACGACTTCCTCTCCCACTCCTCCAATGACAATTACAAGCTATCCCCCCCAAGTACTTCTGTTTTTTAAAAGTGCATTTTCCTAATATTTAATTTATACATCATTTCCCACATGTATTAGTAATAAATGTTTCGAGGCGGCAGACAGGAATCCAACAGGAAAGCATAATGCTTGCTGTTTACTAGGAGGCCTCATTAAAAAGACATCAAGAGCAAGGAAAATAAAAACAACCTTGTGAACCTTTGTAATTGGCCTCCAGAGAAACCTAACACTGAGGACATCGATGCAGAAACGCCCCGGTGACTGGAAAAAATAAAAAATCCAGTTCACTCAGCCTCTTGCACCCCTCAGTTCTTACATTTATTTTTTTTTAATTACTGTAACACACACATTTTCTATTTTCTTATGGCTGCAACAGCTCTCTCAGGTATTTGATGTGGCGATTTCAAATACTTAAATAATTATTAATCCCTCCCACCTTTAATGATTTTTAAGGGCAGAATAACAAGAGGCATTTTCATGGGGTTTAACTTTTTGCAAGGTCTCCTGCGGGGGAACTCTCCAGTACTGGAGCCAGTTGTGTGTTTTTATCATCTCTCCTGTACTAAAATAAAGAGAACGAGTGCAATTACAGTGGATAAATTTGTTATTATTTGTAGAACAGAGCTGTTACATCAGACACATTTTTAGCAAAATAATGGCTTAATCCCTCTTTGAAATGAAAGTCAATTTGACTGGCTTTGCCCCCAGTTAGGCCCAGCTGTCACTGGCAAAGTTTAATTTTTAAGCCAAGCCCAGCATAACCCCCCTATTACCAAGCAGCCTTCAAAATTCTTATTTAAAGCCAACAAGTCCCAGAGGCTCCTTTCAGATCCTTCTGGGCTTCCCAGAAGACTCATGAAAGTTGATTAAACTAAAAATTGCATTTCATTTTCCTGTTTTGTTTGCATTTAAATGGAGAAACTTGCAGCTGGATAATGGCCATATATTTCCTGTTGTACTTCCACTCCCAGCAATAAGTGTTTTGTCATGTTTTGTGCCGCTTGAAATATGAACTTCTTGCTCCAAATGCAGAATTAAGACTCTGCAAATCTGAGACTACAGCAAGACTTGCCCGAAATGTTTGATTGGTGGGGTTTAACATCCATCTAAGCACAATTATTTGTCATGTTTTTGCTTGCAGATGCACTTGGTGACCCCCCCAGCACCCATTCCTCCCTCCTCGCTGCCCTGCTCCACCCCTAGCTCCCAGACTTGGTTATAAACCCCTCAGATGCCAGATTATATAGGAAAGCTTCAAAACTCAGCCAAACACTGGATGTGATAAAGCTCATGAAAAGCTGCCACCTTTTACCCAACCCATGCTGAGCAAAGGAGCCTTTGCTCCATCACTGCTGAGCTCCATGTGCAGAATCCGACTCAATAAGGTTGGAAAGGACCTCCAAGATGATGAGCTCCATCCTCTGAGTCCCCCATGCCCACTGAACCACATTGGGCAGTGCCACATCCACTTGTCTTCCATGGATGGTGATGCCACCACTTCCCTGGGCAGCCCATCCCTATGTCTGACCACTCTTTCTGTGATGAAATTTTTCCCAACATCCAACCTGAACCTCCCCTGGCACAACTTGAGGCTGTTTCCCCTTGATGAGTCTGTCCAGCCCACCCCCAGAAAAGCCTTGGGAGAGCAGCACCTCCAAGGCCAGCCCTCAGCAGTGCCCTCTCCTCTGCTCCAGAGCCATGGGATGTGAGGAGTATAATCCCTTGAATTCACAGCTTTTCAAGGAAAAAAAACTGCACCCCTAAAAGAACTGATGAGAAAAATCCACCCAAATTTGCTTTCATCCTTTTAAGAACCTGTAAAATTCAGTGTTATTTATTGGCAGGTTTTGCTCTGCAGAAGGCTCAGGGACACACGGAGTTGTGGCACAAGGAGCAGATTTCCATTGCGTTTTGGCACATTTTGGGCCGGTTTTGCCACACCATATTTTTACAGCTTCCAAATAAAGAACTGCATTTTTAATCTCCTCCTTACCCTCCTTGCCTTAAAAGGGCTTTTCCAGGTTTTGGAGGCTCCAGCCCTGGTGATGCCCAGGCCAGGGTGGCTGCCCCAGGTGCTGCCAGGGCCAGCTCTTGCTCAGCCCCACCACTCCAAACCCAGCTCTCATCCCATTTAGCACAGCCCAGCCAAAACAGGAGTAAAGAAATGAGTTTAAGTTAATCAGAAATAGAATTTTTAGTGGTTTTTGGGACATTAGCTTGGGTAAGGTGCTATGTGTGACCATGGATCCTGGGAAGAGCTGGGGGATTCATGCACTCCCTTTCTCCTCAGGGCAGAGATGAAGTGCCATGATTATTCTCACATGTTAAGCATCACCAGAGCATGATTATGCAGTTAACAATGAAGGAAAAGCTATTTCCCATTCCAAACGAAACAAACTCGGCAGCCTCTCCCCCTGCTCTGCTCCCTCCTGTTTTACACCTGGCACTCAGGTGACACCACAAGCAGCACAATCCCCACCACAGCTCCCAGTCCAGACCTTCCCATGAGTCTTCTTTAAAAAAATCACTCTAAAAATTCACTAACTATC
Source organism: Camarhynchus parvulus (assembly GCF_901933205.1). Classification (NCBI taxonomy): domain Eukaryota; kingdom Metazoa; phylum Chordata; class Aves; order Passeriformes; family Thraupidae; genus Camarhynchus; species Camarhynchus parvulus. The sequence continues at coordinate 18,297,745 of NC_044582.1, read as the reverse complement.
CCAAATAATGGGGAATAGGGATAGGAAAGCTGGGACAGCTCCCCACACCAGCCCTGGCCTCACAAGCACTTCTCCAAACCAAGTTGTTAAATCTGTCGATACACAAAGGCATTCATGGCTTCATGCAAACACACAGAGATAAGATAATATAATTAAAAACTTCCCTCCGGAAATTGGTGATTGGCATTCATATTGTGCCAAAAATTAAGGTTAAACGACAGCAGAAAGGAATAAGAAAATTAAGGGAAGGTTTCCAACTTTGTTTTGCAGCATCACCAACTAAATTCCTCGCCTTGGGCACCAAAAAAGGACCAGGGTGGAAATTGCCACATTTAATCTGACTTTTTTTTAGACTAATTACTTTCCTGCAAGCAGAGTCACTGAACTGCTCGTTCCTAACCCTGCCTTGTCTGGCACATCAACAGATGGGAGCAAAATGACTTCTGTAAATCAGAGCCCAGTGACAGCAGCGAGATTATCTCGGTTCTGGGAAACAATCTCAGGTGCAGCTCACATTAGAGTCTCGTTAGGATTTCTCCCTGAAATATTGCTTTACATCAATTTTGCAGTGTAATGGTTCCTAAAAACTTCCACACAAAACGAGATCTAATCGCTCCTTTCACACCCTCTCCTCATTTGTTTAGAAGTCTAAAAATACCTTCAAAAATAGATGATATATCACAAGAGAGACTCCTTATTTTAATAACTTCTCTTCAGAGATGGAGAACAGCATTGCCAAAATACTAAAAACGTTCCAGGGAAATTTCAGAATTAGCAAAGTCCTGAAATATTTCAACTTTCCATTACACACCCTTAAATTCTGCAAGATGGGATTCAATTAAATCAGCTGCCGCCTTCAACTCTGCAATTGCCAAAGGCAGATTAAATCAGAGAAGGGCAAAGTTGTGAAAAGAACCTTTAGGACTACGTCAAACATGAAATCATTTAAGACAAGGGACAAAAATATCTGTTTATATTTGGAGAGAGAAGTTAAATTAGGGGACAAGATGAGGGTCGTCAAATAAATGAAAACCTGGTTGAAGTGGTGCTGCAATCATTACCTGGAGAGCTCTGTTATTTAGGAAATAAATTTTACTTACAATCCCAGCTTCCTTTGTATTTGGCCAATGCTACCTTGCATCCATTTGAGTTCAATTCAAGCCGCCACAGATTCCTCCTCCTCTTCTACCCCGAGCAGTTCAAACCCTTCCCTTTCAAGCTCTTTGAGCTGCGGGTCTCCCTCGCAGTGATGCAGCGTCAACATCTCCAACAGCCCAAGCCCCTGAGAAATCCACGTGTATTCATTGCTTTGAAATTGTCACAGGGGAAAAGAAAAGAAAAAGAAAAAGAAAAAAGGAGAAAAAACCAACCCACTTCCTTACTTTGTGTTGTATTTCAGAGAGTTTAAATGATCTAATATCCAATTCCTTCTCAACGTACCACAAAGTGCTAAATGGGAAGAATTGCATTACTGCCACTGCTTAGATCTTGGCTGATAAGGTGAGCCTTGTACATTTAAAGTGACTTCTGAAAAAGCTGGTGCTATCCTGGTCTGGTAATTAATAATTCATGGAGCCAAATTACAGCTCAAGAAGGATCCAGCCATTTTTACCAGTTCTTTCAAATTCCTCTGATTTATGTATGACTAAGTAGGAGACTGAGCAAAGGGAAAAAATTAAAACTTAACACTTCAGGTTGCAAATTAAACTGTTCTGTACTCAGAAAGGATGGATGGAGCAGGATATAAAAATGCTTCTTGGGAGACAAGCACATGGAGAACATTTCTGAACATACATTCATTTTATGATATAAAAATAGCTTCCGCTGCTACTAAAATTGGAGATATTTAAAACTGGAAATATTTATCACTAATGGGACTTGAGTGCCCTGGGAATGCAACACAACACATTAATATTTGTAACATCTTTACAACAGCCCTCCTTCCATGCTGTCCTTGATGAATGGAATCATTTTTCTGCCCCTTGTAGCTTTATCCTCTCATTGTTAAAGACATTTTTATTGATCCATGTACAGAGCAAGATCCACCTAAAGACAAGGATCAGTAAAGAAATCCAATTTTGTTATTTTATTTCTTCCAGGGGAAAAAAAAAATCCCCAAAAGATGATTCAGAAAACGATTTCTTTCTCAATTTACCAAGCACACCCTAAGCTAATGTTTTCAAAAGGGCCTAAAAATGTTCTACAGGATAAGGACACAGCCCAAAAAAAAGCAAACAGAGGGTAATCTACAGATACAGGAATATCCAGGGGCTTTCAGAAGTTTTTTAGTCCATTGTGGCCTTTAATCAACTTTTTATTTAGAACATTTCATCCTGAGACAGCAGCTGAGGAGATGCCCATACTCAGAGGGGCTGTGGAATTCCTGGCTATTGCACAACCCAAACAAAAACCTCAGAAAACCTTAATTAATGCAGCTAGACTGTTTAATCTTTTAAAGAATAAAACAATTTTTTTTAAATAGTGCCAAGAAGAAAGAAACTTATTTGCTTTGGTTTTCAGGAAAATGAGTAAGGGCAAAATTTTCATAACTGTGGAAATAATTAGGTCTTAAATTGAAGTTGAGCTTCCTAAAAGCCTAAGTTACTTTGAAAATTGTTCATTCCATATCACAAATGATAATCTGGCAGTTTTTCATTACCACTATCTAATTACATCTTACTTGAGCTCCAACATCTCGTGATAGGAAGTTATTTAAGCAGATCTTACAGGATGTTGGAGCTGCCATGGTTGGCCACGTTACACAGAAATATTTACACCCACAAGTTTCCTTCAATGCAAACAGCAGCTAAAAGGTGCCACAGCAGATTGTTCTGCTGCAAACCAAAATGATCCAAAATACCTCAAAATGACCTTTTGGAAAACAACTCTAAGGATCTACCAGAGGTATCTGCTCTGTGTGTTAACCCTGATATTAATTTAGTCCACACTGAAGATGAGAGCATGAGAACATTATTGGGAGTGTCATGGAAGGAGTTGGGGTCTTTAAATCCCACCCAGTGCCACCTTCCACTGACCCAGGGTACTCCAAGCTCCATCCAGCCTGGCCTTGGGCACTGTCAGGGATCCAGGGGCAGCTACAGCTGCTCTGGGAATTCCATCCCAGCCCCTCCCCATCCTCAGAGGAAGAATTTCTTCCCAATATCCCATCTAACTCTGCCATTCCCCCTTGTCCTGGCATTCCAGGCCCTTATGAAGTCTCTTTGCAGGTTTTTTGTCACCTCCCTAAAAGTCCTGGGAAAGCTGCATTAATTGACTCCAAAGCTTCTCTTCTCCAGCCTGAACAATCCCAATCTCTCAATCCTGTCCAAGGTTGACTAATTACTGCACCAGACTGATTAATATATTTACTTTTGATTTTTATTTTTCACAGTGGATGGTAAAATCCTGCAGTGGGTTGTCCATAGAGGTTGTGGAGTCCTTGAAAATGCTCAAAACTCAAAATGCAAAAGTGTCTGAGCAACCTGTCCTGCTTGGAACAGGACAATGGAGCAGATGACATCCAGAATCCCTCCAGCAACATTATTTTATGATTTTAACAGCAAAACAGGCGTGAAAACTCCAAATGTTAGGGCCTGGAAGTGGGAATGAGCAGAAGAAGTGGCCATACACAGACATTGTTCTGTGTTAAAAACAAACCAGTGAGACTTACTGTGAGCAGTTCATTCAAAGAACTTGAGTTCTCTCTTGGAGCCCTTATTTTGATAGCAAATCATTTTATTTGTCACTAAAAGGTACATTTCAAATGGAAATTGTTTGCTGACACTAAGAGGAGTCAACAACTTACAGCTCATGGAAATATCCAGCACCCTGGGGCACTTCAGTGAGCTCAAATCAAGCTGATGAATGAAATCCCCACATTGTGTTTGGCCAGCGAGGGACTGCTCTGATCACCCCAGAGAGCTGCTGGCTGAGTGTTCACTGGCCACAAAGCAGCTTGAAAATCAGCCCTGTTTACGTTTATTCCTGAGGAATCTGAGACCTTGTTGGTGTCTCCTGGAAAGGCTCAAAGCACAGTTTAATTGAGAGAGAGCTCTGATAGAGAGGAACGGCAGCGGGGGAACGGCCACGCTCCTTAGCGCTGAGACATCACAGAAACCCCTCCTTCACTGAGCTCCAGCCAGCCGAGCCTCAAACACTCCAATCCGAGGTAAATTTCAATGCAGAATTTTATCAAAGGCTGTTTCTTTTCGCTGGCAGTTTTTGTTTATGCCCTGTTTTTCCTGCAGGTTCCACCACGGCACCCAGCACTCCCCGCGCACGCGAGGGCGGCCGCGCTCTCGCTTCTCACGCAGCCCTAATTAGGAGCTTTGCAACTGCACTTGGTCCCACTCCCTGGGATGAAAGATGCAGAAAAGATCACTGCAAAGATGCAGGTGTGTGGTTTAAGAGCCTCTCTAGGCCTTCAGTTTGATCAGCCTATACAAACACCCTGTGCCTTGGAATGTGCATGATTTCTTAACCCACCAGTCACACAGAAGAGCCCTCTCCTCAAGCTGAGCCAGAAACATGGTCTGGGTGTTCAAAACAAATGTTTCAGTAACAAAATCACTTTTTCCAAAGCTGTTAGGCTCTCAGTGAGCTCCCAAGAAGCACCTGAGCAGCCCAAAAATCACTTAACAACATTCTCCTCTGTGCTGAAACATCTCTGAACATTTCTGGTGTCATCCAGTTATTTTAATTTATCCCAAAGTCCTAAAAGCCAGCACTAAAAACAAGCAAGGCTCTCAGCATGAAAAAGTACATCCTAAATAACAAATATAACACATGTAAATACCAGTCCCCTAAAACAAGTTCAGTAGCTTAAAGGTACTGCCATCAATCACACCATTACAACTGTGGTTTAAAATACCATCAGAAACTTCTGGAAATAGAGTTTTGTACTTTCAGCAACTGTTGTGACAAACTTCGGATAATTTTCAAATGAATTATTATTTAAGCTTAATAAAAATCTCGCTCTTACACAATTGTTTGTATTGGCTAAATAAATCAGCACAGCAAACCAGGGCAATAATATTCATTTTCAGTAAGAAGGTGAAAGCAAAGTCAGAAGAGGGAATGCAAAAAACAAACAAAGATGTCAATTTCAAAACACAGCTGAAATTCCCCAAACCATTTAAATGTGGTTTTTGTCTTTTCCCTAAGAAAACAGAATTGTGCAGAAAAATGAAGACGACAGGAGGAAACCCATGAGACCCATTAACATCTACACACACCTTCCATGAGGCCAGCTTGCTCAAAACTCCCTCAAATCTCCAGCTGAAAAAAAAATTAGCTCTTTTAGAGTAAGGACATGATAAGGGACACATCTTTTCCAGCTACATGCTCTGGCAGAGGTACTGCTGTAACTTTTTTTTCCTAAACCCAGATATTTTTGCATGGGTAACAATTGTTCAAAGTCGCTGCTAACTTCCAGTTTTTTTCCTTTGCTCCAAGTCTAAGAAGCCTCCAGTAACATCTTGAGTATAAACTCTAAAAATCCAGGTGGAGCTGTCCGTCAGTTGACCCTGCTATTGCTCAGAGAGCATTAGGCAGACTGGCAAAAAGCCACATCCAGTTTGAAATGTGCACTGAAAATTTCCTCTGTCAGATGAATCTTTAATCTATTTATAATCTCCAATGTTTCCTCTAAACAGCACTCCATGTCTTACCTTGTATCATTTTCCACATAAATGCCATGCCACAGAGCTGAAACGTATGTCCAAAGAGAAAAGTGGATTTCATTTTGATTTTTTTAAAGTGAAATGGTTGAGAGATTGACCTTATTATAATTTGATCTCCAGTCATTATTACCAGAACAACTGAAAAGCAATTCCTGTCATCGTCCCTGCTGCAGAGTGTTTTGGAAACCAGGGCCCTGCTACAGGAAAACAATTCCTTCCTTTCTGTGCACTCGATCAGAAAATCAGGATACTGACAGAAATTAGCACACATCTTCTGACGCTTCTTTTGAACATTAAGGGTTTCCAACTCATATTCTTGTTTGCGTAATTAACATCATTATGTGGAAATGCTTCAGACAGGAATGGTTTATCTGAACCAGAATCACAGAATGCTGGAAGGGACCTTAAAGCTCATCTCATTCCACCCCTGCCATGGCAGGGACACCTTCCACTGCTCCAGGGTGTTCCAAGCCCCAACCTGGCCTGGGACACTTACAAGGATCCAGAGGCAGCCACAGCTGCTCTGGGAATTCCATCCCAATCTCCCATCCATCCCAGCGCCCTGGCAGTGGAAGCCATCCCCTGTGTCCTGTCCCCTCCATCCCTTGTCCCCAGTCCCTCCCCAGATCTCCTGGAGCCCCTTTAGGCACTGGAAAATACTCTCAAGGTCTTCCCAGAGCCTTCTCAGGCCTCTTCCTCCTCTCCAGAACCATTGCAGGGAGCATATTCTGCTCCCAGACTTCCCTTCACTGCAGGAGACGGAATTTGGGATGTCAGGAAGAGATTTTGGGTTGTGTGCCACGGTCAGTCTCTCAAGAGGAAGCTTGGTAGCATCGGGTGGACAAAACCTGCTGCTGCAAATGCCAGCACCGGGGCCATTCCCACTCCCACCCCTGCCCGAGAGCCCTCCAGGACAGCAGACACACAGAAATTGGATTTCCTTGCACAAACCTCCCTCACATCTGGCTGTGTTGAAATGAAGTAAATTAACAACAAAGTTACAAATGACAGAGAGCCTTTCAACAGCCCCTTTACTCTGGTACTACAATCCACCCAGCACTTATGTTCTTTCAGAAGCTACAGAAACTAACAAAGGCAATAGTGCTGAGCTCCCCTATGATTATTTATGACCTATTTTTTGCATCTGATGATTCACCGGAGCCAGATTTACGTGGAGCTCCTTACGCTGGGTGTTCATTCACTCAGCAAGGTGCTGTGGGTTTAGTTCCCCCTTTTCCAAGCTGCATGGGATCCCAGCTGGTCTTGGAGTAGAATTTTGAACAAAACCCTCACCTCAGACCTCTGCAAACACAGCAGGAGCTACAGCAGGATGGCTTTGAACAGACACTCAGCATCCCATTAGTGTCCTCTGTGTTCCTCTCAACTGTTGCTGTCCCCGATGCTCTGATAAGGGCAGCAGCCCCATTTGGTGCCTATCAGATAACGCAGCTATCAGGGGGATCTTTATCTGCTCTGTGTAATCTTTATCTGCTCTGTAACACTGGCTGTGGGATAGAGCAGATCTGGAATCTGAGAGTTCCGCTGCTGCTTGGGTGATTTGAGTCACTTCGGCTCTGCCCGCAGCTCTCACGGATGAAACACTGACAGGAAAATATCTGACATCTCCTCCAAGTCTTAGAGCACTTTAAAGGAGAATTTTTTATTATTGTTGCTTTTAAAATCTATGGAATCACTGAATATGGGCTTGCAAATAGCAATAAACTTATAGAGTCCATACATCAAATTCTTAGAGTAGAGCACGTAACAAAAACGGGCAGCTGGGGGTTGGAACTGGAGGACCTGGGATGTCCCTTCCAACCCAGGGCCATTCCAAGATTTTTTTAGGATTTATGAGGAGGCAGCAGGTCCTCCTGTGTAGGACAGAGTGAGGCATTTCCCCACGCTGTAAACGTGACAATCCTGGCAACAGCACTCGACTGGAGAGGGTTGGGTTTGGTTTTTTTTAACTGTAAATGTTTTCCCCCAATTTCCCCCTAGCCCACTAAAGCAGAGCACAAAACCCACTCGTGTTTTGAGCACTTGGCTCTGAGCTTTTGGATTACAAGACAACCACTAAAAAGGAAGCAGTCCATGGAATAATACTGATTATCTCCTCCCCAGCCCCTTCCCTCATTTCACATCTTCTAAAAATTACGAAGTTTAGCCTGCTAAGGACTGGAAGGTCTAAGTTTCCCTCACTTGGACAAAGTTTGGGACAGCAGGGTTGTCTGAAGGAGACACAAGGGCAGAACTACTCAAATATGAAAAGAAACTCAAAGAAAAACTGATTTACTTCTCACTTTGATATTCTTATGGAGACACACAAATAGATCTCAGTTTTTATAGCCTTTAAGGGCAACACATCATGAAATTCACTCTTTCAAACTGAATTTAAATGCTTCCTTAAATTATAGAAGAAAGGCTTTTGTTCCCATAAGATGGCAATCAAAAGCAGACCCACTAAATAATGTGGCTGCTATGAGTCTGGGCAATTTTATTTCCAATACAAAAGAATCCTACTTATGCAAAAACTTTGATTAATTATTTTGCATCAGGAAGAAAGAATCTCTTTTTAATTGTAGCAAAAAAAAATCATTATAGATTAAAATGTCATTTTAAGTAAGACATTATGGAACCAAAAGATCCTTTCTGCTCTTTCCAAATTAAGAATGGAAAACTAAAAATTAAACTGTAAGTAAAATGCCATATATTGCCTTGGAATGAATTTCCAATAATAGTATCTACTTTATATTGGTACAAACAAACTTTGTCTTAATTAGATTGACCTTTAAAAAGCTTCTCAGGCATTTGAGAATTGTAAATACTTAAAGTCTGATTCATTCACATTCCTGTTTGCTGAAAGCTTCGAAACACAGAGCTGGGGCCAACTCCACTGGTCCTGCAGCTCTGCTGGGACCAGGCCAGCCAGGCCTTGGAGGAATTTCATCCTTCTGCCTCCACGGAGCCCTGGGGGGGTTTGGAGCTTGGCTGCACTTTGGAAGGGCTGTGAAATCCAGCAGGAGCTGCAGCAAGGGCTAACTGGGAGATGAGCAAATGGGAAATGGGGCTGAAGTGGCATCGCTGCACCAGCAGAGGGGAATTCACAGAATGGCAAAATAGTTTGGGATGAAGGGACCTTAAAGCTCATCCAGTGCCACCCTGCCATGGCAGGGACACCTTCCACTACCCCAGAGTGCTCCAAGACTTGCCCAACCTGGCCTTAGACACTTCCAGGGATCCAGGGTTCCCTCTCCACCCTCACAGGGAAGAGTTTCATCCTATCATCCAATCTCACCCTGCAGAACACTAACACATCCACACAGATAACTTGCAGATTGTCTCTCAGAGCAATTTCCTTTTATTGATGTTGAGCTTGTCCTTGCTGGAGCAAGGAAGGGAATTTGATCTGAGGGAATTTATTTCAGCAGTTTATGATGCTGTTTCAGAGTGTGGACCTCCCACGTCAGAGGATAACAGAGCTCATGTTTCAATGCTCAGAGCTGCCATCTCTGCCTCCACCTCTTCTTCCAAGTGACCACAGCACAATCCCTGTGACCAGCCAGACAATAAATAATTGATGAACTTCAGCGAGTGACTGTGTCCAGACGGGCTGTAGAATTTGGAATAAAATGAACAACACACACTAGCAAACACCAGACTTTTTCTGCAATGAAGAACAAGAAAACAAGAGGCTGAACCTTAGAAATATTCCTTGTACACACAGCTGCAGCATTATAAAACCAACACAACCCTGCCCAGGCTGACAGCTACATGCAGGTATGTGCAACCTTCCCTTCCAAAGGTCACTCTCATCCCAAGGAATCCTCCAGCTGCGCCAGCTGTGCTCACTTGCACGGGGAGCAGCTCCTCACTCACTTTCACCACAGAAAACCTCCTCCAGCTCCTGACTGTTCATTTGAAACTGTCAATTTAAAACCTCTCTCTTACCAACTTTAGCTCTAACTGGACTACAGAGACTGTGAGTGTTCCTGGCAATAAAGGAAGATTAAGGCTGGGAAGAACAAGCAAGTATCATAAAAATAACAGTGTGTAATTGGGCAGCCTCCCATGGTTGGGGAAGAGAAATGAGCGGGTCAAGCAATTGAGAACCAGGAGAAATGACCTTAAAAAGTTCTGTCTGGGGACAGGCTGCCGATGGTCTCATCAGCATTCAGCTCCACTGCCACAGTCTGGAGGAGGAAACATAATGCAGAAAATGGAAAGGAGGGAGATAGAGGAGCAGTGGGGAGAAAAACATCTTTCTTCATTCAGCCAGGGAGGAGATGGAAACCAGCCGGCCGCAGCCTTTTCCCCTTTTCCTGCTTTTTTTACGAGTCCTCTGGTCTGTGACCCACCCACTAATATGTTTTCAGTATCACATATAATCTTTAAGAAGGCAGATTAGTGACTTATAAAGAAAACAGTTGGGAAAAAGGAGCTGTCAGATCTTTTACTGCACGTTTCAGTTGTTTCACACGAAGCGAGAGGGGCTTTGGGTGGGATTTTCAACAGTCGAGGCACTCAGTGATTTTCAGCAAGAGCAGAACACCAATTTACCTTTTATGTCTTTGAAAAAAATCCCCTTTTACTTGTAAGCTGTTCAAGACAGATTGTGCTTTCTGAGGTGTTTATACAGCTCCTTTGGCGTCTGGGTGTTACAGCAACATAAAGTGATATTGAGAATTGGTTATTTGCTGTCATCCAGCTTTTCCATCAGCTCTTTACAGCTTTTTATAATGGAAAAAGATGTGGGGGGGGGAAGGCCAATTTTAGAAATGTATACACAGACACAGTTTTCATACGTGTTTACAGGTTATCACTGAGAAAGTAAAAGCCTCCAGAATTTATGTCTTCTTCAGGATTCCATTCTTCAGCCGTGATATTTTTGCCAGGAGCCAGAATCCTCGTGATCCCCCTTCCACACACAGAGCAGCACACAGTCCTCAACAGAGACTCAGGTGTAATTAGGATCTCTAAGGTACCACCTCCAGTTTCCATCTTCCATTACTTCATTAAAATGAGTTCATAATTAGATAATGATATTAATACTGGAGGTTGGCCTGGCTGAACTTTAAAGGTTCCATCCCTGGAAGTGCTCAAGGCCAGGTTGGACAAGGATTGGAGCAGTCTGGGACAGTGGAAGGTGTCCCTGCCCATGGCAGGGGAGTGGGATGGGAATTAAGGTCCTCTCCAACCCAAACCATTCTGGGATTCTCTGATTCTTCCACCTGAAACCATTCTGGGATTCTCTGATTCCATATATGAATAAAGATACCTGATAAAATTTCCTCATAACTTCCCTTTTTTTATCGTATAAGAGAAAAATAAAAACAGAAACACTGGCAGTGCTTCTTGCCTTCAAATCCACTCATGTTCTGGGCAGAGTTTGGATTCAAACCTTCAGATAAGGTCTGGTGCTGAGCCTCTCACACACTGAGTTATTCACACCCCAAGGTTTATTCCCCACATTGTTGCTCCAATGACATTTAAAAAAAAAGATTAGTTTTCAGCAGGGAGCAGCACTCTAAGAAAACGCTATCCCCAGATGAAATAAAAATGCAAAAAGCCAGACTCAAATATTCCTCCCAGGCAGGTTCCGTTCTCCTCTGCTCAGGTCAAAGACGAAGACAAGCTGTGGGAGGTAAACCCATATCTGCTGTGCCATATGTCACCCCATCGTGTCCTCAGACCACTTATCTCTTTCAAATGTCATTAGAAGTGACTATATTGGAACATATCTGAACATCACAGCATCTGCTGTGCTCCTGACCCGTGATATTCAGGGCTGCAAGACTTTCACTAATCTGCTCAAAAAGAGCTCACTCATGGGTACACAGGACTGGGTCCTAAGAGGTGACAACAGCCCTCAGCTCTCATCACTGAGGAAAATGCTGAGGAATTCATAAAAATCTAAATAAAAAGTTACACATTTCTCTCCAGATGCTGCACGAGTCTCTCCCATGTCACTCATCCAATGCCTCCCTGCAGCTAACTCAGGTGAATGACTTGTTAGCCCCATTACTGCACTGGTTTCATATTAATAAACAACAATGACATGAGGCAATCACTCCCAGCCCACTGACCATTCCTGTGTTTAATTTTTCAGAAGGATTTCAAGCAAGTTTATGGCTGAAATCTGTGCAAAATCTAAAGAGAAACAGCTGGGCTATTTTTGCTGTGGAAAGCAGCATGAAATTGATGTTGGATTTGTTATATCCTAAACCATCTGGACTTCACCTATCTCTGCCCTACATGACAGTCCTGCCATGGTGGGCACTTAGTTCTTACATCCCAGATTTTCCTGGCATTTTCACTACAAACTCTTTTTTTTTTTCCTCCTTACACCCACAGCACACAATCTTTCTGGAAGTCTGGCCAGAATATAAGAGGCATGAGATCTCCAGGTCCCAAAAAAAAAAAAAAAAGCAAGGAATCTCATATGATCATTCTCATATTGATTCATTGACCCTTCTGTGCTCATTGTCACATGGGGATTGTTTCAGGAAGGACCAACAGCCACATTGCCAGATCAGCTCTGGCACTTAAACACACCAGCACCTCAGGTTTTCACCAATTATTTAAGAAAAAAGGTTGATTGTAAAATGCTAGATTTAAGAGGTCTGAACAAAACTTCAAAGAAGAAATGCCAAGCAAATATACTCACTTCCCAGCAGGCTTGGGTCTCATCTATGCACAGAAATTTGTGTACACGGGCTGGGATTTTCATCTCCACAAAGACAGAGCTGCACTAAAAGTGGTTTTACTGCTTACATTAGGGATGTGCACATCTCAATTATGTGTCTGCTCCAGAGACTTTTTGAGGGAGAAGCAAAGGCTGGCTGAACATCCCGTCCCAAGGGATGCGCAGCTCATTCTGGTACCACATGCGGCCTCGGCCACACGAGCAGAATAACCCATGAGAGCCCAGCTCCACACGGAGAAACGCCCTTCATTAAACACACACCCTGCTGGATTATTGCTGCTTCAGTAAATAATCCTTCCTGCACCTAGTGGTCGCTTAAAAAAACCCAGATCTGGGGAATTGTCTGAGGAGAACAAAGCGCGGCCTTGTCCTCCGCGGCCTCCTCCTGCGGCCTCGCTGGCCCCGAGGCCTCACAGGCGGCTCTGAGCTCTTTGCTCTCCCACCTCCCTTGGGCAGGGATAATGCCATTCTCCTCATTCTCCTCTTCCTCAAACAGCCTCTCCCCAAGGCTTCCCCCTTGGGAGCTGCTGTGCAATGGATGCTTCTGGAAGCAATCCAGCAGCTTCACTCCCGGCCTTCTCCCACAGGCCGCGGCCACCAAAGGCTCCCGCGAGTGATTTTCTGGAAGCACATGGAGAGTGCTCTCACTGTCAGATGGGACTCCTCTGAGACTTACTCATGTTTTACAGCAAGATGAAGGAGGGCAAAGTAATATTATTCTGTTACCCAGTTGCTTTTGGTTGGAAACACAACTATAACACCACAGAATTGGAGTTTTTCCTGATTTTTTTATGTTTAACCCACAAAAACTTCTTTACAAATCAAGAAAAATACTTTGGTTTTAGTATTTTAATGTTTTCAGCTCTACAGGTGATGGGGTGAGTAGGTATTTCTAAGGTCTTTCCATTTGCTCCTGAAAACCTCAAAGCACCCCACTAAATTTTGAAAGACCTTAAGAACAAGTAGCTGGAGAAGCAAAACTGTTTACATTTTAAAAATGATCAGGTTGCCAAGTATGAAAAAAAAAATTGCTGGAGTTCAAATGTGAAAACATTATGGTGTGAAAGGAGGTTTCTTACTAGTGATCTCTGCCTCAGTTACATCGAAACAACTATTCAGGATGAATTTTCAGCCAGCGCAAACAAGTAGGAAAAAAAAACCCCAAAAGGCCAGATTCAGTTCTTCATTGCCATGAAATCTGCAGCCAGGATTCATCCAAGCTTATTTCATCACAACATGATTCAAAACATTCTACATCTATACAAGAGGGTTTGTCCAGAGGCTTTGTAAGCAATATATGAAGTACAACCTACATTAGTTTGATCTTCAGACCAGACTAATAAAAAGTCCATCCAAAGTTTATTAGCATCATCTTATCCCCGCCAAAAACACAGAGTAGGCACTTGATAGCAAAATTCTCAGCAGTGACCTTCCTAAATTCAGCCAGAAGAGCCTCCATTTCATTAGGATTCCTATTAAGGCAATAGAGCCCAGCTGTAAATTACTGGTTATTACCAAATTAAATGGTACAGAACGGATTGTCTCTGGGAGCTCTACTCCACTGCTCAAACTCCCTCCCCTCCTTGTCAGGCCAGGCTGGAAGGGATTGATCACCCAGCACTGCAAATAATTAATCTGTTGTGGTGTTACCCAGCTTGAGAGCTCAAACACAGAATTAAGAACAAATATATTTGCTGTTTGCAGGAGATGCTGATTATCAGGATCCACGTCACCCTGCTAGGCTGATATTCATTGGTGCCAATTGTTCTGGGCATCTTCCCATCAGAGGAGCTTGGATAGGTTTGGAAAAATAAAACTCTGAGATCAAGGCATTGCTGCTGTCTGCTGAGGATGCTGAAACTCATCTGGGATATGGGAATTTCCACACCAAAACAGGGACCATCAGAGCAGGATGTGATGGCACATAATGGCACCAGGATGAACATTTCTAGGCACAAAGCCAGAAAGATCAGAAGTCAGCTAGGGGGTTTGGACCTAGAAAGGAAGGGAAAAGACCCCCACAAAGACTATGAAAGCACCTAGAACACTGCCAGGGTGGCTTGGGGATAGCTGAGAGAGCACCAAGCCAGGGGAACATCTTTGTGAGGTTCCTGATGTTACTCAATGTTTTATTTGGGCTCTGGGCCTTCCAGTTTCACTCTGAAGTAATCTCCAATGACTTCATTATTGTCAGTATGATACCCCCAAATCACACTGCATGACTTTTGAGGTTTGCAAATGCTCTACTGTGGGTCAAGTGCAAAGAAAAAAAGGGAAATCATCATTAAGGATTCCATGCATTTCCCATTCATCAAATAAAAATCATAAACCCCCTCCCAATCCTGGTAAGTAAAACATTGCTTGACACAGAGAGCAGATTTCAGGAGAGGCCATAGATATTTGAATATTTCTATATGATAGCATTATTTCCCTGGCTGACTTTTCCCTTCAGATACATCCCTTCTTTTATCTTCCCTTGGTCCTTTATCATACTATAAAGATTAATTTTGAATTTCTGCTGATTGTATGATCTTGGACTTGACGAACAAAAACCTCTTTTATGGGAGACATTAATATTCACTGTGACAGCCCCGAACTTCTACTTGCAGAAAGGTTTAATAATTTTCTAAAACCTCTTGATTTTGTCACAATGACTTGTATTCAGCTTAACTTTTCCCCTTGTCTTGGGCTACATCATTTACCTTGAACCCTGTCTGGGTAATAAGCACGAGTCAAATCCCTCATTCATCTTGTCACTAATTGCAATTTCTTTCCCTATTTTTCATAACAGATAACTTTTGTGCAGAGCAGAAACTCGGCAGAGAAGTGGTATGAAAGCACTGTCCGTGCAATCCCACGCCTTTCTTTCAAAGAAAGCAACTTTAAAAGGGGGAAAGGTGAGCTAGGAGTGTGTCATTCCAGGTTTTCCCAATTTGGGATTTTTCCCTCCCTTTAGGGATGGCCAGGAACTCCTTTGGGGCATCAGCAAGGGAAAGCTCAGCTCTGAACATAAATCAAGCAGCAGCTGCCTTTGAAGCCTGACTCCTTTTGCCAGAGCAGGCAGGGTTTCCAGCTGAAGCTTCTTTCCCCAAACACCTGGGGGCAGGTAACCCCCCTTCCAGAGAGGGCTCCTCACAGCAGGAACCCCAAGGTTCAAAAAATCCCAGTGAGGAGTTACTCAGTTTAATATGTCCCACTTAAACAGGTCGTGAGCGTTTGAAGCGAGATGAAAAGCAGATGGGAATAAGTGTCATTGACAGCTCTCCTCCAGTGGAGTCAGAAAATGGTATTTCTTTCTGGAGGTGAAATAATTTGTTAGCCAAGATTAGGAAAAAAAAATTATATGGGCTTGGAGGGAAGAAACTGGCACAAGCCCAGCAGTGTTCTATATTTAGGGACATCAGCTTGGATTTGTTTGACTGGGCTGGCCCTGCAGTGCCAGATCCAGAGTGGGATGAGGATGTGCTGCCTGCAGAGATCCAGGGGTGCATCCAGCCAGGACAGGGCCTGGGATGAGAGCACAGGTCCCCAGGATGCTGTGCGCCATCCAGCTGCTCTTCCCACGCTGCCCCAAAGGGTCCTGCTGATGAGGACACATTGCCCCACCAGGGACTAAATCCAGTTTCTTTCCAAGCCATGTTTTTCCTGGGTGCCTATCCCAGGCACTGAGCAGGGATAGAATTCCACTCAGCCATCCCTGGATGACAAATCACACTCTGAACTTCCAGTCCCTGCTGGTTTAGCACTGATAAAAGAGCTTTGAACCACAGTCTAAACATTTTGTCCCTTAAAATATTGAATAATCTGCTCATTTCTTATTCTGCCCTGATCAAGAGATTCCAGTGAATCTCTCAGTAAATTTTGGGAGCAGAGCTGCTCACACTGGGCACAGCCAACTTCCAGCTCCAGTGGCTCTGATTTCCTTTTGTTCCATTGCCATTGGCAACACTGGCTTTTCTCCCCCCAGCCCTCATTTGTGCCCAGGGTGAGTATTGATGAGGTTAAGAGGATTATTCCCCAGCTGCATCCCCACACCTGCTCTTCTAACACTTGGTTTTCAGGGCTTTGAATGCTTTGTGCACATACCTTGGGCTCAGTTATTACAAACACTGATAATCTGCTTCCTCAAGGCTTGTTTTTGTCTTATTTGAAGACAGCTGTAATTAATAATCTCCTTTTAAGGGCCTAATTTCTTTTTAGTTAAAGCCAACTTTCATCTCATTACTAATCTTCCTTTTATTTTAAAGTCAACTTTCATCTCATTACTAATCTCTCTTTTATTTCAAAGGAGGCTCTAAAGTTAGAGAGTGAGCAGACATCTGTAGAAAATAATGACATCTGTGAAAATATTTAATTGCAATTTTTATAGGAAAAGTTTTAGTCTGACTTCCAAATAACTCCAGATCTATGATGATTTTAATGTTCAGCAGACCCCTCACCCCTCCTCACCATTTCTCTGTGCTTGCTGACAAAAAAAGCCTCTGTATCGTGGAATTGGAAAGATTTTTTCAGAATTTTTTGCCATTTTATTTCACTCCAATTTTTTTTTACCACTTCCCCATACTGGGACAAGTATTTCTTTCACCCTGCAATATTTGTGGTGTTGGAACAGGAACTTCTTAGGTTGGGAAAGATCTCCAAGACCATTGAGTCCAAGCTGTGCCTGATCCCCACCTTGTCCCCAGCTCAGAGCACCGAGTGCCACCTCCAGCCCTTCCTGGGACGCTCCAGGGATGGGCACTCCAAACCTCCCTGGGCAGTGCCAAGGCCTGAGCACCTTTCCACAGAGAAATTCCTGCTGATGTCCAACCTGAGCCTCCCCAGCCCAGCCTGAGGCCGCTCCCTCTCCTCCTGTCCCTGGGAGCAGAGCCTGACCTCCCCTTTTGGCACACTAAAATACAATATTCTAGATCTATCTAATATTAAATCCTAGACAGAAATTCAACTCCCCCTGTCCCACCATCTTGGTGAAGTTGTAGGGTACTTTGTCGTGAAGAGACACAACAACCCCCTCTCCTTCTCCCCAAAAAATTGCTCCTGTAAATTTCTTACATTTCAATCTTCCGTAAGATTAAATGTGTCACATCAAAAATTGTCATTGACCTGAAGCTGACTGGTTATCTGCTACGAAGGTGGTATTTTAATTACCAAAGTTAATTACCATCTCCATGGAATGCAATTTCCTAACTTCATGCAGTTGTAAAATAGGAAATGGAAAGTACAAGCGATGCAAAATCCACAGAAGGTCTACACAAAGGCGTCTGTATGACTAATTGGTCTGAAATTTAATCAGTTAAATTTCTGTTTCATGTTCCTTTGATAAGATTATCTTAATTACTTTTTACAGTATCTAAGTAGGAAAGATAAAGAAAAAACAATCTGCTGAAGGGGAAAACTAATTCATAAGTCTAAAGGGAGAGAGGAAAATAAGGGGAGGGGGAATACACAGCTGTTGATTAGGCCACAAAGGCTCCAATCTTGTACTTCCAACACTTGATGTTTCAGAGTAGTCAGGAATATATGAAAGCCTCAGAAAGCTGAACTTCTACTCAATCAACTTGCACAATGTTTTTGGTCCTCATCTCCTTTCAAAGGCTCCATATGTAAACTGGCTGTAGACAAATATGAAAAAATCAGGGCAAGGATCATACAAGTCCATCAGCATCAAGGCTACCCTTGAGGGGTGCTAATACTGCTCTGATATTTTATGTACTTTACATGGTGGTTTCACAGTCCTTATCATCCAGAGGGGGAAAAAAATATAGAATTAGAGACTCAAAGATTTAAGAGAAATTTTGTTTGCAATGTCAAAGGTGCAGAGGTACAAAACCTCACCAGTGGAGAACTCCAGGGCATTTTGACTGTTAAGTTTCAGAGAAGGTAAAAAAGATTCCTCACTGGTTTGAGATGGGAGGACCTTAAATCCCATCCCATTTCCCTCACCATGGGCAGGGACACCTTCCACTACCCAAGGGTGCCTCAAGTCCCGTCCAGCCTGGCCTTGGACACTTCTAAGGGCAACCACACCTTCTCTGGGAGTTCCAACCCCTCATCACCCTCACAGGGAACAATTCCTTCCAAAATGCCATCCAAGCCTGCCCTCTGCCAATGGGAAGCCATTCCCTGTGTCCTGTCACTCCAGGCCCTTGTCAAACATCCCTCCCTGCCCTCCCACACGAGTCACGCTAAGCCCAGCACGACACGAGTCATGCTGGGGACATCTTCTGTGCCAACAGCCAAAGCCAGCCCCAGAGCAGGCTCAGGAAAATCATCTTTGGATGTGTCTCAAGAACTCTTTATGCATTCAAGATGCCACATCAATTCTCAAGCTGCTGTAACATCCCCAAACAGCAGCAGGGAGAAGGCAGCAGCACGGACCCAGGGCAGGGCACTGGGAGGCTGCGTGCCAGGAGAGCCTGGCTGTGCCTTGGCAGAGCAGAATAGCAACTGGGAACCACTGGGAACCACTGGGAACCACTCCATGTCCCTTCCCCATGGGAGCAGCCAAGCTCAGCTTCATTTTCACCTTTCACTGCTCATCGCTCTCCTCTCTGTCATTTCCCTGCTGGAGACAGAGGTGACAGATTTGGGCTCCCCAGAGAGAGGGTGAGCTCTCTGAGCACCCATCTCCCAATCCTGCTGATTTCCAGCTGGGAATGAGCAGGCGTGGCACAGGGAATGGAGCTGCCCTCATGCCTGGCAGACCAGCACCATCTTTCTTGGCTGTGGAACAAACACCAGGTATGATCCCATTATCTGGTCTAGTTTAAGTGTTCTCACCCATGGGAGTGGAACAAGATGGTCTTTCAGGTCCCTTCCAACCCAAACCATTCCATGGTTCAATAATTACATCATTCCAGTGTTATTTTAGAGAAGATTGGGTGTCATTTGGCCCCAGCTCACCTCACCAAATTGATACTTGGGCATGGGCTAAGCCAGCAGGCACTGTGCTCACAGGGTGCTTTAACACATTTCTATAGATTCATTCCCTTCTCCATAAAAACCCAACTATGGATTCATTCCCCTCTCCACAAAAATCCCTACAAGCTTCTGATTTTAAAAATACATTGTTTTCTCCTCTCTTCAGCTATGAACTCTTGCCTTGGAGCCAAATCAAGTGACTTAGTGCTATGTAAAAGCTGTTCATTTTTAATTTGATAGAAGAGGTTCATTGTTTCAAAATGTATGGTTTTGATAAGTGCGATTTCTGTGAAATTAAAACAGAGTAAAATTAATGTCTGTAGTTATTTCACTTCAATTATGTCGGCTTTACATTTGCATAAAATATTGTTTTCATTCCTCTTTAGCGCAACACATAATAAGGCTTTGTATTTTTAATTTATCTGGAGGAAAAAATATGAAGGTTCTGCATCCATGTGGAGAACTCTGTTAAGAGTAATTTCAGATTTGGTTTCATTTAGCTTAAAAACAAGAATTCGGACTGCCAGAATTTCTCTTACAATGGAAGTCTGCTTCTTTTTCAAATAATACTTAATTTACACCATTCTAAACCTACACTCTTCAGGCAAACAGTCACCTGAAGTCTGTTCAGTATTTTTGTAGCTCTTATCCTCTTACTCCTTTTCTTGTGGTGGAAATAAGAGTGGGATATGTTTTAAATTAAAAAGATCAGACAAAAATAAACCCCAAAAATGACTTATCCAAACCCTCTGAACTCCAAGGGCTGTTTTCACCCACACCAGGGATATGGAGCAAGGTCCTCTCCCTAAAATTAAATTAAGATCCTGAAGGAACTCAGCTTTAATTACACTGCAGACCTCAAGTGCCAACTGGAAGTGACAAGAGACACATTGTGATCCCAAACTTTTGCTCTGCCAGTACTAGAAATTACAGAGAGCAGAGGTTGTTGAAGTGTTGCATTATAATATTTATTTAAGAAATAAATTGAATCCTGGAGACGTTTGAGCCGCCTCACCCTCCTGGGATTTCTGGTCCCTGTGATAATTAACAGAGATGGACTTAACCAACAGACCCCTCTCCTGCTGCTGTCCACAGGCAATTTAGGAGTGGGATAAATTGCTAAAAGCTCCATGTGAGCTGGCAGTGCCAGCGATTCCCCGTGCTGCTCTCAGCTGCTTTGATTCTCCAGACACGTAAAAGACAGGAGTTATGCATTAATTACCATCCAATATTCTTAATCAACATCAACTATCAAATTCTTCGTCAAGCTCTCGATCACAAACTTAATCATGCCTAGCCCAAACTGCTTCACCCCGTTAAGTGGCATTCATTAAAAAGGCTCTGCTATCACATCATCAGGCACTTCCCAAGCGTGAGACTCTCTCAGTGACAAACAAGGTGCAGTTGGAGCAATCACTGTGGGGCAAAGATGGCATTAATTAAAGAGGATGGACATGTAACTTCACACAAGCCAAGCAGCTCCACAAGAAAAAGGAATCTAGAGCTCCAGTTCCATTGTTTACCCATTATGAGATATTTTGGAAGACCCTTGTGATGCCTCCTGCTCCAGCAAAGAGAGGATAAAACTGATGAAGAAGAAAAGTAGCAGTGAAAAATTAAAATATCTCTTTTTTTCTGTTATGAAAGGGTAACAAGCCCTTCTCAGAGTAAGGAATAATTGGAAGAGCAATTAGAGCTCCCTTGGGATGTTTAGGCACATCTCATTTTAAACACCGAGCTTCGTTCCCAACATGTTCCCACTTCACCACACAACAGCTCTGAGCAGGAGTGAGGGTGGCTGGGAGCTCCTTTTCCAACCCACACAGCTGGAATTGTGTCTTCTGCTACTGGAACAGTCCCTGGTCCCTCAGCACACACAGCTGAGCCCCCTGGATCTGAACACCAGGTTACCCATCCCACAGGCTCCATGGCATGGCTGTGTCCTGCAAGAATTTACTACCTAGGAAATCTTATTTGTCCCCAGAGTTTTATGGGAAGAGGATAGGGGGACGCATTGCTCTTGATCACTTGGTTTCTCCAATCAAAATCCACCAGTGGGTACAATCCCAATCCATCAAAATGCACAATGAGAAAGAAGAAAAAATTCCTGATTTTCTCTCAAATGCAAGTAGAGAAGTCTTCTCAACCAGACAGTTTGGATATCTAGGTTGACTGCTCTGTAAATCCCCCCAGTCCATAAAACAACACCAGGATAAGGTGTCCATTATGACAAATAAGCACTTAATAAAACTTTGAAACAGTTTTTCTACATCTTGGTTAAAAAAAAAGAAATCCATGTGGAAAAAAAGTGTTGACTACTGAGAAATTTCCATTAATCCAACACATGATATGTTCTAAACACAAGTGAATTCCTTGGACAATTATGAATGAGTGGTTCCTACCCAAGAAACAATTCTTTTAACATTCATTAAAAGATTTCTGTCACTCAGGAGTTGTAGAACAAACGGAATCTGCAGGCTTTGAAAATTAAACGCAAACTTGTACCTGATTTATTACAGAGATGTTGTAATCAATAATAGAATTGAAGCTTAAAAGCACAAGGTGTCCTCTGACAGCAGAGCATCTTCTTCATCCCCCTCCCTGCCCCAGCTGACGTCTGATCCACGGCATCTCTGGTAATAAGAACCCCTGTCTGCCAAAGGAGAGACATCTCCAACTATTGATTTCTTTTTTATTATTTTTTTTTTTTTTACACACCGAGTACCTGGGTAGATTTAATGGAGTTCTCTCCCCCTGTTTTGTATGTGCACAGAGTCTGATCTCACTTTCAAAGCTGGGTCTTTTGTCAAAAGGAAAAGGGTTTGAGCTGATCCTGGGGAGGTGTTATCTCCAAAGATCATCCATCCCTGATCACCCTGGTTAATTACCTAATTCTTTCAGGGATGACAAAGCCTGGTGCCTTTGATTTTTCTGGCCACTGGCTATTTTTATCATTAAGGCTTCCAGTGGGGAAGATCTTCAAGCTAAAATTCACTTTTTCTGGCTGTGCTTTACTTCCACCCCTCCCAACACCAGCACAGGGGCTCCTTTCCAAACAGCACATGGATGGGTTTGCCTGCTACATCCCATAAACCTGCTTCCCCCTCTGCAGCACAGTAACATCATTTGGGATCCAGGGTCTTCCAAGCGACAATTCCCATCCCGGGGGAAGGTCCCAGAGGGAGCAGGTGACTTTTCCTGCCCCATAACCAAGCAGGTTCCTTACACAACAAATTCCACATGTGGGCTGACCTTCAAGGAAGCCCCGAGGACCAGGTGTTTATCAGAGATCTCGACAACTCAGCAGGGCATGTGCTGCCTCAGCAAAAAGGTCCGATGAGAAGCCAAAAAAAAAATATTGGAGAGAAGAGTTAACCTCTGTTTTCCAAAACTGTGGCTAGGCCTTTATGTCCCCAGATCTGGACATCAAACCTCATGTTGAGAACAATAAAATAAACAATTTAGAAGTGATAGTTTGAGGGAAATAGGCACAGAATGCTGCTTATGGAATGGATAAAAATTCTGTTTAATGTAATGAGGAAAATGAAATGACTGCTGCACTTTTCTCCTTCAAAGAAAGTTCTTTAAGTGATTGAAATTTCACCACTTCAGTGCTTGTATTGTATTAAAATACATCTCATACATGCTGTAGGTTAAACTTCTCATTGCCTCTACCCACTTTATATTGATACAGTGCACAAAACAGATATAAGAGTGCTCCAAACCTAAACTTCCTGCACTAAAATGTCTCTAACCCTACTAAAAATGAACATATTAACCCCCCATGCACTCCTCTGCAGCATTAGCACATTTATGGCTATTCAGAAGTATTTTTTATTGCATAAACACATCAGTGCTACTCTATTCCTATATACATGTATATGCTTGAATATCCACTGAATTTCATTTACTGTCACCACCAATTGCTGCACAAATTTCACAACTTTTTTCCTATCTTTTTCTCTAAAAAATAACTTGGACTTTCTCCAGCATATCCCCAAATTTCCATACTGCTGACCGCTGTATTTTTGTGCTTTGCCAAGCACTGTGCATCCACCCTTAAAGTCAGCTTAATCCTTGAATCTTAAAAAAAATATATTCATCATAGATTAATTAACACACTGTCATTAGTCACAGCCAGCTTAGTGAGACCCAAATTTTCTCAAAGATAATCTGGAAATGCAATTAATTACTCAAGTACGCAACTTTTCATGTTGTTAAAACTCTATTGTCACCTTAAATTCCAGGCACATTCAGGAAATCCAGTGGTGTCATAAAGGTTTAAAAGAACCAATCTAAGCTTTCAATGGCAAGGAGAGATTATTTGGATACAAAAAAAAAAAGTCTTTTTGCTTCCAGAATTCCTGCTAGCTTTGCCTCACTCCTCCTGCATCCTGGGAGTCATTGAAATACAAGCTGGAGGAGAAGGCTTTTAAATCCACTCACTTTTCTCCAATACCTTCTTCGAGGTGTTTGGGGTTTAATGCAGCTGCCTGATACCAACAAGTAAATAGTCACTTTTATTCCTTCAGTGCCCCGATAAAATCAACCTCAGGGACTGCAAACTGTGAGGAAACAACAAAGCTGAGCAGGCTGGAGAGGTATCAGGAGATAATCACATCCTCAGGGCATTTATCTATCGTGTGAGATAAGAACCACTGCCAGAATATGATTATCTGCTGATAACAAGAAACCCTGGAGTTTGCACTCTGCTGCAGGAACCTCATTATGGGGATGAAAACCTGTGTTTATTGTTCCTGAATGTGGGACTGGCAGCTGGAGCTGCATGTGGCAGCTGCAGGGGGTCAGCTCATGACACGAGTTCTTGAGGTGACCACCTGGACACTGAAGTGACCCCCTCTAAGCTAAAACTGCTCTGTCACAGCATTTAATCTCCTCCTCCCACGAGCTCCACTGGTTGATTGAGATGGAACCACTTGTAGGGAGAATGAAGTTGTATCAGATCATAAAAAAAAAAAAAAAAAAAAAAAATCCAGCAAAAAAAAGGAATGATAGGAATAAAGGATGGCTTTGTGGATAAGGAATAAAGTCCTCCCAAATTCTATCACCATATTTGACTCAGAGGTCTTTGCAAGGGTGTGATTTCCCTTATTTATAAGTTCAGATGTGGAATGGTTTTGCTGTCCTGTCAATGCCTCAGTTCCAAAAGAAACCCAACCCCTACCAACACAGCCCAGGCTCCAAAAATAAACCCAGCCTGCTTTGGGACAACCTTCTCCTCCACGAAACTCCTGCCAGTGAATGAAGGTCATCTGCTCCAGAATGGCCATTCACTCCCTCAGGTGCTCCAAACTACATTCATGCACTTCTTGCTCTTGATTAAACCAAAAAACTCTGCATGGAGGGTGGAAACAGCGGATCAAGGCCAGCAAAGAGCCTGACCAGGGCTGGCACAGCACTGGAACAGGCTGCCCAGAGAGATTGTGGTTCTCCATCCTTGGAGAGGCTCAAACCCCAGCTGGACACAGCCCTGGGACCCTGCTCTGGCTGCCCCAGCTCTGACTTGGGTGCACTGAAAGGTTTCTGGGGTCTTCACCAGCTCCAGCCATTCTTTAATACCCTTCAAAGATATCTTTCCCAATGAAAACCAAAATGTGTGGTGAGGGAGGGGAGGAAGTAATTTAGTATTGATTAATTTATTTTTCTAAATGAAAAACACTTCCAAAGAGCTCCCAATCCCAGACATTCAAGCACAACTTGAGGTGTTCAGTTGTCTCAATACAAACAGATGGGACTTTTAATTCTTGATGCAGAAAAGCTATTTTTTTATTTACCTAGCTCATATTTTATAGGATTGTTAGAGGGCACTGTGTTAGATCTAATTGGTTAATAATATATGGACACTTAGTTCACTGGTTGGTAAATGGCATTTTGCACATCTATTAAATCTCTCTGTTTCTAGATGGTTGACATATTTTTTCTACTGATTCTCATGGGATAGTTTTCTTGTTTTTGTAGTTCTGTTACTAGAATAATTTGTTGTGCTGTTTTTTATTCTTGTAATTTTTTCACATGGGAACTTACAAGCTAGCTGCTAGTTTAGCTAGAGTAGTAGGGCTTAAACTATATTTTATAAGGCTTTTATTTTATAATATCTTTACCTGTATGCAACATTCAGCCAGGCTTTTTCTCCCCCTTCCTGATTCCAGGCTCACCACAGACAGAAAACGACCTTTTTCAGGGCCTTCAGTTCCTTGCCAGACTCAAAATCAAATTTAAGGATTGGATAACTCTGACACAGTGGGTGCTATTTTGTCCTACCAGCTCTATTTCGCTCAGCAAAATGTCAAGTGTGTCTATCTGGACAAGAGGCTTCTGCTTCATAATCTCCTCTCAGCACTCAAAAGCACTTGGAGAGCCTCTGGAGAGGCAGGAATTCCCTGCAGAGCTCTGCCCCCTCTCCTCTCCTCTCTCCTGGAGGGGATCATTCCCTTCCCAGAGCTCCTTTTACTCAACTGGTGGGACTCAAGTGGCTTTGCTTTTAGTTCCAAGTGCTTTATTTTATTTGTGTTTACTTCCTCCGATAGTAAACCACCCAGACATCTGTAGCTGCAGGAAAACTTTTTTTTTTTCCTAAAAATACAGAAGGAAAGCAGAACAGAATCTCTCTAAATAAGAGACCTTAAATTCATATCCTATTTTCTTCCACATTTTTTTTTTGGTCACATCACTGCTGAGTAAGGCATTGCTTCCCACAATTATGGAGACGTTTTAATTTGGGACACGATATTCATGCAACAATAATCATGTAACAAAAAACAGCTTGATTTTTTTCAACAGGTAACAAGCAAATTTAAGGAAACCCCAAATTTTTCCTAAGGATCATTTGCCAGATTATCATCCAATGCTCTATTATTACAGATTTCTTTTCTTTCCTCAAATTTAGGCTTGCAAAGATTAAGTCTTAAAAATAAATATGTAAAAAAAAAAGGAGATTTGGTAAAACAACAAATAAATAGATTTTTTAATATCTTCCTAAAAGGAATCTTTTTCTAACCCTATACCTTTATTTTCAGCACTTCAAAACATGTAAACAGCTTAATGTTTTAGGATTGGAACATCATTTATAATTCAGGCATGACTAGACATTTCTATAATTTCATCAATACCATCCCAAAGGGCCCTGATGCTGCCTGTGCTGAATGTTCATCATCTACTACAGCTTCCTGATGGATAAAAGAATAAACAGCCTTATTTTTGTTGTCCTAGATTAGTGCAAATATTGCAGCCCAGTGCATGTTGAAAACATGCCCACCATCTGAAATCCTCGACAGCCCAATTAGGAGAACATAAAATACTCCTCAGGAAAAGAAAACCGTGTAAAGGTCTGGTTTGATGTCAAAGAGTTGAGATACAGCCACGCAGGACAGTGATTTCAGAAATGGAAATGGAAGAAGTTGGCTTGTTCCCTGCTCCTGTAAAGTGTTTTTCTGATTCCAAGTGAATTATTGCTAATTACTGCCATGAAGAACACAGAGAGGCAGAGCTCTCTGCCTGTGTTTAGGGAAAGCTCACTGCACTAATCCAAATGACAAATGGAAGTTTTCCACAATATTTTAGGAGGATAATTGTGCCATCTGGGAAGCCATGTCACAGCTGTAACAGAGTGAGCAGGCCCAGGGTGTGCAGCAACTCCTTCTGTGCTGAATTCATTTCACTTAATAGATTCATCTTGGAGTTTATTTATTTATTTATTTATTTCAAACATCCTGGGACTTGGAGCATTGTAACAGGGCTGCCTGGATATGCATCAAATGAGCTCTTGCTTGGAGCTTTTATTATAGATATTACACCAGAAGTGTATCAGTAGCTCTTCTCGAGATCATTATCAGGGAACTACAAATTAAAATTCATTTCATCAGGACCAGTCCTTTTATTCCTGCAGCCCTGTGCTATCACTTCTCTCCTTTAGAAAAAAGGGGCTTAGGAGGAGAAGAACAGACAATATTTCCCAAATATAGAGACCTTAATATTGTGTTAGAAGTGAGAATGCACAAAAGGAGATGATGAGCAGCATTCCATGGAGGAATCTGTGAGGATCTGGGGACATTATGGCATAAAGAATTCCATGTAAATGCCAAGATTAAACCCCCAGCAGCCGGGATCAATCCGTGCCCGACGACAATTTAATACGTGTGAGAGTAGGAGGATTACACGTCACACTGGGACCACCAAATTTCCATATGGGGACCTTTTAACTTCCCTTTCAACAGCTGCAGCTCATATCCCAACATTCCTTTTAATCCCTTTAAATCCACGCTGGGCAAAGCCAGGGACCAGAGCTCCACTTGCAGCAGAGGTCCTTGGAAACCTGAAGCGGCTCAGGTGGCCCCTGGGGACAGCCTCGTGCCATCCTCCGATGCCCACCCATGGAAAAACCCTCATGGATTTGGAGAGGAGTGCTGAAAGGAGCAGTGGACAGCAGCAGAGCCCTTTGCCTCTCCTCAGCCACGCTGAATAACTCCTCAGGATAAGGAGGCATCACAGCAGCCTCATTCAGACACTCTGCATTTGCTTCTGTGCTCACTCTGCCCCTTCCTCCCGGAGCTGGGGCTCAGCCAACGCTCCTGGGGCTGCTCTCACCAGAGCTTCCCCAGCTCCAGACCCTCAGCTGCAATAATCACAGCTTGATGTGAGATCAGAACAGAAAGTCTGATTTCTCTGCACACGGCTGCTCCTGCTGACAGCCACTGGAGCTGCCCAGAACAGCATCCCAGCCCCAGGAGCAGCCACTGGAGCTTCCAGAGGAGATGCCCTGCCCAGAACAGCATCCCAGCCCCAGGAGCAGCCACTCCTGACCTTCACAGGGGATGGGAGGTGAACTGGGATCTGATTCCTGACTTCAGCCTCACCCTCCCCACTGACCTCAGGGCATTTCCTCCCCTCTCTCCCCTCCCCACTCCAGACCAGGTACAAATAAAATGCGTTAGAACCTGGCAGCAGCAGAATAAAGCAATACAAGATCCCAAACCCCAAACCCAGCTGCAGTGACCCTTGCAAGAACATGAACACAGCAGAGCTTGCACAGGAGGAATATCCAAAGTGACAAATCCACAGAAAATATGTAATTACAGACTGGTTTACCTGGCACAAATATACTGCAACTTAAACAGGCAAAACCTCTCGTCTATCTGGTTTTGTAAAGCTTTCCAAGTTATTCTGACCCATCTTTGTGTCCATGTAATCCTTTAACAGGGGGAAAATCTCCCATTCATGCAGGACAAATCAGTAGACCATTCTTGTCTAGTCAGTGGGAATGGTTAATGCCTTTTTAATATAAACAACACCCAGAATATCCTGCAAAAAGGGCAAATTAAGTGCCAATTTCTGCATTGACAATTTGAGAAGACTGTGGTGTGAGCAGAGCTGAATTCCTACTGCTAATTGCTTCAGTGTGATTTATGCCAGTAGGTGCTACAGGAGGAGTAGGATACTAGCAGATAATAATACTGCAAATTAAAAATAGAATTTGCATCAAATTAACATACCACTAAACTTGGGACATCAACAGAAGTGCACTGGGAAGGTTAGCAGCAAAAATCCCTGGATCCTCACCAGTTTCAGACACAAAGTCACCTGGAAACAGCAGTGGGGAAGTTCTGGAGCAAAGACAAGCAAGGGGTCACAGAGAGAGAGCAGGAGTGAGATCCTGACCTGGGTAATTCCATTAACTTCAGGGAAATTGCATCAGGCTCCACCAGAGATGCTGAATTTGGCACCAGTTCTGTGGAATGTACACTGAATAAATGCACAGGATTTACTGCTTGCTGCTGCCTTGGTTTTACTGCATTTTTACAGAGTTGTTGGAAAAGTCACTTTTTTTTTGATTTAGAAGCACAAGAAAAAGTAATATGTTTAAGGTAAAACAGTTTTATTAATTATTCTAAAAAACAACCCAGTGTTTCCTAAAATATAAACCACTATCTATATTACATACACCTATTCCTCTATTATTCCATCACTGAATTTTCTTAAAAATATAAGCAAGTCCCCCAAATGACCATCTGAAAATCCTATTTCTCCTTGAAATCCCATGGCCATGAGTGGCCATCACACTTCCCTAATGAAGTCACTTCACACTTCCAAAGAGGAATCATTTTTGGTTCACTGAGTTGTTTTTTGGAGAAAGAGACCAAGAAATAAATATTCTGTGAAGAGATATTCCAATCTGTGGGATGAAATCCCTTCAGGACCATGGAATGAGGCAGCTCCTTGCCACAGAGAATTTGCTGTTACTCAGGAATATTTTAAGGGCTCAATCCAACATCAGGAATATTTCCAGGATCAATGAAGGCAGCTGGATTTGAGGCTGTACACACAGAGGAGTTTGATTTGTGGTTTCATCCAAACCAGAATGGATTGGGATGGAGGAGACCTTAAAGCCCATCCAGTTCCACCCCACCATGGACAGGGACACCTTTCACACACGAGGATGTTAAAAATCAGGACGTGGAGATCACAAAGAATCATTAAAAACAGAGAGCAGAGAATCATTAAAACCAAAAAAAAACCAAAAAAACTGGGGAGAAGCTCCAAGCCCTGCAGAGTATATTTAATAGGCAGCACCACAACAAATTAAAAAGAAGGATCCAAACAATGGCATCTCCTGCAGGAGGAGCAGCGACAGCTCCCCAGGATGGGAAATGGCCGTGCTGGAACAGCAGCGATTTTCAGGGAATTACTGGCGTGCTGTGTTTGGTTTGCTGTCTCCCACCTTGCGTTTCCCAGACTGTATCAAAGCACAGACAATAACAGCTCCAATTTCTCTCACAGCAGCTACACCATGTGAGAAAAATTGACAGATTAAATAGAATGTAGCTGCCAAAGCAACTGTGAACTATGGCTGCCCAAGAGAAGAGAATGATGTTCCTGAGTATCATGTTAAGAAGAGCTTTTGTGATCAAATGCAACAAGAGTCCATTTCATTATAAGGCACTTTAAAAAAAAAAGCAAAAAAAGCAATTTTTTCCCCTCAGCCCAAAGCACTCCTGCAGCTCACACAACCCTCCTGCCTCCCCACCCGAAGTACAAGCGCCACACACGGAACAAACACACGCCTTGAATTTCTCTGGGCTGTGGGCACTCCTATTTTGATGAATTCTCAAGCCCAACCAGCTTCAAGAAAGGAGAATAAAACCCCCATATGTGGCCCTAACAAAAATTGATGATGCTGTGCTAAATGAGCCCCTCGCTGGGCTGACGAGGCAGGCGCTAATCCAGCCCCAGCCCTGGAAGTTCAGTGCTTTATCAACGCTGACATGCACATGCCTAAGTGCCACTGACATCTGCATACATGCCTTATTTATCTTGCTCTGCCTTCATTAAAAGGACAAATTGATGTCTCAAACATTTTAAACCCGTCACAGAATTCTCCCAGGCTCAGCAGAACGTGCCCCACCGCTGCTTCAGAGGCCACGTGTGCTCTGGTGGGTGGGCAGGGGATGGAGAGATAAAGGGGTTTTATGGTTTGTCTATGAAAAAATAAATGCTTGTCATACCCCACACTGAGAATCCAGAATCCCAGAATGGGATACTGCAGAATCCCAAAATTATTTGGGTTGGAAATGACTTTTAAGCCCACCCAGTGCCATCTCTCGCCACAGGCAGGGACATCTCCCACTGTCCCAGGGTGCTCCAAGACCTGTCCAACCTGGTCACTTCCAGGGATCCAGGGCCTGCCCACCCTCCTAGAGAAGAATTTCATCCCAATATCCCATCTAAGCCTGCTCTCTGGCAGTGGGAAGCCATTCCCACTTGTCCTGTCTCTACACGCCTTTGTAAACAGCTCTCTCCACCGAGATTTGCAACTTCAGCCTGCATTAAACTAAAGATAACATAAAAAGGGGTTTTTAACAGCTCATAACTTAGCCATTGGGATAAAAATTATAATAATCCATTTGTAGGCTCCATTCCTGTGAAATTCCTGCCAATAAGTGTGATTTCATCAGCCCTTTATAAAAAAGCAGTGAATAAAGCAATGATTTTTGGGAGCTCTGACAGAGGCAGGTGGAGAAAGCTCTGATGTCCTCTGGAGATGGGTTGGACAAGAGCTCCAGAGCCTGGCTGGGCAGCACAGCTCTCCCAAGCACAGGTGAAATGGGGTGTTGTAATGAACCAGCTGCATTTCTACAGCTTCAAACTGAGCCCAAGTCCTGGTGACTCAGATTTCTGGGCGGACTCCGGTCCTTCATTAGCAAAGTAAATGCCAGAGTCAAACCACAGCATCTTTGGAGGGAAGAGAAGCTCCAAACCCCTCAGGGATTTGTCATTTAGCTGTCTTTTACAAGGCAGCAGAAAGAGGAGAAACCATCCAAACTTCAGCCATCCAGGCCAGCACTGAGACTCCTCTTGAGCTCAGCTCTCCCCACGGAGCCTCCTGAGCTACTCAGCGTGACAGGATCCCGGTTCCAAACTGAAACACAAATATTAATCCAACAACTGATTCTCCAGGTTCTCTCTTTTGCCTGGATTTTTCAGATTTTTCCCTAACTAATGTGATTTCTTAATTGTAAAGAAAAGATTAATTTCTGTCTTGTAAATAAGGGCCAGGTGAGGAAGCAGAACAGCGGAACTTGCACCTCACAAAGGCTCAGCAACTTGTACAATGTTCAAATACTTCAATTGTACATTAGATAGAGCACCCTGGTCTGTACAAACTGAATACTCAAATCAGCTGCTTAACGTTACTTTTAGATGAGAAAGGCAAGAGTGGTTCAAATCAAACAGACAATTTATAATTAACAAAACCCTGAGTTATCTCTGGCTTCAAGCACTGCTTGTGGCTCCTTCAAGCTGCAGGAGGGAACAGAGGGGAAGGCAGGAGAAACTCCTGTTTTTCCTGAATTCCAGTCAGACTTTAATTTTGGAAGCAAGGCTGCTTTTTGCTTTCACTCTGAGAATTCTTCTCCCATTTCCAGTTCTCCCCACATCACTGCTGTGCACCCCTCTGCCAGGAGTGGTCACAGGGAGGTAATTCAACATCTCCCATGGTCTGGATGGGTTTCACAGAGCCCTTTGGGTGGTGATAACAATTACACATAATTTTTGTGGCTATTTTCAGCTCAACCTGCAACCACCTTATTTCTAGCTTGTTATCTTAGAATCCCAGAATGGTTTGGGTTGGAAAGGACCTTAAAACTCATCTCATTGCAGCCCCTGGGGACACCTTCCACTATCCCAGATTGCTCCAGCCTGGCCTGGGACACTTCCAGAGCAGCCACAGCTTCTCTGGGGAACTCCTTACCCACCAAAGTGATTTCCAAAGAAGAATCCCCAAGTGATTTTACAGAGGGACATAAGCACTGCACGTAAATGAAACCAAGCAAAGTCAGCTGCAAACATTCACAGATCTCCCGTGCTTCAGTCAGTAATTTCTGCAAACCTGAAGTGGCTGCTGGAATCTGCCACCATTTCCTGCTGCTTTCACTGCTCCAAAGGAACCAAAGAGACGGAGCTGAACCAGTCTGCACTGGGCCCAGCACTCACACCAGCAGCTCTGCTAATGAGGGTGCAGCTCAATAAGTGGTGTTCCACAGATTTAAGGACTAAAGGAACAGCTGTACACTTGTACTCGTCTTGGTACAAATTTTCTGTTTCAAAACATAATTATAGGCCGGGGGAGTAAGGAAGATAGAATAAGAGCATGATGAACATTACAAAAACTACCAGGAAAGCAATTATTTCCAATCAAAGTGCGTTGGATTAGCCCAGAAGCATTTTTCTTTTGAAGTCTTACAAGTTATCTGATGGGAGCTGAAGTATTTGATGAGCTCAGCTGGTGAGCGCAGGGGGACAGGGCAGGGTGGACACCTGGCACAGGTAGGGAGGGATCTCTGCCCTCAGAGGGGGCTGGGGATGCTCCTCTGTCCCTCCCTGCCAGGATCAGCGCTCCAGACAGGCAGCACATTTAATAGAAGGGAAATGATTTCGGATTACAGTGATCAATGCTGGAAAACAGTGACCCGGGGATACAAAGCTACAGTTCATAAAATACCAGCAGAGATTATCACACTCAAAGTACTTCCATTTCAGTTGTTCTGACCTTCAATTGGAGCTGATTTTTTATTTTTTTTTTCCCTCCTTAAGCCCTTTAAATCTTCTGTTGAAAATACCATGGTGTTGAAGACTGGCCTGCAGCAGCATTTAGAGGATTTCCCTCCTGCATGGCTCTATCCAAGGCAGGTGCTGGGATTCCTCCCACAAGGGGTGTCTGGTTCAAAGCCAAAAGGGCTCTTTGAAAACCCCCAGAGCAATCTCATTTCAAAACTAGCACGTGCATCCATAAAGCAAACTTCATTCACACTGCCTCTGCTCTATTCTCCCTCTGAATAAATCCTGGCACATGAAAATGCTCTGAAGAGATGCTGCTGCTCAGCAGAACAAGGCTGCTGAGTGTTGCCAACACCAGAGGCAGGAGAAAGACAGAAGGAATGGGAAATGTTAGGGAGGTCCTGTCAGTCATTTAAAAAAAAAAAAAAAATAAACCAATAAAACAGAGTCTGACAAGAACATTCAGCTGTTGTTTGGTTTCTGGGGCAATGCAGTATGCAAGTGGTCAATGGCTGCTCTTTCCTGGAGATAAATGTGCCCATAAAAGCATTTTAAATCATGGAGGACATTACTCACAGCAATGCTGAATGATGGACGTGCCACGTCCTGCCAGCTACGAAGGTGATTTCTCTGCTGAGCTGCTCTGCAGAGCAGCAGAAGTGCTTAAACCAAAATAAGCTCCTCACACCTACAACACTTCTGAGAAGACTCATAAAATAAGACAAGATAAACCATGTTTTAGGCTAAGAAGTTCATGTGTGCTCACCAGAACCGAGATGACAGATGTGTCTGTCTGCAGCCAGCCTCCTCCTCAGCCAGAAATAAAACACACAGCAAACACAGCCGGGCTGTTTGCTGTCATCCCTCATTGTTCAGATCTTTGAGGAGACAACCCAGGTCCTCCAAACAAGCAAAACGCTCCTAAAACCACCCTGGAGATGCAGTGCCTTTATGAAATAGCTTTTAATTCTCTCCTTTTCCATGCAAATACTCTAAATAAGTGGGAAAAATTCCCTGGAGAAAGGCACCAATATTAAAAGCTCTGGGCTTTCTGAGGAGGGTTTTTATTCCAAGCTGATCTCCAAACCCAACCCCTCTCCAGCACGTTTCTCTGCAGACACATCCAAATGTCACAGGAGATGATTTTATGGGTCAAATCATGCCTGTCTTCACCAGCTCATATTCCCCCAACTGCCAGGGCCACCCCTGCAAGAGTTAAATTCTGCTGTAATAAAAAGCAAAAACATATTTCCAACCCTTGGCCCACCTTCCAGCTCAATAAATAGCAGGGGAATTATTTAATGCAAATAAACTCCATTTGCACAATTCCTAACCAACAAATCATCCAGTGGAGCCTTGAAGAGCTCCCTCTCCCAGGATGTTCACTGATCCTGCTGCCAAATGCATTATTTCTGCCCCACCCACGGGAAATAACAGATAAGGAAGGATTTAGAAATGAATGAGGTGGTCAGCGCCTCCTCAGATGAGACCTTTAAGTCGATACAAACAAATGGTGTGGCCTTTCTGTACTTCAGAGACAAAGGTAAGTATATAAATAAATGAATACAGAGCTTTTTATTCTGAGCCCTTGCCTCTCCCATCCTCCTGCCCGCAGTCTGTATGTATGAACACTTGCAGATCAATGGGGCTGTTCTGGTTTACTGGAGCTGCTGCTTGTGCTGCCCCAGTCCCTGCAGAGCCTCATGGTGTGCCCTGGGATCTGGGCAAAAAAAAAAAAAAAAAACACCTGGATTTTTTACTAATAATCTCTTAAAGTGCTTTCCACTCTACAGTTTGGGCCCCACATGATGAATTCACCTGAACACTCTTTATTCCTCTTCCTGTTGAGCTGATGCTTAGGGCTGATCTGGTCTCTGAGTGGGACCCAGAGCCTGAGCATCCTCCAGCTGCACCTGGAAGCAGCAGGAGCACCAGAAAAGCACCCCTGAGCCACCAGGGAACACCTTGAGAACACAAAATTACCATTGTGCTCTCAGCTTCACACAGCTCCTCATCTCCACCAGCCTAACCCAGAGGAAAAAGGTGTTTTAGCTGTGCAATTAAGCCCAAGGAGTGATCATGGAACCAAAAGTCAATCCAGAATTAGTTAAATCAGTGCCTGCACAAAGAAAGATGCTCCACCAATTTTAATCATAACTCAGGCACTGGTTTTGCTACCCTAAAAATGAAGTAGCTTTCTGAAATAATGAGGTTATTGTACTGCATTAAGTGAGAAAAAATTAATTGGGTTCACAAGAAAAGCCACACTGTGGTAAGTGCAGCTTTGCCTTTCTGATAAGCAAATATTTGGGGGGAAAAATACACTTAAGGAAGGGAACACCATCCCTGGCAGCAAAGAGCATGGGGGCCATGTAAACAAAGAGTACAAGTTGAGCAGGAGATGTAAAAAAGGAGGATAAATAGGAGAGAATCCACTTCTAGAGCAGCATCTTCGGCAAGCACAGAGCAAAGCAGAACTTCACCCAGAAAAATCTGGTTTTGTGCATGCACTGCAAATTGTTCAAATGACCAACTTTACTCTGCAAAGGAAGGGGAAGGTTCTCACCTGGAGGAAATTCAGCTTTGGGGATCAGATATTGTCTCCTCCCCACATTTTGGGTACAATTAGTGCCTGTTTTGAGACTGTGATTGAAAGAACAGGACAAATCCAAGGGTAAAAAATCTGTGTTTTGCAAGGTGTATGTGGGATCATGGTGGTCCCAGCTCTGTCCAACACCCTCCAAACACTCTGAGATATTTTGTACCATCACCTAAAGGGTTTCACATCTGCTGGAACACTGCTCGAGGCAGGTAATCAAATTACTCCAGAATCAGAGAGAATAAGACAGAGGTGAAGCCGTTAAAAACCACCCATCAACCTAAAGGTCAGGGCCTCTGGCAACAAAGAGAAAGAATTATTCCTGCAGCCCTCAAACAGATTTATCCTGGATATAAAGCAGGACCATTTACAGCTCAGCAAAATTTGAAAACTGGTAGTAAAGCACATTACAAGCTTTCTTAATTCAATTTTCTCTGGCATTTATTGTGGTTAATAAAATACCCAAATGTCATCGAGATTTATAAAAATGTATTTATAGGTTAATAAATGCGTAAAATGGATTATTCAGAAAAAACAGCTTACAGAAAGCCTAAATGGATACAGATTTGGGGGTTGCTGCCTGTCAGGGGGGTAATTAGTGCTTATTTACACAGATTTTCCTTCCCTGTGAAAATACAGCCCCGAACTCAGAGTTCAGGCTCAGTGTTCTCCCCTCTGTGAACTTTTATGCACCAAAACGAAGAATAAAGGCTCCTTCAAAGATCCTTTGCAGATTCTTTTGGGAATACAACCCTGCTGCTCGCCAAAACAAAAGATCATAAATACCAAAATTCAGGATGAAGATTTGCCTGGGCTGGAATGGTGATAAATAGGGAAAAGAGGCTCTGTTTTGAGTTCAAGGAAATAACTTTAAATAAGAAAAATGCGCATTGTAGCATGCTGGAACAGCCTGGAAGCACTCATGGGAGTGACAGTCTCTATTTCCACATTTTTATGAAGTATTTCCAGAGAGTGACTCAGATTTTTTGCTAAATAGGCACAAAATTTAAACTATTTATTGGCTTTTTCCAGCTGTGTCAATAAACTACTTTGGATGGTTCAGTGTTTGGTCTGTGTGCACACACATACTCAAAAAACTGGATTATTTCCTTTCCTCACTTCCTCACATGCTGGATTACAAACATGCTCTGCTATCCAAGCAAAATTCTAAGCATAGAGAGGAAAAAAATATCAAAAATACTGTAAGTATAAAATAATACAAATATAAAAATAATAACAAATAATAGAATAAAAATAATAAAATAGAAATAATAATAAAACAATAAATTAAAAATTAAAATACATAAAATTTAAAATAATAAATAATAATAAAATAATAATTAAAAATTATGATAAAATAGTATTAAAAATATAAATTACACACAAACTACAAACCCATACTGATCCCCAAAAAAATTTTGTCCGTTTTGCCCCATTTTTAACAAACCCTCCTGGAAAAGTCCTGTCAAATATTAGATTTTCTCTCCCTGCTCTTCATCCTGAATAATTCAAGTTCAGCTTTTTCATTGCTGTTTCCAGATCTCTGTCTCACCCCAAGCCAGAACTTCCTTGAAATAAACTTTAATGTGCTTTAATAATCTCCTTGCTAATGCTGGTGATTGGCAACGCTCTGGTTTTAACAACTGCTCCAACACTGAGTGTAACCAAAGCTTTTATTTGTAATTACTGCTCTGAGCTGAATTCTGGTACAATCCCATTTATATCCAAATTATTTCTAATGAACGTTGGGCTGCACCAGACTAGAGGGCTACATGTTTAAAAGAAAACGGATTAATATTTCATTTTCAAGCCATTTCAAATGCATTTCTGTAACTAATAAAGAAACAAAAAAAACCCACACCAAGCTTTTGCTATGATAATTGACTGAAAAGGGGATTTTCTAACTCACGGAGCACTGCATGAAGTTTTTTGTTCATTAGAGCACAAGTGCAGCAGAGATTTATGGACACAAATAGACACAATTTCAGGAAAAGCAGAGAGAGGGATGCACACACACAAATAACATAAAACACAGCAACTGATGGGATGTGCTGAGCCTTTTAAGCACTGGGAGGACAAACATTTCGAGGCACTCATCCCTCCTAAAAGGTATTTAATAGAATGGAAAAGCCTCACGTTTCCCAGAAAGCTTTCATGTACAGCTCATCGTTTTTAGACAAATGCTTTCTGAGCCCCCACTAATACAGTAAGTTATAAAAATTCTTGGCAATGTCATTCTCATTCCAGAAGCTGCCATTTTTTAATTGACACTTCTGCATTATACAAGTAAAGGACACTGCTTTCCCCCCCGTGTTTTTTTTTAATACCTTCATTTCCCTTAAAACTTATCAGGGAATTACAGACATTTCCAGGCATTAGTCTTAAAAGACATTAGCAAAGAAACATTTCAGGCCTTTAATGCCACGAGTTTTAGCAGTTGCTGAGCTTTTCCAAAGCCAAAATAAAACTCAAAATGTCCTATTTTAACTTGCAAACCAAATATTACAGTGAGGCCAGCTGGAAATTTTGCTTCTTTCAGCAAGGCTCCAGTCCATGAACAAACACAGCCCCAGAATATCAGATAGAGGAAATATCCAGTCCTGGGGAGCCCAACATTATTCCCAGTAGGTAAAACACATCTGACATGTAAGAATTTTATCATTCTTATTATTTCTGTTCAGCACTGAACACTTCCACTTCCTTTCAAAATCTTGCAAGACACAGAAACATCCTGGCAGTGCCAAATGTCTTTTTTTCCAAGCTAAAATGGAGATTGTTGGGATGGACAACGATCACCATCCTCACACTTTTTATCACAACCAGCACGATTATTTTAATTATTATTATTTTTAGAAACATTTCCCCACAGTGCCACTGAGATGTGGGGGTGGGAGCCCCAGGGGTCACTCCTGCCCCTTCCAGACCTTTAACTTTTTGGGGATTTTGAGCTACACACAAGTCCCTAATTTTTAGCTTCCCTTCTTTCCCCCATCTGCAGTCCCATTCTCTAATTAGCTCTAATTATGATTTGCACCATTAGCCTTTGGTCTTGTCCCCGGGTGCTCACCCATCCCTTGGGGCTGACACAGCAGGGATGGGGAGATTCACTCCAGAAGAACTCCCAGGAAATGTCACAGTCACAAAAATTTCACTGTCAGAAAAAGTTAAGGTTTATTCAAAGCCCTTTTTGAGACAAAAAAAGTGAGACTGGAGATTCCACAAACTTTTCTTGGCAGCTTCTGGGCCTTTTAAGTGACAGCTTTTCTAAGGCAGTCAAACAAGAAAGTGCTCACTGCAGCCTCCCTCTCTCTGTGCAACGTTTTGCCTCCAGACTGAATTACATATTCTGCAAACTCTACTTTTTCAGAATGGCTTTCAAGAAAAAGGGGTAAAATTTTAGACGATCCAATTAATTTAGTCAGGACATGGCTGTCCTAATTAATCCTGCATGATTCAAAGACTATTTATGCAGTACAGCTGCAAGCACACAAAAAAATGTATTTATCCGAAAAAAAAAAAACCCTTAGAAAATAAAGTTTCCTGTCTTGGTCCAAAGTCCATTTGACCCGCTGGAAAAATACCACCAATTTGGAAGAAGGCTTTTAGAGCAATTTGCATTATTTTTAGGAAAGATTATCTTAAAGCCAAGATTCTGAAAGACTCTTCAGAAGTCTAAAGCACCACTCGAGACCAAGTCACAAAAGCTTTCTGCAGACAAAATTCTCATTACAATCAGCAGGGGTTTGCTCTCCTAATGAATATTTGAGTGAACTGATTGGAGTGCTCAGCTTTGGAGGTGGTTGGAGCACAAGATCTTCTTGACTCGATGATTTCCCTGCAATACACAGCACTGATCTCTTGGAAAACAGCAATTGTGGCAGGGCTGAAAAGGCTGGAAATGGGTGAAGTTCTACCCAGAGGAGCTCTCTGAAGTACAAATTGTTCTTACTTCAATGACACCGCTCAAAGTTCCCATCAAATAAATGATCCAACTGTTCTAACTCCTTCAAATAACACAGACAGGCTGGAATTCTTACCCTCTTGTGCAAATAAACTCAGAGAAAGAGAAATTAAGGAGTTCTTGTCCTCTTAAATCTGCCTTGATTCACAGCAGGGTAAAGTCGTGAGCCCGGCGACATCCGGAGCGGCACTAACGGGGAGCTGAGTTACACTTTGCAATAACCAGAGCCCACAATGGAAGCTCTTCACAGCTCCTGTCGCTCTCAGCAGATCACAACGCCCATCCCTGGGTTTTAAAGACCAAAGGACAAACTGCAGCTGTCCAACAAAAGCGTTTATGTTCATGCACCACCCAAAATCCTCGGCACGTAAAGCGACGGCACCAAACTCAGAGTTTTTATTGGTTCCACAAAGCACTGAACTGGGTTAAGGGAGATTTTGGGGGCTTTCAGACACATGCTCTTCAGCAGTGGGACTTTGTGTCAGTCCATCCACTCCCAGTGTGAAAAATTGGGATCAGACTCCAGAGGTTCCCAACAGGTTCCTTTTAACCCCACCCAGACCCTGGGGGATGCTCTGGAGGCATCATGCCCCTCACCCCAATTCCTGCCGAGTGGATTCAGCCCTGCACTCTGGAATTGGCTGCCCCTCAACACAAAGTGCCAGGGGAACTTCTCCTCGGGATATTCCAATTGGCACAGGGTTCTGAGTCCTTCTCAGCCCACCCTTGCACACCCCAGAGTTCCACAATCAGCCAGTTTTGCGACCAAAGCCAATAAAAAATCCTTCATCCTTCCCTCTTCATTCTTCTTCCCCATATTCCAATTTATATCCTGTTCTCCTACAGCAGTTTTTGTTGGGCTGTTTCATCAAGTGGATCATTAAAAACAACATTTCTCTGATTACATTTATTTAGTTTTACTTATTTAAATAGGTTGCTTCTCCAGAAAGGTCACTTACACTTATTTCTCCTTTTTTTTCCCCCAAGAAACAGAAAATATTTTAGTACATTCTTCTATTTAAACAAGCACAGTAGATTAATTAATGTATTTAGTCTCTGGAAAGCGTCTAAGTTCTGTCTAGCAGAAAGTGGCCATGAAATTTTCTAGTTTTTTCCCTGTAATTAGGCATAATAATTAGCACAATAATGCCCTTGTTAACATCCCTAATTATATGCAACTAGTGCATCAATAGCTCCTAGAAGGAAGCTGGTTACCTTTCCCATCTCCTGTGGGCACAGCAAACCAGGATCCTGTGCTGAGCAAGGACACACTGCGGAGCCACAAATCAAACAGCAAAACTCCTCAGTCTAAAACAGCCCCAACATCAAAACCACTCCTTGGAAAAGTCGTAAAATAGCTCCCAGCCAGGCTAAAAAAGAAAGTTCAATAAACCCTCCGCATCAAAAGCAGCACCAGGTTCTCCCAGCACCCAAGTTCTGCCATTTGTTCTTTTGGACTCATTAATCAGCTCTGGGCGCGGGTTCTGCCTCGGCCCTGACGGAACCAACGCAGGCACCTCTTACATTTTTACATTTTCAGTGAGTCCTGCCCTATCACCAAGCTGCTCAGGTTAGCTCTGCTGGGAGGCTGGCTCCTTCCACGAATAGAGATTAATTAATCAGTGTATTTTCCGCCCCCGTGCCAGGAAAAACATCCCTGATTAAAACGCTGCGCTCAAGTTTTCGCAATCACGGCCGACACCGCTATTGATTAAATGGAAGCCTTGTGAGCACTTACTCATTTTAGAGGTGGATTTATTTCATTCTTCTCAAGCTGCTTTGTTTTAATTAAAGGGTGTATTCTAGACACGCTATTATTATATATTGAGAACACCTCTGTAAGCCTAAACTATCTTTGTGGGAAAAAAAGAGTGCTCGTGGATGATGGAAGCATTAATTCCCCAGTTCAGATCAGTCTAGAGAGCAGCATGCCTTGGAGGCAGTCACTGAAACTTGGTGTGGAAGCTCCAAATCCATCTACAATTCTGCTTCCAGACAGAAAAAAATGCTTCAAACACGAGCAGTTGGGGCACCCCAAATAAATCCCACCCAGACTGCAAAGCTGGCAGTCTTGGCATCTCATTTGGCTGATACCACTTAAATGGAAATAAAGAAAGGAACAACATTTTGGTCCCAGCCTCCATCAGCAGTTGCCCTCACACACTTGGTACACTCAAATTCCATGTTATCCTCTCCATATTCCACAGGATAGGACATCACACTTGCCCCTTTTCACATCTCACCGCTTTCTTTTGTATCTTTATGGAAACAAATGTTCACCAATTTCTTTGGAAAATACCAGATATTAATCCTCACACATTCCATTATAAGGAAATCATGCTAAATTAGCCCAATAATTACAAATTGTGAATTATCTGGTCAGGTCTGATAGATGAGAGCTTGAAGCACTCTTGACCTTAAATACTTCATACATTTCTCAGTATTTTACTTGCAGTACAATTGCATGGAATCCTCTGGGAAGAAGATTCTGATAAATGCACATTCTTTAGTTATTTTGCCATTTTTTAACTTACCAAAACCACACAACTCTTCTCAAGATGTCTAGAACACTTTCAAGCCTCCGTGTGCATAAATTAGTGATGCTGCATAAGGCAGCCCTAATTTATGCACTCACTATGGACCCAATTAGTTCCCCTGTACCAGAATGCCAAACAGATTTCCTTAATAAAGCAGAACAGATCACATCTAATATTTATATAGAAGGCCAAGCTTTGACTGTTGTGTCACCAACTCCAGACTTTGAGAAAGGAATTCTGAATCAACAGGGACACCTTGCACTATCCCAGGCTGCTCCAAGTCCTGTCCAACCTGGCTTTGGACACTTCCAGGGACCCAGGGGCAGCCACAGCTGCTCTGGGCACCTGTGCCAGGGCCTGCCCACCCTCCCAGGGAAGAATTCCTTCCCAATATCTAATTCAAATCTCTCCCACATGATGAGGCTCTGTGATCTCACCCTCCTCCTGCCCAGAGCAGCCCCTTCCCCTCTGGGGGCAGGAGGTGATAACCTGCTATCAGACAGCTGTCAGGGACTCAGCATCTTGATTTTTCTCTTGTTAATATTTTTCTCTCTCCCAGCCCAGCTGGTTTCATTGCTTGGTTAAGGCTGAGCCATGCCTGAGTGCTCACAAGCTGAGGCTCCACCAAGGGAGCTGAGAGTGACGTGGTGAACTGGGAGAAAACAACCCAAAACTGCTGATGACGTTTGTGCTGTGGATGTTTCTCACTCACGTTGGGAAGCAGAAACCCTGCCAGACATCTCTGTGCTGTGGTGATTCTGCTTCAAACCCTCTCTCTGCATTTATAACCTACTTGAGGCATCTCCCATGGATTTATTTTGTCAAGTTTTGGCTGCCCCAGGCGCCAAGAGTGCCACAGAAAGCACCAGGGACCACACCAAGGTGGTCAAATCCTGGGAATGTTTAACTGTGCTCAGGTTTGCACAGTTAAATCTCAACCAAAATATTGACTTAAAGCAGTGCTGTGTAGAGAGCCAAGATCAGTGTAAAGCAGTCTGTGAAGTGGACCATAAACTGATAAAGAAATCAAGTGAAATGGGGAACTGCTTGCCTGCGTCCTCTGTGAGGAGAGTAATTTGAGATACTGCTGTCCCACAGGAAATATGCTTACAGGGGCTCTGAGCAAAGCCATGTCTGATGCACAGTGGCAGGATGAAGTGCACTAAGTCACTTCACATGACAAGCAAACCATTTTTCACCTTTCAGACATTTACTTCAAGCAGATTAATCAAAATGAGCCATTTTGATTTTCATGGGTACCTAAATTAGTTTAACTCTTTTATCAAACAACCTCTAGTCAAAACTCTGATAATAAGTTAAATTCATATAAACATTTTACAGCAGAATAACAAAAAAATCATTATTTTTTATAGCTCTAATGAGAATCTTATACCACCAGAACTTATGTAAAATGATACACCTGCAATAGAGTTGCTCCAGTGAATGCTCACATTTTGCATCCCACAAATCCCTCCCAGCCCCAAATAACACAAAACCCTGGATAAAAACCACGCATATTTTTGCTCAGGTATGGTTAGGTTTAAGTGTACAACTCTGCAATGAAGTTTGGCATTCTTTAAGCAGAGGGCAGTATTACATCAGGAAATGGTTATTAAAGTTACCTGCTCCACAGCATGGGAGATTACAGCACTGCCATTGAACAGACATATTCCAGGTAACTGATTTTATGGACATATAAAGTTTCTGAAACTACAGCTATATTCAATTACAGCAGAAAATTATAGACAGGAGAGCACTGCAGCCTCCTCCTGCACTTTGCTAAGAATAAAAAAACCCTCTTGTCAATGCATTGTTTTACTTTGACCAAGTCCCTTTAATCTCAGAGGGTTTACCCTTCTCTCCTCAAATTAGCAGCTCATGAAATATAAATGTACCAGCAACTCTGTCCATTCATCCTTTAAATCCACACGTTCTGCCATCCCTCCTGGACCTGGCACTGCAATCCTCTTTCAGGAGTAACTCCTCTGAGCATCCTTTGGTGCTCTGCTCCTTTTGGCTCCTGCAATCATTCCCAACCCTGCTGATGCTGCTGCCCCTCGTAATGGC
Source organism: Camarhynchus parvulus (assembly GCF_901933205.1). Classification (NCBI taxonomy): domain Eukaryota; kingdom Metazoa; phylum Chordata; class Aves; order Passeriformes; family Thraupidae; genus Camarhynchus; species Camarhynchus parvulus. The sequence goes on along the minus strand of NC_044582.1, from coordinate 18,253,206 downwards.
AAAGTGGGAGCTGAAAACCCAGCCAGGAGATAAAATTCTCTTCAGCCTTAGAACTTTCCCTCCTGCTTTGACATTTGTGTAACATTCAGAGGCCTCTTGCTCACACAGAGATGTTCCTCATCTCCAGCCAAGCACTTCAGATGGGAAGAATTATCTATTCCTCGCTGACATCTTCCACTAAATGGAACATTTAATTAATTTGGTCCTAGGCCAGTCTGATCTCTTCTGCTCGCACGGAGACGAGCACGACTTGCAACTCTCTGGCACCGTTTCTTCTCCTCCTCCTCCCCCTCAAAAGGAACTTTAGTTGTTTACAGAATAGATACAAGAAAAGCCAAGCTGGTACAGTGACACATCATTAGTTAAAAATACACCACAGCATAAAGAGCTTTAGTGCCGAGAGCGCGTCGGAATGTGGAATTACACGAAAATGGCTTAGGAAGGAAAATGAAAGTCATCTGGAAAGTGGTGATTTTTCCTGCTACAGGCTGGAACAGAACAAAAAAGACTGCAAGCACTTTGTGTTATTGCAGAAAGCCAACTTTAGTGCAATTAACCAAGTTGAAAAAAACAGTATAAAGGGTTGTAAAAATACTTGGAATGTATTACCATCTCTAAAATGCAGATGGTAAACAGAGGGCGTGAGGAGAGGAGGGGGAAGGTCTCACAAGCCAGCCCAAAGTGCAGGACCCTGGCCAGAGACAGCACAACCAGCAGAGACAATTTGTGATTTGCAGCAAGTTGCAGGAAGCTCTGAAGACAGAGAGGTGGAAATGCAGCAGAGATGAGAGGAGCTCCTGGGCAGATTGCTGAGCAAAGCCCAAAGCCAGCCAGCCCCACAATGAGCTGGGACTGCACAGAGCACAGCACAGGGAGCCAGGCTGAGCTCAGCTCCACAGCCCAGCTCAAAACCACAGCAAAGCCCAGAGCTGGGAGCTCTCTGTGAGAGACAAAGCTCAGCTCCTGCCTGAGGTTGGTGGTGATGCTGCCTCATGGCCCCAGGCTGCTGGGAGCTCAGAGAGAGCCCAGGTTCACAACCCAGAACACAAATATGGGCAGAGACCCTCTGAAATAAACCACTGACACCTTGGTTTGAAATGGAGTTCAGACAAAAATACTGAATTGAAAATCAGCAGGTGAAATGCAATCAGGTACCAGCATCTGTACAACACCTGCAGAAAGGTCTGGGTTGGAAGGGACCCTAAACCCCATCCAGTGCCAGCCCTGCCACGGCAGGGACACCTCCCACTGTCCCAGGCTGCTCCAGCCTGGCCTTGGGCACTGCCAGGGATCCAGGGGCAGCCACATTTCCTCTGTGCCGGGGCCTCACCATCCTCACAGAGAAGGATTTCCCCCAAACTGACCAATCTTCCACCCACTGACATCAGAGTGAGGCAGCCCCAAGCACACTCAAGGCATTGGGAATGCTGGAAAGCTGAGGATCAGACAGTTTAAGGTCTTGATGCATAAAAAGAAATTATGAACAGAATATTCCTGCAGCTGTACCAAAAGGAATTACCAATATCAGATTGTCAATAGTGGGGGCTCAAGTTCCAGGGTGTAACAAAGCACAGCCCACTGCAGCTTCAGGGCTGCCCAAGAAGTCACCAAGAATAAGTGAAAGAGATGCTCTAGTGACATTTTAAAGGGGGGAAAAAACAGAGTTAGCTCTAATCATCATCCTCTGATGAGGTGTTTTAATTCTAGGATAACAGACTGTGGCAAAACCTAAATAAAAACAAAGAATCAGGACACATCTGTTCAGCAGGAAACATTTTTTTTCCCCCCCGTCTGCTTCCCATGGAAGAAAAAAGACTTCAAGGACTGTGCTGAGGATAAGATCTCCTGTATCAAAGCAGGTGATACAGTAGAGTTGTGATAATTCTTGTGGAATGAGAGGAACGAAGATTAAGAGGAAAATGAGGAAATAAGAGATCTTTGAACTGCTTTGAAGCAGGGCACCAAAAAGCTGCTCCAAATTCCCATTAACTTCAGCAGTGCATGAAATGCAGTTTACTGCCTGCATGGCTCCATGTTCTGGAAGTTCCAACAGTGGGCAGTTAAACCCTGGAAACACACAGATTACAGGCAGGGACAGCAGCACAGCTCTGCACTCAGAGCTGGCAGTGAGTCAGCAGCACAAAGGAAAGCACAGATCTCATAGGAACAGGCACGCAGGGAAGAACTGATGGCCAGGAGCTTTTGGTGTGAGGAGGAATGAAAATAGTGGCTGTAAGCTGAAGTGATAACTCCTAAAGGATTTACAAGTGGTGAGGGAGCTGAAGTGGTGGGAGAAGAGCAGAAGGAATTACAGACTGGAGACAAAAAGTGAGTCAGGTTCCAGCTCCTTCTTTGTGCCACATGGTGTATTGAGGACAGCTGCCACTCAGTAAATCCTAAAATAACTTTTTACTAGAAAACTTTAGCAGGGCAGTTGCACTACATCACCTCTACAGATCCCTTCTAAACTCAACAAAAACCACCAGAATTTGCAACATGGTACAGGCAGATCAATCATTTAAAAAGAGTATTAAGAGAAATCAAACAAAATATGTATTTGCAAGTAAGGAGCTTCATTGTTCTTAAAATGGTATCAACAGGAACAATGATCAGTTTGAATGAATTAAACAAACCAAAACCATCTTGTTCTCCTTTTCAATAAGGACAACTGTGAACCTGAGAAACTAAGATCCAAATTCAAAGAAAAAAAGTTCAAAACTGACCCTAAGGAATATTTCTCTTCCCTTCAGTTGGCAGATGGATCCTTTGAAGCAAGGAATCCATTTGCCAAATACTTCTAGGGGATCAAGGGATGCAAATTTGCACCAACATAAAGACAGAGAAACATTTCTTGAGTGACGCACACTCCAACACCTTTATGCAGAATCACATCTACAACATTTTTATTGTAACTAAAAGGGTGACAAAATCAGTTCTAGCAAAGATTAGACTGAATATTTTAATCCACAAAGATTAATCTGAATTATACATTTCCTGAAGAACCTTTGTTTCCGCTTGAGTTGTTTATTTTGAGGTATCAAACCTTTTAAAAAGGAGGAGTAAAATCAAAGTGTGCCACAGTGAGCCATGAGGGGCTGGCAGCATCAGGTGTTTCACCCAGACTTTGCTTTGGTTTGGGGTTTCCTAATTTTTAGCCCCATTTCTCAGTCTCACAGAATCCCAGACTGGTTTGGGTTGGGAGGGACCTTGAAGCTCATCCAGTTCCACCCCTGGCACCTTCCACTATCCCAGATTGCTCCAAGCCCAGTCCAGCCTGGTCTGGAACCTGAGCAAAGACTTTAAAGCCACTGGTGGAGTACCAAACCTGGCAGCAATAATTCCATGTGCCACAATTCCAGCACTAAACCAAACCTCTGTGTTTGCCAATTTAGCTTTTTATTTTTTTGCCTTATGAGGCTGTGGGTTAAAAGGGGCACGAGAGATGCACATCCAGTACACCTCATTTCCATCTGAAAAGTAAATGTTTAATATTCCAGGAGTCAGAAATTAATTTCCTAAATGTTAATTGATGCTATTTCAAATCGCTGAGGGCGCATTGAAGGCATTTCAAATGATTAACACAAGATTTGATGGCAAAGGAGCCATTTCAGTAATGGGCAGAGCCACAGTCATCCCTCCTGTCCCACCTGCAGCAAGAAACACTCACTGAAAACCCAGTGAAATGGGGGAATTTCATCTGACTAAAATCCAACCACCTCCAGCCTGATTCTGCGTCCTTCACTTGGGGACAGAGCTGCTTTTAGGGCTGTTTTGGGGTTTTTTTTTGGATTTGCACTGTGGACACCACTCATGGCACAAGTGGAGGCTGTTCAAGCCACTCAGCCCTTCACAAGCACGTCCTTAAATAACCAAAATGATTAAATAATCCAAATAATTGAAAGAAAAAACGACCATAACCGCCCCAGCTGATTTGCAGCCCCACAGCCCAAGCAGCATTCCCAGAGGGTGCTCCTCTCCCAGGCTGCAGGACAAACTCCACCTCTGGCCTGGGATAATCTATGGAGAAGTGTCAGAGGCTGAGGAGTGAGCAGCAATCCAGCCTGCGAGGTGTGCTGGGGAAAACACATCACTCTGGGAGGAAATGGGGCTCTCCTGCTGCAGCACTGCCTCTCCAGCATTTTTCAGGAGCTCTACACTCACTTAAGCACCCCTGGAGGCACAGCCACCCCCAGCTCGGGGATGACTGATGCTCCATCTCCAGCAGCAAATCCCACTGTGATTTTAATTGAATTCCAGCAGCCATTTTATTTTTTTTCCCCACACAGCCTCTCCACTCTCTATTCCCTCCTTGCTCCCAGTGATTCAGCAGTTTATTCCTCACTACACTAATCCCTCCATACGACAGTTTCTCATCCCTTTCATGCAGTGCTCGTGACAGCAGCTGCCCATATCACTGGTGTTTGGGGGTCTTTTTTTTTCCTATTAAATAGGAATTTATCTCAGACACACTTTGGCTTTCAGGCTCCACCACTTTTCCAGCCATGAGGAGCATCATGAGTCCTCACACTGTGCTCATCCAGTCTCTCAGCTGAGCTGATGACAGCGTTGCAGGAATTAAAAAAGGAGACAGAAAAATGGAAATCTGGAGCCCAGAGGATCACAAACAAGCAGTGACACCTGGGACCTAAACCAGCTGTGAAACATTCTTCAGAATACCTGAAAATACATGTTTGCTGTTTACAGGGGACTCCACAGACCTGCCAGCTGCCTGTTTGAGTTACTCACCTAAAAGGTGCAGAAATTCAGCTAATAGGAGGAAAAAAAAATAGGGAAAACAAACTGGCAGGACCCAGCTGTGCCGGAACTCCCAGCAACTCCTATCATTCAATAACACCTTGGAATCCAGGCTGACCCATCTTGACCCAGCTATTTAGGCAGAGGCTCAAAACTCAGTCCAGTGACTCTTTGTTGTAGTAATGAGCAGTTTAAAACCACCATAATTGCTTCTGACCATAATCATCCAACAGCCATGAGCTGTTTATCTGAGAAAAATTAATCCTCAAAGGGTGACCCTCATGTCCACAACGTGTTCTCAGCCATGGAGTGATTGATAAGTTATTCCAAGCCAGTCCACAGAACCACTGGTAGTGGCATTTTATCATCAAAGCTCCTTTGCCCTTAATCAAAGGCTAATTCAACATGAAATCCTTAAATATGGGCTGCACCACAAGATAAAGTTAGCAACCTTGAAAAGGCTGGGAAATGGCAATTTGCACACACAAACACAAGATTGAGAGCTCCCATCATAACCTGCCTCATCAATCACCAGCTGCAGTGGCTTTAGCAGGACTATTTCCAGAGTATATTAAACTTCACCACGTCTTAACCTTCTTGTAAGGCCACAATAATCTCTTCTATAATATCAAACAAGTGCAGAAGGGCAGACTTGCTTGGTGCCAAAGTATGCCTTGTGTAGATTTCAGATTTAACAGCCTTGTTGCCTTCCCAGACATTCCTTGGTGTCATTGCAGCCCCATATTCCCACTCAGGGAGCACAGACAACACGTCTCACACATATTCTGAAAGGAGATACTCTGAAACGCTGGAATGAGGCACATCCCTTGAGCTATCACCTGGTAATTACCTGTGCTTCCAAAATCTCTGTGCAAGGGAAAGATCTGGCCAGGCACCTGTGACTGAACTCAACTTTATCCTAAGTTTTGTCCAAGTATTTATCATGATCTTAGGGTGAAAAGTCAAGACATGAGGACTGCATCTTCAATATTACTCAAGTTCAAAAAACAAAACAAAGACTCCAAATCTCGAGCAAAATGCAGACTCTGCAATAACAAATTACAATCAGGGTTGTATCAAAAAGCTGCCGTCTCACTCTGCTGCAAAGTCAGGATGCTCTCTCCCAGCCCATCCTCTAAAAACACAACTTAAACCACCCTAAAGTTCTGATGATTCAGTGTCATCAAATTACTTCAGAACAACTGTTTTAATTTTGGGGGGTTTTTGGGCGGCACGAGGAACCCAAGTGATAAGGGGAGAAGGAGGCAGCCAAGGAAAGGGATGGCAGAGAGGCACAGAAGGTGAAAAGCAGGAGAAGGGAATCAGGCTGGAAGCAGGAGATAATAAAGAGGAAAAGAAAGGACACAGCAGATTTTCAGAGGATTAGGAAGAGTAGGAGGACGTGGTGGCAGACACATCTGACAGTGAGGAGCCAGGGAAGGAGGACAATTCAGGATCCTGGGAAGCAGAAGGATGCCTGGAGATCACAAACAACCCTGGTCTTTGAAGGAGGGATCTAAAAATTGCACGTTGGAGGCAGTTCAGTGTCCATCCAAGTAATCCTCTTCCACACTGACCCCCAGCACCTCCAGCTGAGCCAAGAGCTGCCAGACACAGTCACACAGCAGGCAAAGGGGGAGCTGCCAGTGCACAAAACCAGTCCCAACCTTGTCAAACCATGCCCTAGAACCAGACTCTGCCCACCACAATCTCCTTTTTCAGAGCATTCAGTTTTAGGACATTTCTCCAGCACAACTGTGCATTGTCTGCTGGTAATAATTCTAATTAAATTTACACTCTGAGCCTGGTTGTGGGATACAAAGCACACACGCTACAAACTCTAAGAGGACTGCTGGCCTGTCACTGTTTTAATTAGCTTGACAGGTAATCAAGTAGAATTTTGTAATTATAGCACTGCAAAGCACAAATGTTTCCTTTCAAATCCCTACTCCCGGAGTCACTTTGGTCAAGCACAGGCAGTTTTGAGCCACAAGACCAGAAGCAAAACTCAAACTTGGCATCCTCAGGGCCTGGCTTTGACTCAGCAAGGCTCATGTGCTGCTGAGGAACGTGGGAGACAAACTCCTGCCCTCCCCCAGAGATGAAATATGTATAAAAGCTGAATCTGCAGTCCCCAAATGTGCCATTTTGTCAAGTACAGCAGAGTGTGTGACCACTTTTCCCTAAAAACCACGTTGTGCTTGTTCCTTGAGAGCACAGGCCTGGATCCCAAGGCTCGCTGCCACTGGGGCAGGGGCAGACTTTGGGCACACAAAATTCACTTCTGAGGCTATCTCAGCAGCTTGGGTGACACTGCTGTTCCCACTCCCCACACAAGATCCAAATTCTGCCTTGTGGGGCCCTTCCCAGACCTAAACACCCCACAGGGCACTGCTGACCTTCTAAAGGCACATTCACCAAGGGCTTCCCCACATCAGCTTTTATTTCAAATCCCCTTTTCACTCCCAGTGCCACTGATGCCTTCTGGGCTACCTAAGAACAGAGGCCAGACAGAATTAAGGGAATAAAAAGCTCTTATTTATTGAAGGGCCCAATTTTAGGCAGATAAAGCCCCCCAGGGGCTACACCCAAAAATGGATGATGGGTCAGGGTTTGCACACTTGTATAAGTTCGGTCCATTTGCATATTGGGGTGAATCTGCCAATTCCAGCTTCAGGTAATGAAGTCATTGACCCCACGTTTGCTCCCCCAACTCACTTTTGTTCCCATCTCTGGGCCCTGAGGCAGTGAGGTGTCCTTGATTGCCCGGCCTGGAGAGGAATTGTTGTGTCTGCCCCAAATGGGGAAGCAGCAGCTCACACTGAGTGTGGAGTTTGGAGTTACACACTAAAGAGCTGCAGGGTTACAGATAGATGGAAAACAGAAAAGCTGAAATCCTGAGGCATCCCCAGAATGGAGGCATTGAACCCAAATTCCAGTCACATCCTCACTAATGAGGAGTGTTTACCCAAGAGTTAAAGGCTCTGTAAACAGAAAGCAATTTCCATCCTCCTGGCTGGGCTGGTGTCAGCATTTGTAAAGCATTACCAGCGTGCCCAGAACTGTCTGCTCCAGTCCTCCACACTTCCTATCAAGCTGGCATTTAAGGATTTGGAATGCAGAACACAAGGCTGCAGCCTAAAAATAATATCCTGAGATTTGATCCTGCACTTCTTATTCAGGCTCAATTAATCAAGGTTGCCTAACTCCTCAGAAGTACTTTTCATCAGCAGATTGAAAACACTTCCCACATGGAATGGGGATCAGCCTCTCCTTTTTACTGTGGGGAACCTGAAAATGACATTTCACCTGAGAAGGAGCTCTGAGGCTAATTCAGGAGTACTGTCCAAAGGGATGAGGAGTCCATTATTCAAAGTTATCTTTTATATTAAGAAATAAGCTTTTCCTTTCAGACCACTAGAAAGACTAGAAAGTGATCCATCACAGGATTTATCATGCTGTCTTTGAAAACCTCACACCAAGAGAGCCCATTCCAAAAGAGCCAGGCTGAATGAAAATATTTACTTGATCTCCATCTTCAGTTTTCATTGTGAACACCCCCCAGGACAAAGGAGAAACTCCCAAGAATTAAGAAATTAAATATTTTTGTCAGAAACCATCTGCAGTCTCCCTGAACAGATACAGTAATAACATCTAAAACTAAGACAACATTCATTTTTCAAATAATTGTAAGCTCTGAAAACATCTTGTTCTCCTTCAGAAACAACATCATTCAGACTTAAAAGCATGTTGGAAAAAAACCCCCTCCAGATAATTTCAGGGTCTGTAGAACAAAACGCACCTCTCCACTAACAAGATTGATTCCCTTTGACATTCAAACTGAGAGGCCATTAAGAAAATTTGAGTTCCAGAAACACCACAGGTTTTTTTGACTAATTCAATTGCAGAGTCAATCATTCAATGATTAATTAAACACCAATTTTGAAAATCTCTTGACAAGAACAATAAGAGCCTAACCAGAAAAAAAAAACCTCTGAAACATTATTGATAACAAGATATCAATATCCCTTTGAAAAAGAGTCACTCTACAGCTTTCATACATCCTGTTAAATATATATAATTTACAATTTCCCATTTACAATAATAGCTGAAGGCAAATCGTTCCACATGTTCCATAAACCTTCCAATGTAGAATTACCTAAATGCAACACATACACTTAAATGCAGATTTATATATTCTTTTAAAAAGGGAAATCAAAACCCCCTGTCAGGGCACAGAGAAACTCCAGGACAAATTCTTTAAAACACAAACAACACAAAGGACATTCTGACATTTAATGCAATGATGTTAAGAATAAAGAGAAATTAACACCAACACATCAGAATCAGGATTAAACAATTCTTACCTTCCCCAGTGCATGATACGCAGCCTTCAGTCAAATTTCCAATACCTGAAAGAAGACATTCAAATGGAACATTGGTTATGCTGATATTTTAAGACACTAAATTAATTCTTGTTGCTGTCAATTTGTTTTGCAGACAGAGAGGCTGTCTTGGATGACTTTTATTTGCTGTTTTCAAAGTGCCACGAGACAACAGCAGGAACCTGCTCAGATCCTTTTGCACTGCTTGGATTCAGCTCCCCCCAGTCCATGAGGTCTCTTCTCCAAAACCCCCAACCCCTGCCCTGGGGTTCAACCTTCCCACCTGGGATGACTCAAACCTTAAATTTTCCCACCTCTGACTTCACTAAAGGCTGAAACTCTTCCACTGATAACTCGGACAACAAACCACCCTAAACCCCACAGAAAGAAGCTGAAGCAGAGCCATTTCCCATTAGATCATCCAAACCACATGCTAATAAAATTTGAAAAAAAAAAAAAAAAGGAAAAAACAGGAAACGTATTCAACACATGATTTAAACCTAAAGCTTCACATGTTTGGTAGCTAGGTACGGGTCACACAGAGAACATATGGCAAATGGAGATGATGTTTATGAAACTAGAATTCAGTGGGCACCAGAAATGCAGCCAAAATCATATATTATAAGGAAATATGAGCTTTTTTTTGCACTATCAACACATCCCAGATAGGAGAGGCAGAAAAAGAAGTCTGACATTTTGCCTGAAGATAAGCACCCATTTCCTGGGTTGTAGCTTAAATTCCAATTTGGTATGAGGAAGTCACAGGCAGAGAGAGCCCTGCTCCTGTAATGGGGTTGCTACTGAAATCCCTGAGAATTAGATACTGAGAAGAAATTCCTCCCTGTGAGGGTGGGGAGGGGCTGGGATGGAATTCCCAGAGCAGCTGTGGCTGCCCCTGGATCCCTGGAGGTGTCCCAGGCCAGGTTGGACATTGGGGCTTGAAGCCCATGGTGTCCCTGCCATGGCAGGTGTGGGACTGGATTGGCTTTAAAATCCCTTCCAGCCCAAACCTTTCTGGGATTTTATGGATCTAAAAGCTGCCACACCCCATTCTGTACTGGGGAATTGCATCCCTGGCAGCCTAAAGGGATATTTTGCCTTCATTCACCATGGATGCACCACTCCCACCCACCAGCAGCTTTCAGCAAGGACCTGGCCTGACATCTCCCAGCCTGAGAGCTCCACTCATGGACCAGCAGCTGGCACAGCTCGATTTTCCACCTGGATTGTCAGAATTCAGGACATCCCTCTGGCTGTCCTGGACTGCCAGGACTCTGCCCAAGGGGCTCAGAGACCCTGGTACAGAGCCCAAGATGCCTGTGACTTTGATTATGACCTATGGAAAAAGTTGCCAGCCTTATATGAGGCACTGCAAGCCACAAAAGTATAAGTACAATAATAATCAGTTTGTCATGGGGTGAAAAAATAGATTTTTGGGGTTTTTAGAATGGGGGTTCAGGGGGCAAGATGGAGGCCAAGAAGAAGAAGGAGAAAGGCTGGACACACCCAGATTCCTCCATCTTCTGCTGTGATGTTGGCACTTTTATATTGGCTTAGAGTAGAAGCTCACTGTCTAACACAGGTGATAGGTATTGGGAAGTAATTGTAAATATTGTACATGTAGTTTTTAGTATAAAAAGATAACACTGCCATGGGGGAGGCAGAGTGCCTCTGTCTGTCCTGCTGAGCAGACCTGGGCTGGACAGGAGAAAGAATTTTATAGATAAGATACAATAAACAACCTTGAGACTGAGAACTGAAGAGCTCTGACTCCTTCTCTGACTGCCAGGCTGGGAAAAGAGACTTTCTAATGTACCTCAAAGTCCCTGTGAGCAGCAGAGACCCAAGACTGGATTTCCTGGAGGGAAGAGCTCCCTCCCAGCTCAGGAGAGCTGGAGGGGAACAGGTGGGATGCAGCTGCAGCCCTGGGCCTGGGAAAGCTTTTCCATGAGGAACAGGCTGGAGGCAGGCAGAGCCAGATGGAGCCCACCGAAGTGAGCACAGCGCCACGGAGAGCAGGGAAATATTTGACATTCAGAGCTTTGCTAATTAGACACGGAGAAGAAACGAAAGGTTTTGTACCAATCAAAATATTACTCTGTTTACTCTAACTGTTCAACTTATCACTTCACTCAGGCAAAGTTTGGGAGAACAACTTGCACAAGTTAAGCAACGCTCCACCACCAACGTCGCTGTGTATTTTTAGACGCTACAAAGCCCTGGCTGCCGAAAACAAAGCAAAAAAAAACACCCTGCAGTTTTGGCTTAGCCAAGCCTGGTCTGCTCAGTACAGCGAGATTTGGAGCCCACCAGGCTCCCAGACACCCCTGATCCCCGTGGGCACAAGAGGTGTCTCACAGAACACCTGCACACCAGCCCCCAGAGCTTCACCTCACCACGCTTTGGGCTTTTGTTTCTCCATCCTGTCATGCCTGTGTGCAGAACCGAGCTTGGACGGCTTTTTTTGGAGCTGACGTGGGAGACTCTGGATGAAATCTTGGTTTTTCTCTTCCCCCACACCCCAGCCAGTGCAGTTACTACAAAGCTCATGGCTGCTTTCTCCTGCTGGAGCTGCTCAACTTGGGTGGAGCACAAAGCTCATCTCCCACCTGCCCATCCAGCACTTTGGATACTTCATCACTTTGGGCTAGAAGGGGCAGGTGACTGGTTGAAAAACCCCTGCATTCTGATTCTGTCTGCTTAGCAGCTCAAGCCAGCAGCACACAACCACTCAAACCCTTCAGAAACTGCAGGTTCCAACAACAGGAACACTGCTATGGACAATTTCTTGAAACACCCTGCCTTGGCAGAGAGATGTTGACTCAAACCAGGGAGGAGGCACATTCAGAATGTTCTGTTTTCAGCACAGGATTTCATCCTGCAGGAATTGCAGACACTCCTGATAAAACCTGCAGATTTGGTGCTCAGGTGGTGACCTGGCAGTGCTGGGTTGATGTTTGGGCTCCTCCCAGAGGGCTTTTCCCACCTTTAAAATTCTGTGTTGGAGATGGTGATTAAATTAATTGTACATTATCCTCACCTGCAGCACTGAACCTGAACTTCCAGGTTGGAAAACCTACAGCTTTTCAATTATATTCCCCTCAAACAGCAGCAGTGCCCAAGCAATTTTGCTAAATAATAAAGAAACCTCCCCTAGCCTGGAGGGTTTGGCCAGGAATTCAAACCCACACCTTCATCCCAGGTGAAAAACAACTTGGAACAGAAACTGGGGGGCACAGACTGTGCTCTGTCCCTCAGGTGACACTATGGAAGACAGCACACTAAAATCTGAATTTAGCAGGTTCAGTATTTTCCGCATCCCTTGTCAACAGAAGGCTTTGGAAAAAAAAAACCTTCAGAACACGGAGAGGAAGTTGTCTCCAAAGGAAAAGGCAACAACACTCTTTTAGTGCAGCTCCCCAGTCACCACTGCAGCCGATCTTGAAGCTGTAACTTCCAAAAAAACTAAGAAAAAACTCAGTTTTGTGCAAGCCTCATTTCATGTAAAGGAACAGCACATCCTTCAAGAGGGGAAAAAAAAAACGACTTAAGGAGAGAAAATAAAAATAGAGAGGATTCATTTCACAGTAATACTGTGTATTTGCACAGAAAAATTCCACTTGTTTTTTGTGGAGGCAGTTCTTTGGGAGCTGGCAAGAGGGAGCACTGATGAGAGCCTGGAGAAGTGCTGATCTCTCAGCTGCTGCCAGCAGAGATCCATACATTACACTGGGTTTCTGTTGACACAAACTCATGCAGAGGGGGCTGAAAGCAGCACTCTCAGGGAAACCTGAGGGGCATTTCCCACCTGGAAGATTTTTGGCATCATTTGCAGATCCTGCCATGCCTAATGCATCTTTCCTCAGAGCGCCTGGAGCCCAGGCTGCAGGGAAGGAAGGGGTGATGGGGTTCCCTGGGGGAGGAAACCAAGCCTGGCCCAGGACTGGGACATGACTGAGCACCGGGCTGGGACTCCTCCCGGAATTCTCCCTTGCTCACTGCAAGCACACAACAACTCATCTTATTTTATCTTTTTCCTGTCTCTGCTGTGGTTTAGGTTTATGGAATCAGCCTCCTCTGGCACTGTTTTGCATCACCTGCCAAACCATAGACTTTTCCTATCTTCAAAATTCTATTTTAGGCCAAGATTAACTAAAACAATGAGATTTTACATCTCTGCTTCACTCCAGTCTGTAACTAGACACTCCAGGAGCCCTCAGACTGCAGATTTGTCTTTATCTCAAGCCCCCTGTCCACTGTAAAGATCTTTTCCTGCTCCTGTTCCTGTTGTCTAACATGAACTTCCAAACCTCCATTAAAATATTCCTCAGTTAGGCTAAAGGAACACGAGAACCACAATCCTGAGGAAAAAGGGCTCATTAATAAATGCTAATAAATAATCCAGCACACCTGAAGCTGCTCTTGCTTCTCTTCATTTCCAGCAGCCCCCAGGAGGAAAGCTGCTCTGTTCCATCCCTATTCCTGCTCCAAGAGGACTTTCCTTGGATAAAATCCATGCCCAGCCAGCTCTGCCCTAATCCTGCCTGTGCTGCTTCTCCAAACAAAGCCAGAGGATGTGAACTCTGAATTTTCACCACCTGGATCAGCATCACCCCCCAGCCCTTCTTCCTGCTCACCCATTTCAGCACTGGATTGATTGTGGGAGCCCAAAGGAGCAGACAGAGTTTTCTGGAGCTGAAATATAAATCCCATGTGCAGAGGCATTTCCTGTGCATTTAAACACTGTTTAGTGAGTCAGCCGAAATCATTCTGCAAGTGTCATCCATCTCCTGAAGGAAAAGCTCCAGCAGCCTCATCCCAGCACAGCTCTCCCAGGGACTGAGGGCTTTCACTCCCAAGCAAAATGCTGTCAGAATACAGAGCTCATGTGATTTATTCTAACTAAAAAAAAGTGCAAAAAAAAAAAATATTTCAAACTCCTATTTGGTCTCATCAAGTGGGGATGAGCGTTGCAAATTTATATTGGGTTTTCAGGCTTTACAATTCCATTTGTTGGCTGTCATTTGCTTCACAAATGAACAGAACACTCAGATTTCTCTGATAAACACAGGCATTACAATTGTTTGGAGAGATTATTATCAATATGCAGCCATGCAGGTCAAAGGGATTCACCAGCTGATTCCTAAACTGAACTTGTAAGGCGCACAACCCTTAAAATTCTCTCTACTACTTAAAATGGGTTTTCCTGCTCCATCAAAAAAACTTTTACTGACTGTAAAAAACACTTTCAGTGACTGCACAGGGCAGAAGCTCCTGTTTGAAGGATGCTCTCCCAAAGCTGTTTTCCCACAGGGATTCATGTGGAGAGCCCACGGATCAGGAAAAAGCCCAGGAGAACTCCAGGAGCTGCACTCAGGAGGGATGATGTGTTCATCACCTTCCTACTTGAAATGCAAAGCAATGACACAAATGAAATTGGTTTTCCTTGTCTGAGTGATGCCTCTGTCTCTGCAAAGTGCTGATTAAGAGATCCTCCTCTCATTTGCATGGAGCCCATCAACTCCCCAGAGGTTATTGCAGCTGAACCTGCCAGGCTTTGGTGACACAAAGGGACAATCCTGACACAGGCACAAGTTTGGGCTTGTGGCTTTTCCCTACCCACATGAAACATCTTCATTTCACTGGCTCCAAGCAGCAGAAGGGGATGGGGTGTACCAGCTCCTCTGAAGGAAACAGCCACATTTCAGTCACCATACCATAAACTACAGGTTTATAATTTTACTTTTAATGAGGTGTCAGCAGAGCAGCTCTAAAACTGCACAAGACCCAGCTTCACTCCCTGTTCTCAGGAGCCAAGGCTGTGTGAGCTCCCCAAGCTCATGCTCTGAGACAATCCCACCACAACTCAACAAAAACTGATGGGATCTTGTAAAACTTCTGGATTTCTGCACTTTCTATGGGGCCAAAGCCTGACTTCAGAGCAGGAGAGCCCAATGTCACATCCTGGCATGAGAGTTCAGCCCAACTCAACCTTCATTCCTCATTCCCATCACTCCATTGTATTAAGTGTTTTCTTTGCCAGAAGCAAAATTTGGGAGTGCTCAGAAACCTCTCTAATCACCTGCAACCAATTACAAAGCACCAAGCAGCAAAGGTCACTGATAAAAAACCAAATCAGGCACTGAGTAATGAATGTATACACCACACATCATAATCTGCAGCCCTGAGAGTTCATTTCCCAGTTTGACCATTGTTTTTTTATCTGAGGTGACAACTCAGTGCTTATTTACCCAGCCAAGGTGTGCACTTACAGCCCCCTGATTGCTGCAAACAAAGGCCTTAAATATTTCCTGCTAATCCAGCATTTCCAGCTTGGAGCAGAACCATCTCCCAGCACTCAGCAGCGAGGTTTTTATGACCTTCTGTGGCGAGGAATCATCTTGTGCAGGGAGATGAAATGGATGCACGCCCACAGCCTCTCCTCGCTGGAGCTACAGCTCCATCACCGTTGAATTGTTTGTTTTGCTCCTTCTTAATTTGTTCCTTGTCCTTGCAAACCCCAAGACATTTCAGATCGCCCACATCCTCCCTCAGCACCACGTTCTCCAGAAAAACAAGGGCTCCTGCCTTCCAAGCTGCTGCCTTTGAAGAATTGCTGAGAAGTTGCACAAGTAGGTCAGGCAGTGCAGAGGCACAGGGGAAGGCTACAGAGAGGTTTGGGGTTTCATGTGGCCACATCAGTCACAAAAATGACATTTCAGGGTGCTCACCCCCGTTCTTTCATGTGGAAAAGCAACAGGGTGAGTAAGAGATGTAAGTTTATGTTGCACTGTTCCACCAGCGTGGATCAAAGCTGGATGAGAAGAGGTGTCACAGACATGTTTTATGAAAAATCCTTTCCTTAGGACTTTTCCTCCTGAGAAGCTGAGAGGCCTCAGGAACAAAATGTAACCAATGGTTATCTGCTGCTGTGGAATGCAACAGGTGCATCTGTGATTGGTCTCATGTGGTTGTTTCTAATTAATGGCCAATCACAGCCCAGCTGGCTCAAACTCTCAGAGTTCAGGAGCTTTTGTTATCATTCCATTCCTTTCTTTCTGTTCAAGCCTTCTGATGGAATCCTTTCTTCTATTCTTTTAGTATAGTTTTAATATAATATATATCACAAAATAATAAATCAGCCTTCTGAAACATGGAGTCAGATCCTCGTCTCTTCCCTCATCCTGGGACCCCTGCGAGCACTGTCACACAGAGATGTGACAATGAAAACACCAAAAAACGAAAATCAAAGCTTGAAATGCTGGGGAGAAAGTCCCAAAGACTTTCAGGTTCTCTGAGTAACCCGGGGGTGTTTGGGGTGGGGGGCACAGGGCCAGCTGAGTCTGCTCACCCCAACACAAGCAGCATTTTTCTTCTTAGGTTTTATTTTTTTTAACCCGTCATCTCAGGGAACAAAGGGGTGGAGCTGAAGTTTCACTGGTGTATTCCTATTTATTAATGCCCTGAAAACCAGCAGAGCCACATGAACTCTGCTCCTGCCTTTGGGGTCTCACCAAGAGCCCTGGATACAGCCAGGAGAGGAAATGTCCCAGGAAAGGCAGTGGAGAGCCAAGAAAAACTCTACTCCAACCTGAAAAAAACCTCTTATTTTTAAAAAAAATCTGAATTGCAACCAAACAGAGCTGTAGCATTACCAATTTTTAAGACAATTATTTAGCAAGTCCTGGATGCCACTAAGGAAACCAGGAAAAAAGGCAGTTTGGCATCAAGAGCCAGCTGGAAAAGGTGATAAAATCCAGGATTTTGAGAGCAGGAAAATCATACATGAACTACCAAAAATATCAATATTTTCCCCTTATTCAGCTGCTCTGAGCAGTGAGCACAAAGGAAAGCAAGTAAGTGTAATAAAATTGACATGGCATCAGCAAAAGCCTCCCAAAAAACCTTCCCCAAAGCAGGAGAATGTCAATAGTGACTGGGGTACAATAAACCTCCCTCCCCTGCAAAAAGCATCCAGGATTTCTTGGGCACAGCAATTCCATCACTAATCAGCAATCCATGCTAGGAAATTATGTCTCAGTCAAATATTTCTTCCGGAGGATTCATAAAACACCCCAAAATATTCAAAAAATAGGAATAAAATACAACCTTTTCTAAGGTAAGTTCCTTCTGAATTATGGTTTATAAATGAAATCATTGATACATCCAAAAATCTCCTTATTTAGGAGTGACAGACAGCAACTAAAGGTGAGTTCAAGCCCTACAAGGAGGAACAAACCCAGAAAAGAAGATTTTTTTCCTCTCTTCTTTCCACCAGCCCATCTAAAATAAACCATAAAGGTGGAAAATGGCACTGTCCCCCATGTGTGACAAGTGCAAGCAGCACATCAAGACAAAAAAAACCCCCAATTTTGTTTAGCACCATCTATTTAATGCATAAATCACATAATTTTACAAAAAAATAGACAAATCCTGAACAAGGAGTCTAAAATACTTTCAAAACACTCACTAAGGCCAAGAGATTTTAGTGAAGGCCACGTGTATTTATCACCCACAACCAGCATACTCTAAATACTATGTGTAAATATAAACAATATTACAAATATATAAATAATTAATATATAAATATATTAACTGTATTAAATATTATAAACTGTAAAATCAGAGGAGCTCCAATTGCTCCCTTCAGATTTTTTCCTAATTTAACTCACATTGTCCTCCTGAATTTCCACAGAAACACTGAAATACCACAAGGATTTTTTTGTCCTGCAGGAAGTTCCCTTTCTTCAATTCCCCCTCCTGAACCAACACTCTGTTTTCTCTATTTAGTCCCTCAGAGTCAGTAAGTTATGAGTGGGGAAAGGAAAAAAAAAAAATAAGGAAAATCCTGGGTTGGGATGTAATTTGTCCACAGCGAGAGGCGCAGCAAGGCATCACCCCAGTGATGCTGAGCCCTCCCCAGACCAGCTCCCAGCCCTGGCATCTGTCCAAACAGAGCAGGTCTCCAGCAGCCATTGATATGGGGAGCTTTTCTCCCCTCCTCACCCTCCAGGAGTTCAATTATTGCAGCAGCACCATGAATAAGTAGGATTATTTTCAGGGAAAATTACAGAAAAAAAAAAGGGAATATAATAAGCATAGGATTTGCCAAAATCCCTTTTTTTGTTTAATATATATATAAATTACTCTTTTCTCCCCTTCATTGTGTTCCACAGCTGCAGAGGGATCAGGTCAATAATTTCCCCTTGGGTTTGGCCATGGGGACAGAGATAATTTGGGTTCTGAAGGGGCCCAGGTGTGTTTTAAAGCTGCTGCACAGGGACCAGCCCAGGACATTCCGGGTTCTCCAGGCCCAGGAGCTGGATTTGATGATCCTCAGGGTCCCTTCCACCTCAGGATTTCCCCAATTCCAAGTTCTCAGATTATTTTAGTAACCAACACCATTTAAAGCCATTTTAGAAGCGCAGGATTTTTGGGTTTTTAGCTGCTCAGCTCTTTTCTGCTCCCAGTGCCTGGCACTCCTGCCTTGCTGCTTTGGTACCCAGTGCTGAAACTCCACAGTTCCAGCAGGAAGAACACAATGAGGGTGCCAAGGCTCCCAGCAGCTTCCTTTAGTGGGGTGATGCTCTCTGCAGCTTCCCTGAGATCACAGGGAAGGAGCAGGGAATCACACACAGACTTGTTTGAGGATCACAAAAAAAAACCCCTCAAGAGCAGCCAAAATCCTGCTCAGGAAGGTCAGAATGGGAACTTGGTAACTGAGATCCAAAAATGAGGATAAAAGACTCAGGCAAAGCCCATTGTGTGGGCAGCAGCTCCTCCAGGAGAAACCTGAGCGCAGGAACACAAAATGAGCTGGGCTGGGAGGGACCTTCAGATCAGCTCATTGCACCCCACTGCCATGGCTCAGGGGTCCCAGAGCCCCATCCTGATCCCACTGATATCCTGGCTGTAAAAATCCCCTTACAGAGCTGGCAAAACATCAGGGATCTCAAAATAAAGGAGACCAATTAAAAAAAAAAATTAAAATCCAAATTAAAACAACCAAAATTCAAAGCTACTTCTGTTTTAGAACAAAGTTGCAATTTTTTTCTTACAAAAAAAAAAAAATAGGAATTTTGCTGTTCAAGAGATCTATAGGAAGCATAACCTTCTCCAAGAATTCATTTAAGCAAATAAGTTGTTTCATAAAGCAATGAGAGCTCTGTGAGATGGTATAAATCTATTTTTTACATTCCACAGGTATAAATGCATTGTGTATCTTTATAAATATATAAATAAATATATAATATAATATCCCACATGAAACAAGCTGAGACCTTCAGCTCCATCAAGACAAACACTCAGACACTGAAAACTTTCAAAAGTTGAAGGGTTTTTTCCCCCTTTGTGCCTTTTATCTTTTAAATAACGTATTTAACTAAAGGCTGGGGTCAAGTGAAGCTTAGAGGTAAAGCAGAAAGTCATCCAACAGTTTTGTTACATCTAAATAAATTAGACTGGCTTTAGGTCTGAAGTCTCTATTACTGTAACCAAACTGGCTAAAAAGTGCTCAAGAAAAGAAAAAACAGAGCAGCTCAATATATTTCTACAAATATCTTTAGGAGAATGACGATTGATAAAAGTTTTGAGTTTTACAAGTGTTTTTGCTTCTCCTGAAAAGTTGGTTTTGGTTTTTCCTTTTCAAAACTAGAAATTTAGAGGATTTGGCAAGCAAATCCTTGTTTTTTTTCCCCTAGGTTTTTGGGATCTTTTAGCCAGTTCTACTAAAAAATACATTTAATTTAAAATTCCCATCAGTGTCAAATCTGTTTTATCTCTTTCAGTTCTACTTGAACCTCCTGCTCAGAGGTGCCTGGAACAGCAGGGCTCCTGCCAGGACCCAGCTGCAGCCAAGTGCAGCAGATCCCTGCCCCTCCTGAAAGGGTTAAACCCAACACCCCCATCTCCAAAGGCATCATCCTATCAATGTGCTGAATTATTTAGCGGGCAGCTGTTTGGCTTGAGGTTTTTCTCCAGGTCATAAAGTCCCCAGTAGCCAGGAAGCTCAGCCTGAGCCAGCACTGCCTGGGATGAGGCTGCCCAGGGATTCAGCCACACCAAATTCCATTTGTGACCATTTTGTGCCTGTTCCGATGAGCAAACCCCACATTTTCCCCCACAGACCATTTGCACATCTGTGGAAAAGCACTGGTAACTCCAGTTTGATCACTTCTGCACCAAGTTAAGGATGTCGCTCAATCCCCAAAGGCAGAGCAGCTCATGGTTTAGGTTGGGCCATCTCCAAGTAGGAGGGTGAGGGAATTCTTTTGGGGAAAAAGCTCCTGGCTCATCATCCCCAGAGCTCTGAGCAATGGATCAAGTCCCAGGGAAACGGCCCCAGTGTCTAAAAGAAGTTGCTGTTTAAGAAAGATAAACTGCTCCTTTTTCTTTTCAGTGTTCTTTTCCCAGACTTAATAAAATGTATATAAATAAAAAGTTATAAAAACATGAATATATGGAGTAGAATGGAAGGAATTAACCAGTAAATGCCACAGAAGGGAGATACAGGAACAACACACAAAGCAAAAGCTCCAGTGAAAAACACTAAAACTGCATAGCATAGGGTAAATCTTCTTTATGTACAGCTTCTACAGCCCAGCAATGGAAAACACCTCATTGTGTTTCTGTAGTTTGATCAGGAGTTCACTAAAATGACCTCCAAGGTTCTGACCAGCTTTAAAACTCAGCCATGGGCTGCTCATGGTTTGCAAATAAATCCTACAGCAGCTCCCACTTAGCCAGACCCAGCTCCAAGATGGTTCTCAATACAAAATAATCCTTTTTATTTCCAACCACAAGTAAATATTAGAGACACCTTTCTGGGGCCAACAGCACACAAAGATGTTCCACAGGAGCCTCATTTTCAAGAACCCAAAGTATTTTCTACATAATAACATCAGTTTCACCAAGGGAGGTAAAGCACAGGAGGTACCAGGGTAGGGAAAATAAAGTTCTGTGAAACAGAGCTCACCAGAGGCACGAATAAAAAAGGCACAAATAAAAACATAGAGCCTGACCCTCTGAACAATTACCCAGCCCTAACCCTCAGAAAGATGCTCCCTTCAAGCAAAACTCTCACTCCACCACCTTCCTCAACGCCCTAAAGCCGCCCAGCACCTCCTGAGAGCTCCCCCTGACTCACCAAGGTTGGGACAGATCCTGGGAACTCTTTCTGCTCCACCCCAGGGCTCAGCCCAGCAGAGTTTGGGGTTCTCCACCAGCACCTCCTATAAGGAGCTCCTGCAGCCCCTCCCCTGCCCAGGTGGGTGCCAGCCCCCCCAGCCCTGCCCAGCTGCACCATCCACACCCCACAGCACCTGGCTGGGAATGCTGGCACAGGGAAATGCTCCACCAGGAGGAAAACGAGTGGAAATGCGGCTTTGATTCCCACTGGTGGCTCAGGTGGGACAGGAGAGCTCCCAGAGCTGCTCCCTCAGCTCCAAGGAGATGATCCCATGGCATCACAGATCTGCACAAACCTGGCAGTGCCGTGCCTGGGGGCACACAGTGCAACAGTGAGCAGTGAAAATCTCTTGTTAGATCAGAGAGAAAATCCTCTTAAACTCAGGGATCTCAGCTGAAGGAAAGCCCCTCCTAACCCAGACCCCAGGAGACAGGGACTATCCCATTACAGCTCCTTGGTGCCACTCAGAATCCCAAATATCCTCCCAGATCTTCCCATTAGAGAGCCCCAAATTCCAATGAATTGACCTTGACCAAGCAAGAGTGTGGGGCATCCCCCTTCTCTGATGCCTTTTTCTGGGGCCACCTAAAAACAGAGGCCAGACAGAATTAAAGGAATAAAAAGCTGTTCTGTTTATTGAAGGGCCTTCAGGTACATTTTGGGCAAACAAAACCCCCCAGAAATGGATGATGGGTCAAGGTTTTCACATTTTTATAAGTTTGGTCCATTTGCATATTGGGGGTGAATCTGCCAATTCCACCTTCAGCTAATGAAGTCATTGACCCCAAGTTTGCTCCCCCAAGTCACTTTTGTTCCCATCTCTGGGCCCTGAGGCAGTGAGGTGTCCTTGATTGCCAGACCTGCAGAGGAATTGTTGTGTCTGCCCCAAATGGGAAAGCAGCAGCTCACACTGAGTGTGGAGTTTGCAGTTACACACTAAAGAACTGCAGGATTATGAATATATGAAAAATAGAAAAGCTGAAATCCTGAGGCATCATCTCCATCCCAGCCCTTCCCAGCGAGGACAGAACCCATCAGCTGGAAATCAGAGCTCCTCTGCAATGCTAGCCCAGAAAACACTGAATTTCTTTACCAGGACAAGTGGCTGTGGCTGTGCAGTGGAGCCTAAAAAGGTGATGGAGGGCTGAGGATGGCAGCAAAGGGAATAAAAACATCATCACTAGCACTGGACATGAAAGCCCCCATTGCCCTTGATGGCATTCATAAAGCACACCCCGAGCAGGAATTACTCTCACAGGGTCACATTTTGTGCTACACGGGGAGCATCCATCCATGCCAGCCATGGAGGCCACCGGCTCACTGGGATTTATCCTCCACACACCCAGCCCTGAGACAAATCCCCTTTTTAAAGAAGGGTATGGCTGGGAGGCCCAGGAAACGTTTTCAAATGCAAAAGGAAAGTTAAGCAAACCCAGCCCAAGCAGCCCCAACTTTGCCCAGACAACAATTCTGGCCAGACAAAATGTGTTTGTTAGACGCATCCAAAAGGAGGGAAAGTCAAAAGATTCGCTCTCAAAAGACTGCAATTATTTTAACTGCACATAAATGTACCCCTTTCTTGGCTATAAATAACCCTCTGCAATTACGTGCTAATTACTCAATCAAACCCCAGCGTAAATACAGCACCACAAAGATAATCAGATAGTTCTTTGTACAAAGTAAATTAATTGATAACGCGAGCTTTACAATTGCAAATTAGAGCGATTACACTTGGACTGTTCTGTTGGCCAAGAGTTAATCCCTGAGTTTCCCTCCATCAATGGGTAAAGGATGTGTTACAGGTGGCACTGGGGGACTGTGGCATTCACATTCCCTGAACATGATTTCTTCACCCAGGGTTTTTCTCCCGGGAAGCTGAGAGTCCTCAGAGAAAAGGAAAACAATCCTTATCTCATTTGCTTCTCCTGTGTTGTGCTCGTGTGGAATGTGTTTGGAGATTGTTTATCCAAAGGTGGTTGTTTGATTGGATTCTGGTTTGAGTTGTTTTCACTCTTTGTCCAATCACAGAATCACAGAATGATGAGGTTGGAAGAGACCTCTAAGATCATAGAGTCCAACCTGTGCCCTGACACCTCAACCAGACTATAGCACCAAGTGCCATGGCCAGTCTTTTTTAAACACATCCAGAGATGATGATTCTACCACCTCCCTGGGAAAAGCATTCCTGTACTTTATTATTCTTTCAGCAAAAATTTTTTTCCTAATATCCAACCTATACCTTCCCTGATGTAGCTTGAGACTGTGTCCTCTTGTTTTGAAATCGGGGCCAAGCTGTGTCGGGACTCTGGAAAGAGTCACGAAGTTTTCATTTTTATCTTTTTAGCATTCAGTAAGTATACTTTCTGTATTCTCTAGTATAGTATAGTATAGTATTCTTTAAGATAATTAGTATAATAAAGTAATAAATTAGCCATCTGAGAACATGGAGTCAGATGCATCATTCTCTCCTGTCGTCGGGGTTGCCTGGATTTACAACAGGTGACAGAGGGGGGCAGGAGGTGACAGTGCTCTGAGCCAGCACCACTTCGCTGTGATTCCCAACATAATTATCCCCTAATTCCCACCCCAGCAGCTCTCCCTGCTGCTGGCAATAGGACCCAGAGTTGTGATTAGCTCTGGAGAGGGGAATTTCCACACCCTGCTGTCCTCTGGTGCTCCTGATTCCCTCTCCTTGCTGCTCCATCCGCTGCCCCATTCACCGGCACTGGTGCCGCGCATAAACTCAGCTGTAAACAGAAATTGCTGGCAATTTTACACCTCCCAAATCCCGGGATTTTTTCATTATTTTGCCAACATGTAGAAGGCAGATCTACCATCTATTCATACCATACCAGCAGTGGGTGGCTTGGCTGACTGCTGGGATGTGTTTGTCCTTTCCTCTGAGGTTGTGCGTGCCCAGGGGGTTTGTGTTATCCCAGAGCTCATCCCTGGCTGCCCTGGAATAAAGGGATGTCTGCAGTGGCTGCTTGCTGATTTTCTATTGACTCCTCTTGGAGGCTGAAGGTGTTTCTCGTTTCTTTCTGATAATGCAGCGAGGACAGCAATTTAGCAGCACTGACCTTGTAATGATGTTTATTTCTTCTCGCATCGAGGATGGGTTTTGTTACTCATTCTGGGGCTCTTGGGCTGATTTGGGATGATGGCGTGGAGCAGTTCGTAGGCTCGGCTTTGTGGTCACTGATCCTGACTCAAGGCTTGGTTTTAGCACTTGCTTTTAGCCCTGCTGTCACCACTGATTATTTTCAGGGGAAATTAGAGAAAAAGAATTAGAAATATAATAAGCATAGGATTTGCCAAAATCCCTTCCTTTTTGTTTTTGTGTTTAATATATGTATAAAGTACTCCTTTTTCAGCTTAAATGCACCTGAACCTAAAAGCCAAACTCCTGCAGATTAATTAACACTTAATTAATGCCAAATCAGGCAGTTATAAGGCACTACAACGCATGAAGAGAACAGCAACCTGTCCTTTCATATAATCCCTCAGAACATCATGGCCAACCTCAAGAATTTATAACATAAATCTACAAGACTTGAAGGTTGTTTTTTTTGCTTTCTGTTTTATGACCCTTTTCTTTTTTTTCATTTTGTAATTAAACTTTTCAAACTTTATCCTGCAAATGGCAAGAAATGTAGTGTAAGTGGAAGGAGAAAGGACACCATGCTGTGCCTACAGAAATAATGAATTCCTCCTAGGGCTGTAAAGACATGTACTGATTAAAACTACAACTGCACCGTGCAAAAAGAGGCCAATTTGATAGCCTAAATGGCTAATTTTTTATTATTTCCTTGATAAAGGTATAAATGGTGCCAGAAGGATTATTAGGAACTGAGGTCTTAATTGTTTCTCAAGTTTTTACACCCCATAATGACACTCAAATAGATCCAATGGAAAGTGCTCGAAGACTGGACAACCTTGAGGAATCTCTCTCTCATGCAGCACTGAATACATCCCTACACGAGATCTGGAGGATTTTCAGGGTGTTCAGAGAGTGAATTTCAAGCAGAATGGTAATTTTATGAGTATTTTTTCCAGCTGGGAGCCACAATGATGCAGGATTATCGTGGGCTCACATAACATGCCATTTTTGCAGGAGAAAAGTTGTTATTTCAAACTTATAACCGTATTACTTTTTTTTATCAGTGATTTATAAATCCAAACCAAATGATCCAATAGCTTTAAAAATCTTTACTGGCATGTGAATGTTTTTCCCTGTCCATTTATGTATCATTTATGTGTTTTTCCCTGTGCTTCACCACCACACTCCTCCCAGCCAAAGCCTGGGGGATCTTCACAGAATATCCTGAGCTGGAAGGGTCATCAAAGGTGCACAGGTCAGGCTGGGTCTTGATGCTGCAGAGAACTGAACTGAGATTAAATTCAAAGTCTAAACTAACCCAGACCTAACCCAGCAGAGAGAGAGGGGTCACAGACTCAGCAGTGACAGTCCCCAGCCCACGTTCATCACCACAGAGAAGGAGGGAGCTGAGGAACCCCTCCAGTGAGCAGCACATCAGCTCACCTGGAGCTTCAGTTCTGCTCCATGAGGGAAGAGAAGGATCACAAGAAAAGGTTTTATTTCCTTGAGGTGAAGGCTGCCCTAGAGCAGAGGCTGGGCAGAGTCACAGAATAAAGCAGGGATTTATTCAAAGGATCTCCTCCATGGATCCACCTTGGGCAGCACAAGAGCCCAGCCAGGGCTGCACCCAAGATGAACCAAAATGGCCCCAAAATGCACGGCCGGGCACGGGGTCTGTCCCTGGGATCAGTTCTGCTCCATTTGCACCTTGCAGTTCATTGTCCCATTCCAGCTTTAGCCCCTGCAGTCCCACCCTGCTTGTTTTTCTCTCTGCAGCCCACGGTGTTTGTGCCCTTGGGCTGAGATTTGGATCATTTGTCCTTGGTGCCCAGCTGGAGCAGGAATTGTTTTGTCTCCCTGCTCTGTGCACAGAGCTCAGCATGCCCTGATATGGAGCTCAGAACTGCACAATAAAGCAGCACAGAATGTGAAAAATAGAAAAGCTGAAAGCTGAGGCATCAGAGGGATCAGCTGGAAGATGATAGCCAGGAGCACCCTGGGGCAGTGGAAGGTGTCCCTGCCCATGGCAGGAGTGGCACTGGAGTGGCTTTAAGGTCCCCTCCAACCCAGACATTGCAGACCCATGTGCTGTCCTTGTGCAGTTTGTTAAACCCAGGGAGGAACGCAAGTGCAGAAGACAGGGCCACTCAACTGGAAATCTCTATTAATATTACATTTTTTTGCTTACAAAATACAACAGGGTCGTGTCTGGGACCTGCAGGTCACGCAGCTCGCTGGGCTGTGTCACCTGGGGGTTAACCACGTGTGATTAGCCGTGCCTCATTAGAAGCATGACTGCACTAATTGATGGAGAGCTCCCGCTGCACCCGGTGACATGATTATTGCTGGGATTAAGCAAAGGTCCCTGCAGAGCAGCCACAGCAGCGCTTCAGGAGCCCCTCAGATCTCACACAGCCCCTCCCCAGCACACCGAAGTGTCCCACACAGCAGCCACCAGCCTGCACCCCCTGCCAGTGACAGAGGGGACCCTGCCACCCATCCCGGGGACACGGCACCGTGATCGGGAGAGCTGAGGGCTGGCAGGGACCAGGGCTGCTGGCACAGCATGGCAGCACCCTCTGGGACGGGGGACAGGAGCTCTGGGACGGGGGACAGGAGCTCTGGGACAGGGGACAGCAGCTCTGGGACAGGGGACAGGAGCTCTGGGATAGGGGACAGCAGCTCTGGGACAGGGGACAGCAGCTCTGGGATAGGGGACAGGAGCTCTGGGATAGGGGACAGCAGCTCTGGGACAGGGGACAGCAGCTCTGGGACAGGGGACAGGAGCTCTGGGATAGGGGACAGGAGCTCTGGGATAGGGGACAGGAGCTCTGGGATAGGGGACAGCAGCTCTGGGACAGGGGACAGCAGCTCTGGGACAGGGGACAGGAGCTCTGGGATAGGGGACAGCAGCTCTGGGATAGGGGACAGCAGCTCTGGGATAGGGGACAGGAGCTCTGGGTTAAGGGACACCAGCTCTGAGACAGCTCTGGGATGGGGGACAGGAGCTCTGGGAGAGCTCTGGGACAGGAGACAGGAGTTCTGGAATAGGGGACAGGAGCTCTGGGACAGCTCTGGGACAAGGGACACGATCTCTGGGACAGGGAGCACACTGGCTCCCAGCTCGCTGCTCATTTGGGACACCCTGATGTCACCCAGGGGAGAGAGCTGCATGTCCACGTGTCCCTGTGCTGGCAGTGGCACGAGGACAGGGGACACAGGGAGCATCCAAACAGCTCCTTCCAGCAAGGCCAGCTGGGAACGAGGCGCTGATTTTCAGTTTGCAAATGATGAGCGTGAGAATATAAAGGCTCCCTTACAAAAGGGAGAGAGAGGGAGAAACAGAGCACATTTTCCTCATTCTTCAGCTCTATTATATCTCTCTGTAGGAGGTGAAAACTGGCAATTACTCTGGGAGATGCACAGGTAGGAAGACAGAACATAAATCAAAATAAAAAGAATCTGAATGCATTCTCCAGTTATTCAATGGATATTTATTCAGCCAGGTTGCTGGGAAGGCCTGGAACAGCACATGAGGAGAAGTTTCTGGGATCTGCCTGGCAATCAGAAGAAAAGGAGATGAAGGGAAGCGATGATCCTACAGGCAGCACACAATCCAAACAAAGCGTTTGGAGAGGAAAAGGCTGGCACAGGTCATGTCGACACAAATAATATTTCTGCAAGGTGCAAGTGGTAATGAACACACGGATGAATCTGGGAGCACCGAAAGCAGCTTTATCCCTGCACTCCACGGGGATTTCATGGGAACAGAGGACAGCATTCATGTGAGGAACACACAATTTTAAAGACTATTCTTGCTTCAGAACCCCCAGACCTTTGGGTATCTGAAGGTCAGAATTCAGATGAACTCGCTGGAATTCATATTCATCAGGAAGAAACAAAGTACGTCCTGGGAAGCCCATTAAAAAAATATAATGTGCTTTTTTTCCTCAGGAATGACTGTGAAATTGGGTGTCATGTATCTGACTTAATGCTCTAATGGGAGGACTGGAACACTGGGGCAGGATTTACAGGAAATATCTGCTCCTTATCTGATCAGAGAAGGAAACCAAAGTCTCGCAGCCTGACACTCCAAGGTGGCTTTGCAGTCAACTTAAACCTCCAAAATTAACTATTTATCATTGGATTTGAACACAGCTCAGATCAGTCACATTGTTCAAGCTCAAAGACTCTCGGACCCCAAAGGAATAGACAAAAAAACCCACAAAAACCCCACAAAGGCAGGCAGGAAAATATAGAGGAACACAAAAAATGAGGCGACCTGAGCAAGAAACCCAACACGAGCCCTCAGGCTGGAAATGGTGACAAACCTGCTCCAGGGCTGCTGCTACCAGAGCAAAACACCTCCAAGAACAATTTCTGTGTAAGAAATGATTCAGGAGATTGCCAGCTATCAAGAAATCGTTTGGGAAAAAAAAAAAAAAAAACAGAAAAGAAAAAGTCTTTTTGGAAGGTTTCTCCTAATGGAAAATGCAGGAGCTCATCACGAGGGCCTCGCTTTTCAGGAGGAGCTGCAGGGGTTTGGCCAGGGCTGGGGGAGCTTTGCAGGGGGGTTTTAGCTTAAAAGCAGCTCCTGGAAAACAACTGGGAGCGCCTCAAGGAGGCACAGGGGCACTGCAGGCACCTCCAAAGGAGAAGGCAGAGGATGAGAGCTGGGCTGGGCTGAGCAGGGGTGCAGGACTTGCAGCTCCTCAGCAGTTCCCAATGCGGAGCAGTGCTGGGCTGGGCTGATCCAGCCTCTGCTCCGTGCTGGACCTGCAGGACATCCCCAGCCTCTGCTGAGGGTCACCCCAAGGATTTGTACCCCTGCATTTGTTTGGCTCATAGTCCATGAAGTTAATGATACTGTTATATTATGGATTATAGTGATGCTGTTCAAGATACAAAAACATCAACACCAGCAAAGCATGTACTCCTACTTTACACAAACAATACACCTTTACTTT
The DNA here is from genome assembly GCF_901933205.1 of Camarhynchus parvulus. NCBI lineage: Eukaryota > Metazoa > Chordata > Aves > Passeriformes > Thraupidae > Camarhynchus > Camarhynchus parvulus. Next base: position 18,223,812 of record NC_044582.1, on the reverse strand, counting down.
ACACAAACTATTTGCCCCTGCTTCACCAAATCTGCTGGTTTTAACACAAAAGAATTATGCTAAAAGACCAAGGGAAATCCAGGGAAATCAAAAAATCGCAGGAAATCGCAGGAAAACCTTCAGCAGCACACTTGGGGTAGAGCGGAAAAGGAGGAAGGGTAAAGTTTCAAAAGCTGGTTTTAAATAATAGAAAGTGTGTAAATATCCACCCAAGTGTCTGGTGAGGAGATGAGTGCTGTCTCCATGCAGAGCCTGGGGCTGGAGCAGCGTGGGGCGCAGCTGGGAGCGATGCCTGCAGGGATGGAGCCACAGGCACAGGTTGGAGACAGGAACCCAGGGGAGAGGGGGGAAGCAATGGATGTTTGCAGCTCCTCCGACGGGATATTTCTAATGTAAATATCTGGCAGACTGGGGACTGCAGCTTTTTACAAATTTTTTTAGCATCAGGATAACTAAGATGAGATTGTTTATGCATGAATGAGATATCACAGCCCCAAAAAAGCTAAGAGTGAATGAATCCCCTGCCTGCTGAGTTAGAGGATGAGGTCCCAGCTGAGGGCTGCTCACTGGGGTTTGTGCCTTAAGACAGCTCAGACAAACCCCTAACTCTTCCTTCCTGCCCTAATTCCTCCTCAGCCCCACTGGTCCGGCCTGAAGGATGCAGATCCCCCTGGACCAGGGTAGTTACAACCACTGAATCATCTGAGTCTTCCTCAGCTGCACTGAGGAACTCAGAATCTGCTGCTCAAAGCTTTTCTCTACTTCCAGCAGTGCAAGAATCCAGGATGCCCTGTTAAATACCCTACAACCATTAAATAACCCAGAAAGTGCTACTTGCACACGGGGGAAATCAAATATCACAATGCATCCGCATTTGGCAGCTTCTCTATCACCTTAAAGAAGGCCAAGCTGCCACCCCAGAGAAGGTTTTTAAAAATAATCTTAATTATTGGGCCTTTCCAGCTTTGTTTCAAGAGCACAAGGAGCTCCATCTCAGATGGAGGAGGAATGTGCCTTTGCCCAAAACAATATGCAGCGTGAAGGAAATTCAAACTGACACCATTTCAAGACAGCAAAGACAAACTGATTTAGCAACTCTGACAGGCATTTATAAGCAAAATAAAATGTGAATCTAATTTTGGCCTCCTGCACTGAAATAATGTGCAGCGTGGTTTGATGTCATAACATGAATATTTCATCCATGAACAGCATCTTGTTTGGGAGGGAGATTTCTCCAGACACCTGTGGGAGATGGAGGAGGCTTCACTGCTCTGAGTAACCTGAGAGTAACTTTTAGACCCTTATTGACTTTTTAACTGTTTTGCCAGATGTCAATGTGCAAAAGTAAAAATCATGGCTGAGCCTTTAATTGTAATTAATGGCTGTATTGATCAGCTAAGTTCTGTCTTGCCTCACATCACAAAACCCACTGGATTTCAGAAGGTTCCCTGCCAAAAAGTGCTTTATCCCCATGGCTGGGAGTAAAAAGCAAAGGCTGAACTCTGCAGCCCATTCTTTTTCAAGGCACATTGATGAGGAGCAGAGCAGTGAACTGGGGCAAAGTTGGGTATTTTCAGTCTCCAGAGCATTTTGCTTTGATTTGCATCAAGTTTCAAGGTTCAGCAGTTTAACAGCCAGCACGGCCACGTTCTCATTTCCTTCATTTCGAGTTTCGAGCAAAAAGCATCACAAGGTTCCATCTCCAAGAGGAAATCAATCCCAAATTCCACCTGGCAGTTCACCAGGGTATGGAGAAAACCAGCCCAGCTACTGCTGGAGTTTATGCTGAGTTTTGGCACCAAACATTTGCACAGCCCTTGAAGTTGCTCAGTTTGCGGCCTGAAAAATAAGCAGTGAAAAAGATGCACATAATTTAAATGACACTGAATATTCAATAATGGAAATGACTTAAATATTAGAAGCTCTTTGATGGGTGTTTCTGGGGGAGCTGAGTTTGTCCTTGACCTTTGCTTACTCGTTCCTTTGTCTACGCATAATTAACGCATTCATAATATCATATAAATGCCACTTATTGACACTGTCCCAAGGGCAACTGGTTAGCTGGGAAGAACATGGCCACATTAACATTTCCTAACTCATTTAGCTCCTCTTCCACATTAAACTGAGGAAAGCCATTTGTCACATCACCCCGAGATGTGTTTTAAGCAGGCAATATTTAACGAGGTAATGGTGTAAGTGTTGTCAGGGCACGGTGACAGTCATTTAAAGGGACAGCTCTAACGAGGGCAGCCTGGAAGGACTCGGGGTGGAACCACCTGGAGATTAAACACAGAGGTTGGGAATGTCGTTTCCCTCCTGATTTTTCACACTTCTTCCTTATTTAGTCACAGCAAGTGGTGATGGAGCTGGATAAACCCATGGTCAGTGACCTGTGCCCTCTCCACGGGTGACATCCCCCGAGGTGCCAGCTCAGCAAGGGTGTGAGGTCACCAGGAGCTGAGGTGTTTAATGGCATTCCACAAAATCTCACCTCCAGACCTCACTGCTTTGAGAGATGTTAAGCATCTCTTGCAGCAAGGCCAAACCCAAGAGGTTTAAGGAAAAAACAAAAAACAAAAAAACCAATAACAATAACAATAATCATCTTGCATCCTGTATCCCTCCAGAACACGTTCTCCATTATTCATTGACACAAACTAAATATTCAGGGCCACTTCAGATTTTTTTGAGCATTTCGTTCACTGCACTTGACTTTTATCTGGGAATTATTTTTAAAGACTTCCCTAACAAATCTCTGATAAAACACATGTCAGAACTTCGGCAGGGCTGGCAAATTTTTTTTTTTCCCGAGCTCAAGTTAAATTTAAAAATGGAAATTGGACTAATTAATTACTTCAGATGGAAGAAGAGAAGAGGATTTCAGTGCAGGGCTGAAATGAACAATGCAAGAAGGAATTGGGCACTTCCAGGGATGGAGCATCCTCTGGACCAAGCTCAGCTACAGCTATGGCCCTATATTATTAAATTATTAAATAATCCCTAGTAAAAGCTCAGAGTTTCCAAGTCAGAATCTTCCTGTTCAAGAAGAAAGGCAGAGAAAAAGCGCTTGGTAAACAGACAAGGAATGTACTCCATGAGGTTCCACCAGGGAAAAGGAAAATGAATAAAGCCAGAAGCTGCTACCAGGTTTTCATTTTGTACTTCTACAAAAGAAGAAGGAACAGAAATGAAATATAATCAGTGGATAAGGAGCAGGTGATGTAAGGAATCAATACCCAAGTTATCAAATAACACAGCTGACTGCTAGAATAGAGCAGATCCTGCAGCATAACCTGCATTTCAGTATTAAAAAATGAAAAAAATCAAAACCAGCCCTGGGCAAATACTGGATTTTCCCCTGCTAATGTTGATTTAAAAGATGCAAATTCATTCACAAGCTGCAAGGTGTGGGGAGTGACTGTTAAACCTGCACAGCAGTGACCATTAAACACAGCAGCAATTACACAAAGGGAAACAGTTTTCCTTGGAAAAAGGAAACTGTGCACCATGGACACCTCTCTCTGAGCTCGATCACCAAGTTTAACTGAAGAAATAAAGTGGGAAAAGTTTTACCCTCTTTTATTTGGATAATGGGGGCAGAGCTCTCCCTGATGTGGTTTTCTAAAAGTGTGACACAGGAGTTGTCAATCTATAGGAATAAACCCACAAACTCCTCACAGATCCACAATCATCCATTACAAATTCCCAGCTTCTCTTTGGGGGGAAAAGTGCTGAAAAAGGCTAACCTGAAAATGAAGCACAGCAAAAACACAGCAAGTGTGTGACTTGCCCAACCCTCCCTGCTTAATATTCCTCTCCTCTGGCAGGACCTGCACAGAAAATGCATCTGGAAGTGTCCAGGGTCTGTGACAAGTTCCTGACAGATGATGGATGGATCAAACCCAACAGCTGGAATGCAGAATGATAAGGTTCAGCAATGAAGGGATGAGTGACAGTGGCTGAGCAGATGAACACAGGGGGGACCTTGCAGCAGAAGCTGCATCACCTATTCCTCCATGGAGAGGATAATGGATGAGGTGACAACAGCAGCAATTCATTTCCAGCCAGGAATATGGGCTTGAAAAAACCCCTCTGAGTGCTTTTGTGTTTGTGTTAGCAGCCTTGGGAACACGTGGAGGGGTTTTAGGACTCTGAGGGGCTGTGCTGATTTGCTATCAGGTTTGGGAGCTGGAAATGCTGCCCTGGACCCAGCCCAGCCATTCCCCCAGCACAGCATCCCCCTGGAAAAGGCTGCTTCAGGTGAGCCTTTTTCAGCACTTCCCCCATAGAGAAGCTGGGAATTTGCAATGGATGATTTTGGATTCCAAAGCCATCAGAGCCACCTCAAAGGCAGTTCCATCATTTCTAAACAAGTTCAGCTTCAGAAAAGGATAAGGAAGTGTTTAAATGCGTACTATGACCCAAAGAGCAAAAGGATTATAAAAAATAGAGAGAAGGGAAAAAAGGCATTTGGGATCAAAGCATATTTGCTGCTCTGACCACTTCTGCAGCTCTGAGAATTTTGAAGAATTTGGTATCTTGTGTCATTAGTGAAAACAAACAGTGCCATAAGTGATTTCTCAGGAGTGTCCTGTTTCACTGACATTCCACCAGCCAAAGGAACTGTTCCACGGGAAGTTTCCAGAAAGCAGAAAGTTCCTCTGAACCCCAGCACACCCCTGGCTCTCCTCAGGCTCCTCCCTGCTAAGCCCAGCCTAAACCTGTCTGCTATCTCCAGCTAATAGATGGAGCCATTTGCAGGAGTGGAATATGAGGAGCCTGCAGCTCAGACACATTTCCTGATTTCCTGCTCCTCCTGCAGCACTAATTCCACTTCCCTGCACATCCTGCCTGTCCCAAGTACATCCTTCCTGCTGCCCAGCCTCCAGACCACAGCCCCATTAAGCAATCAAACCATGGATGCTCATCAGCTGCTGCTCCCGCTGCTGTTTGGTCTCTGTTTGCCTTTTCTTCTCAACTTCCACAATATCTGGGTGGGGAACTTGGAATTCTTTGCCTCTTGCACTGTCTCACACACCCTGGCTGGTGCTATGGGAAGTGCAGCTATGCCAGTTGTGTTATTTATTTATAAAAATTTAGCAAAATTACACAAAAGTCAAAACAGCCTTGGGTTACTTGGCCACGTTCAGCTCACAAACAGCAATGACAACTTTCCCGCTTTCTCCTTTTCAGATTATGAATTTCATTTAAGAGGGATTCCTCTTTCTTTTTTTGCCTACAAAAGAATCCAAAGAGCCTGAACAGAATAAAAAGGGCTGGGACTGGCAGGGCAAGGGGGAATGGTTTCCCACTGCCAGAGGGCAGCAGGAGATGGGATGATGGGATATTGGGATATTGGGATATTGGGATATTGGGATGGAATCCTTCCCTGTGAGGGTGGGAAGGGGCTGGGATGGAATTCCCAGAGCTGCCCCTGGACCCCTGGCAGTGCCCAAGGCCAGGCTGGGCAGGGCTGGGAGCACCTGGCACAGTGGGAGGTGTCCCTGCCCATGGTCCTGTCCCTGAAATCAGATGATCTTCAAGGTCCATTTCAGCACAAACCATTCTGAGATCCTCTCAAGTTATTTCTCCTAGTGCTGAGTTAATCCTGTGGGAAATCAGTAGAACTCAAAGGGCTTTTTTCCCCCCAACTAAACACCTACTCAGCTCCTGTTCATCTGAAACTCGGTTTACTTGAGCAAGGCTGAAGAAATCAAGCTGTCCATCAATTATTTAAAGTGTTTGGCCTCGATCCTGGCTCCACACTTAATTTCGCCACAGCCTTAAAGCTGGAATCTTCCACAGCCAAATGGCTGGGAAAGAAAAGGCCTGGACTGACTTTTGGGGTGAAATGAGTTGTTTTGGATGCTCTGAGCAGAGGGTGGGGGTGAATCCAGAGCTGGGCAGGGAATTTTCCCTTCCACACCCTGAACTCAACCACCTCTATCAGCAGCTCCCTCAGAGGGGTCTGAGCTGGACTTTGGGGCCTTCTCAGCAGAGATCCTGAAATCCAGATGTACGAAATTTCAAATAAAACCCCAGGTATATAGTTATATCTATATAAAAATCTACTCGACGATATAAAAATAGAAGTATAGCTAACACTCCAAATCTTTGTCCTTACAAGAAGGGGAGAAATGCATTCTTCTGTTCCATGGAATTTAATTAGTTCCTAAATTTAGGTTCTGTCAGTAAAGTTACAGAGGATTCACTGCAGTCGGATTTAAATATTGGGTGATATTTTATATTTCACACAATGCTAATGGATGACATTACCTTCATATAGATATTGTCAAGTATTGCCGTGTGAATTCTTGGGTCTATTCATAATGTTTTAGTCAGCTAAATCATATTTGATTGCATTTTAAAAAAACACTTTCAGTCCCAGATATTTGTTATTTGAAAGGAAGAATTCAGTGAGACCCTGAATCCCATGAGCTGGGAAAGACTGATCTAAAGCAAAGCCACAGGTGCAAAAATAATTAAATCTTTTAAGCATCAGAGTTATGATGCAATCCACAGGGGAGAAGGAGAGAAGTCAGTGCTGAAATTCCTTCTCTGATATAAACTTATTTCTCCCAATTGCTCAGTACCTTAAAATTCAAAGAATTTGGGTAGAACTTTCTAGAAATTCCAGTACTTCAATATCTGAGTATCTCTTAGCACAGATAAGAGATACTGTGCACCTCAGTTCTTCATCTGCAGTAGAACAGCACAGAACCAGCTCAGGAGAGCTCCCCAAGGGTCACTAAACACCTGGAACTCGAAGTCCATTCAGTAAGAAGGGTCAAACCATTCTCCAGTTTGGCTCCAGCTGCTGCTGCCTCAAACTGCAGAATTCCCAAGGTATTTTCTCCTGGAGATGCTGGGTTTGGACAAAATTCAGGCCAAACTTACTCAAAATTCACCCAGAGACAGGATCTGCCACCTCAGGCTGCTGCAGCTTGGGAAGGTTTTATAAATCCTCCAAGAGCATTCTCCCACCTTCTTTTTAAATTGTTTTGTTTGTTTTTATGGAGCAGATTCACTCAGCTTAAACTCCTTTGCAAGCTCTGTGCCACACGCAGGGAGAGCAGCTGGATGGTGCAGGACTAGAAATGCCATTTTAAAATGTGACCCCAAAGTTCATTTTTGGCAGATGGGATTTTCCAGATACAGAGCTGAGCTCCCTCCATAATATCTGAACTCAATTTAAGTTTGATCTATGAGATTATTTTCATTCCAACCCCTTTGGACACTTGCAACAACAACATTTCTCTTCTCCCTGCACGGATTTAATTTGGTCATGCACTGCAACTCTGCTTAGAAAGCTGCTTAGTGGCAACATTTCAGAAATCTGAATCAAATTTTCCTGAGTGAAATAAAATTAGTTATCGAGGAAAGGATAATCCACTTTTCTAGGGGCAGTGGTTCCATATTTTAGTAAAGGTTCAGAAATACAATAATAATCCTAATAATGAAATGGCTGTGAGATAGAGTGAGTGCTGATGGCAGGATGGATGTGGGAGCAGCCTGGGGATGAACTGGGAGTGACTGGGAGCACTGGCTGGGCCACAAACCCACAGCTTTACACCAGAAACCTCTGAACTTCCTGAATTCTCTGGGCCTGGATCTGCCAAGTGCTGCAGAGCCATTTTAACCCCCAGAAATGTGAATTCAGGGCTCACAGAGCTGCTGAGGTGGCCAAACCCTGCAGGGTTCGGTGGTGCTGAGCACTTCCCCAGCTCTGCTCATTTTCTGGGCCCTTTTGGTGCCTCTCCCACAGTTTCAATCCCACCCCTTCATCTTCCAAGCCCTGCAGGGTGATGAAGCCAATTACCAAATGTACTAATTACACTATGAAGGGCTTGGTAATTCCCAAAATCCAAGTTCCAGGAGCTGCTGGCAAACAAGGTCACCCTGCCACTGCCCAGAGGTCAGAGCATCATCTCTCCTCATCCCAAATTCCTCAGCTACGCCCTGCCCACCACCAGGCCAAGGAATTTGGAAACCCAGAGAGGGCTGGGACCTTCTCAGGAGCTGGGATCGTCCTCCAGCAACAGAGGCAGAATCAGGAAAAAAGGGTGAGAGCAGAACCATGGCCAGGGAGATGACCTGCCACGGAATTCCAGCTGGAAAATTCCTCTAAAACCACAAAATCCAACCATTTCCCAGCACTGCCAAGGCCACCAGTGCCATGTCCCCAAGTGCCACATCCACACAGCTTTTAAACCCCTCCAGGGATGTTCCAGCACTCCCTGCTAATTGGAAGGTGGTCAAGCATCTCCTCACAGGGCACCTTCCTTGCCAGTGGCAAAAATGCCCAGTGGTGGTTGGTGAGCTGTGAGTGCCCCTCACTGTGTGACACCATCAAATCTGATGAAACTTTCTCAATCAACTCCTTTTTTTGTGGACTCCCAGTAAAAAAAAAAAAAAAAAAAAATCCAAATAACTGGAACAATTGCATGATGTTCCCAGGAGAGCCCACAGGGGTTTTATCCCCACTTCCAGCAGGAGTGGAAAGCAGCAGTCGCAGCCAGCTGTGCTCTCTCCATCCCTCTGGGAATGCCCAATCCAAACCCACACAATTTCTGTGGAAAACCCTTGGCCAGTGAGACCACACAGGCTCCATTCAGCTGAGCAAGCACGGCTGGGAACCCATTAATTTGCTGGGTGAGTTATGGTTCCCTGCAGCACCTTTTGTTCACTGTCAAGGTTCTGCAACAATGACAGATGCAGCTACAGCCAGCCCAGAACTCCAGAATTTGATCTCCTAAATCATTCCAGATATTAAATGTCTCAGCAATAAGCCTGGCAAATGAATTCCTCTGGAGCTCACACTTGGTGCTGAGCACGAGGCAGGAGGGACTCCCCACACAGCTCCCCATTGTTCCCTGGGAAATTATGCCATGGAAATCATCCCTGGAAAGGAACCAGAATCCCAGGAAAACTCACACAACTTCCAGTGGCTGCTAAAAGGAGCTGCAAATCCACCTGGATCAGTGAGGCAGCACTGTGGGCCATTAGGAGCTCACCAATCCCAGTGTTAATAGCAGGAGCTGGACATGCATATAAAATCCCCACTTACCCTAGTAAATAAACAGCAAAGACTGCAGCAAAATAAAGAACCAGGGGAGCACAGGCAGAATGCTTAAGCAGCAAGACACAGGCTGGGTTTCAGTCTGACTCTTCTCAACCTCAGTATTAATCTTTTTTTTTTTCCTTTTTTTTGTTTAAAACCATCTCCTTCCTTGAGCCACAGCAGTCAAGAGAAGTGAGCAAATTCCACCTCAACTCATTTATAAAGAGCACAGAACTGTTCAAAGGAATCCTCACCCAAAGCAGATTAAGGCACGCAGAGGGTGGAACAATTGCTACTTCATTTTTAATTTCTCCAAATCGCCATCAGATAGATGACAGTGCTTAGCACAGGAAGGATTCTGCAGGCTCCATAAACAATAGAGGTATTACCCATTATCACACAAGTACAAATTAGTTTGACCTTTCCAGCTTTTTCATATGAGGCTTCCTTTTTTCCACTTGACTAGAGAAAATATTGAGTCAAGCCATGCTCTGCACTCTCCCTTCTCAGATGTGTTTGACCAGTGCTTCCTTCCTAAATCTGCAATTAGAAGAGACCCATTAAACACTGAATTCACCTGTGCTGGAATTCTCTGGCTCACCCAGCACATTCCTGGTGCTCTCCCAGTCTCACTCCTGGCGCTGCTTTTCCCATGGGGATAAACGTGGGATCTCATCATTTCATATTCCATGGGAAGGGTTGGGAACAGCATGGAAATGCTGTTGTGGCAGCAGAGATCATCACATAATCATGAAGTGTTTGGGTTGAAAGGGGCATTAAATCTCATCCTATCCCACCTCTGTCACGGCAGGGACACCTCCCACTGTCCCAGGCTGCTCCAAACCTGGCCTGGGACACTTCCAGGGGCAGCCACAGCTGCTCTGGGAATTCCAGCCCCTCCCCAACCTCCCAGCCAGGAATTTCTTCCCAATCTCCCATCCATCCCTGCCCTCTGGCAGTGGGAGCCATTCCCTGTGTCCTGTCCCTCCAGCCCTTGTCCCCAGTCCCTCTGCAGCTCTGAGCTCTCCCTGGAGCAGCTCCATGACCTCCTCTGGATTTGCTCCCTGGCTTTTCCGTGCTGAGGACCCCAGGGCAGAGAGGGAAGGATGCTCATGGAAGTTCCTTCCATCCTCCCTGCCCACAGCCCCCTGCCTGATCCCATGAAAACTCAATGGATTTAGGAACTGGACCAACACCAAGCTCTCCTTGTAAGACACAAGTACATCCCTAGGAGGCCTTTGCATGTCCCCAGGCAGGAGAGTGGCACAGAGCTGTGATCCCTTGTGCCAAGAGCTGCCAGGGCAGTGATCCCTGGCCAGGCTGTGCACGCTCTGCTCATGGACACCCAGCCCTGCAAGGGTTCAAGTCATTCCTCAGCACTTTCTGCCAGTGCATCCTGCACAGGAATCCTCTGGTTCTCCTGGTCATTTTGTGAGGAAACCAGAGGAGCTGGGGAGGAGCAGGCAGAGGGTGGTGCTGAGCCAGCCAAGCCCTGTACCTGGCAGGCAAAGCTGGGACGAGCTGCTGGGCAGGGAAAGAGGGAAAACAGCAGGGGGAAAGCAAGGGGGACACTGAGCACAGAGCCCTGGCAATGACAGGATAGTCCAAGGAGAAATTTCACGCCTTTTTGTGCCAATTCCTCAGATTTAGGGATGCTGAGGAAATTACAGTGTAATGATTGGGGTTAGAGGAGTTAAATCCCCATCCCAGCTAAAGTCTTATCCTAGGCCATGGAGCAGGGCATTCCCTGGGCACTGCCTTACCCCAGGGCATGGAGCAGGGTGTTTCCTATGTCCTACCTTACCCCAGCCCATGGAGCAGAGCATTCCCTGGACTCTTCCTTACCCCATGGGATGGAGCAGAGCATTCTCTGGCTCCTGCCTTACCCCAGGGCATGGAGCAGGGCATTCCCTGGGCACTGCCTTACCCCAGGGGATGGAGCAGGGTGTTCTCTATGCCCTGCCTTACCCCAGTTTGTGTTCCCGATGCCCTGCCTTACCCCAGTTTGTGTTCCCGATGCCCTGCCTTACCCCAGGGCACGGAGCAGGTCCCAGTGCCCCGGGATGCTCCGCGGTTCCAGCTCTCTGCGCTGAGTGCTGCCACCCTGTGGGACCCGTGTGGCTCCCGTGTGAGCCCGGCACTGCCGGGATGCTCAGCACACACCTGAGTCTGGGAGGCTGGCAGGGCTCAGAGGAGCAATCCAGCTGCTCCCAGGCGAGCACAGCACTCTGGGATAATCCTGACAGCTAATTCAGGAGCTGGGGATGTTTATAAATAGGATTTGGAACAAAGAGGTTACTGAGTTCTGAGCAGAATAAGAACAGATGTTACAATCCAGGCTCATTTGTAAGGCAGAGGTAACTGATGAATTTACACAATCCCTGTTTACTCACACAGATCCAGGCCTGGGTGGAAATCCTGCTCTGTGCATCACCAACAGCACAGAAATTCAGCTTGGAATCACTCCTGTGCTGTGCTTCATATTTCATTCATTTCTGCTTCCAGCTATACATGCACAACAGAGGGCATGATACATCTCCCTAATTGAACAATACAGATCAATTAAATATGAAAAGTCGTTCTTGGACTGAAACCCTCTCAGGCAAATGTTCTGCTGTTATGCTAAGTAACTCTTTTTAAAAGCTGGGAGTTGAGTGCTGTTCAGAGGGGGATTCATTTTTATTTATTTTTTTTAAGACTGGGAGACAAAGCCCAGAAAGATTCATCCATTCATTCATGACAAGAGGAGAGAGTTTTGACCATTGAGCAAGGTAAAACATCTTATTTGATGAAAGCTCCTCAGTGCTGGTTGTGTGAGGTGAAGAACGCCCTGGGCTCTCCAGAGATCACCCAAACCACAGCCATGGATCAAACTGGACAAAGATCTCTCTGCTCCAGCTACAGGAAGGTGTAAAAATGAGCAAAAAGGAGCGATGGGGATCATTAACAGGAGCTGTTAAAAGGGAAAGCTGTGCCCTGAGCAGCCCCAGCAGCCCTGGGGCTCTCCCCGATGGCTTTTTTGGGTCTCCACACTCCCATCACTGGCAGCAGAGTGATGCAAATGTGTTTTCTTGTGTGGAAGTGTTCCCAAATAACGCCCTGTGATCTGAATAAAAGGAGTTTAATAAACAAAGCACTCACAGACGGGCTCCAATCACGCAGGTAGGTCCCTGCTGTGCAGCACCACTGGCACTAAATCACCCTCTCAAGAGAGGTTTGCCCACCACAGTCACCGGGCTGTCCTTTGTTCCCTTCTCCAGCTCTAATCAAACACAGTGACCTGCTGAGCCTTATGCAAATTGCCTTAAACACCACATCTCTTCCTGGGCTAAACATTTATATCAATAAATGATAAACACAGATTTCGCCCGAGGCCAACAAAGATACAGCACTGTCAGAGCTCCTGGCAAAGCAAATCAGTCTGGAGCCAGGGGCTGCTCAGCTCAGCTCTCCTGGCAATCTGGGGAAAACCGAGGATTTACTGGTGGGGCTTTCACAAACAGCTTGCTCTCAACAAGAGTTGGGGAAATATCACATGGGAGGGTTGAGTCTCACTGAATCCAAAACCCAAAGAGGAGAAAAGGTGGGGAGGAACCATCCTGGGGCTCTGCTTTTATCTTTATTATAACTTATCTCAGCAGAACTGGGTACTGGCTAGATCAGAACATGAGTAAGGGAGTCTGGCCAGATCTGAGACATCTCCAGCAAGTCCTCAAGGAATGCAGCATCAGCAGCTGAACAACTGGGAGCTTGAGGAAGAGCTAATACAAAAAACAAACGTGGCAGAACCTAGTTTTTGAAACCTTAAACACAATTTTTAAAATAAATCCCTGCCATTTTGAAAATTTGACTACAGACGATTTTTTTGAGTCCTTCTGAAGTGCAATAAGTGCATCACTTACCTCACTGGAGGCCACATGCTGATACATCTGTGCTGTGATTATGACCCTAAGCAAAAATCCCAATTTATGTCACAGAGTCAAAACTTCCCCCTTCTGCTGCACCTTCCTGAAGCTGAACTCTGCACCTGCCAGACACCAGATTGTTTAAAAATCCTCTGACCCTGATGGTTCTGAGCCTTGACCTTCACTGATTTACCCCAGCAATTAAAAACACCCCAACAACTCGTTCTTTTTCTCGGTGTCAGGTTGGGATAGATTTTTACCCTGCAGATTGAGGTAAAACGACTGCACCCAGGGAATAGCAAAGCAGGGAGTTATTTCCCAACATCCCCACCTTCAGAACCCTGCTGAGTGCACCAAACACTGCTCCCTTGGCTCACAGGGAGTGAGAAGCTCGTGTGTGTGAGGATGAGAAGCAGATTTGACACAGATTTGACACAGATTTGACACATTTCCTCCGAGTACCCCCAGATTTGGTGGCTGCTGGGAGGAGGGGGAGGCAGGGAAGAGCTGTGCACTGGCGTGAAACACTAAATCAGCAGGGTGTCATCATTATGGGTTTGCTTTGCTAATGATAAAAAGAATGAATCACTCCTGTCATGATACCCGTGTCTGCACTGGAGTAAGCACGGTGCTGAGGATGTGAGCAGGGCTCAGCCCCAGCTGACGTCTGTGGATTTGGGGTGATCTGGGAGGAAATCACCAACACTCGGCTGTGTCTGTGATCACCTCCCTGCCAGGGGCTGCACATCACTGCACATCACTCACCCAGCAAGCAGCACAGGCTCCCAGTGGGAAGGAGAATTCCCAGCTGTTGCACCAAAGGCTCTTCAAAGGGAGCTGGATCCCCTTTGTGACAGTGGGGCTGAGCACGGGGCAGCCCCACATCAAAGCAGAGAGAGAACTGCTCCTGCAGACACTGCACCAGGTCATCCCAGGCCACACAGGGCAGGTGTGGGAAGAAACCCCAGACTTGCTCTATTCTAACAGGGCTAAAAATAGACCTGTGATGATTTATGAACTTTCAAAAGCAGCAGAGTATTTTTAAGCAGCAGCAGCTTCTGCTCCGTCTGCATCCCTCGGCGCCAGGGCTCTGTCCACCCTGCCCTGATGGGAACCAGCCCCTCCAGAATGCTCACCAAGCAGAATTCAACAAGACCACAAGAGCAAATAAAAAGGCAGTGATCTGTTTGTCTCATGGGTATTATCCTTCCTTCACTCTGCCTCGTCTTTACCCCCGAGTTTCAAATATTCTTTTTTAAAATCAAGTTAACTCCACAGAACTGTCAGACAAAGCCAAGGTAAATAAATCACGTGGCACCAGAATATTTACAAAATTACTCCAAAGTTTTGCGTCTATGAGAGAAATTTTATGTGAGCTCACCCCTGATTTCCAGCTGTCCCTGATGGGGTAACACACGAGTGAATTTGAAACCAAGGAAATGTTAATTCCAGTAAATAAAAACCTGGCTAGCAACAAGAAAGACTTCCATGCATGTCCAAGTTTGGGAACCAAGGTGGGCTCCCAGCAGCTGTCACTGCTGCTGTCCTTCCCTCTGGAATAAAAGCTCCTCAGCCACGGGCTGGAAATCAGCACTGAGGAATCAAGCACTGGAGGGATTAACTGGAAAACCAAGGCAGGACCCCCTGGAGGAGGATGGCCGAGGGCTCAGGGACACCCACCCATGGGCAGAGGTGTCCTTGTGGCCCAGGGCAGAGGACATGTCACCCTCAGCCCTCTCAGCATCCCCGGTGAGCCCAGGTGAGGGGCTGGCAGCCCCAGACACCCCAGTTAACCCACGGAGAGCCGGGCTTTGGAGGCTGCAGCGCCTCAGCCCGCGTTCAGAGAGGCTGCCTGCACAGGTGAGCTGCTCCTCTGCTGTCATTCACATTCCCAACACACGTTTTGTCACTGTGGAGAGCAGGACCAGCTTAAAATTCCAGGAGCGCCAGGCGGGCTGGGAGAGAGCTCAGCTCCTCTGCAGAAGGATGGGAAAATCCTTCCAATTGCAGAGTTTTGCCAGGATCATTCAGCTCCGGCTACCTGCAGGCACACCCTGCTTCCCTGCACTCCCACCGCCCGACAGCTGGGGGGTTTTGGGGCAGGAGACCCTCAGAGCCTCCCAAAAGGTGGTGGTTAGAAACACAGCCAGAGTTTGCGGTGCAAAGGGACATTTCCTGAAATCCCCCAAATTCCTGTCAGAGGGGTTCAGCTGTGCCCAGAGTTCAGCACGGGAGGGAGAGGCTGCTGCTCGCCAGTGGAAGCCATTGTCTCCAGCAGGCTGCCAAGGGGAAATTAGCAGCGTGCACCCCTCTAAATGAGACTGTACGGCACGGAAAAGAGGGATTAGCCATGTAAAGTAAGTCCTTTTGGTATTAGATTAAAGAGGGGAGGTGACTTTGAAGGATTATTCAAGAGCCATTTAAGCAGTTTTCAGGGACTTACAAACGCGGGGTAAAAACGCAGCTCTCTCAGGTCCAGAAAAGAAAAAAAAATTCAGTTTCCCGGCCAGAAAAGCAGCAGGAAAAAGCTTCTGGGGGACCCCCTCAAGTGCAGGCCCCCAGCACGCTGCTCCCCAGGCTCGGTGCTGCCTGTGGAGCCCGGCTGCAGCATCACCTGCACACCTGGGCTGGAGCTGCTGCAGGAGGCACAGGGAGCAGGGAAGGGCTCCCACGGGCACGGGGATGGGTCACGGCGTCCCCCGGGCACCCCGCCAGCACGGGGCACAGCCAGCCACCCACCCACTGCGGGGCAGGGGCTGCTGCGGGCTGGAAAGGAGCTCCGGACTATCGCGACCATCACAAGAGGAGCTGCCGCCAGCCCCCGCTCCCACCTCGGTGATTTATCCGCTGGGATGCGGGTCCTGAACCGAGCCATGGAAACCGGAGGATGGGCGAGCACAGCCACAAAATCTGATTTCTGCCTCCAGCCAAACGTGCCCTGCTTCCCCGCACCTCCGGGTGCCTCATCAACGTGCCGGCTCTTAATCCTCTGCCCACATTAATCCAGCCAGGGGAGAGGAGTACGTGGCTCCAAGACATCAGACTGCTCTATCGAACGAGCCCTCCTCGGGGGAAAAAAACCCTTCTTTGGCTTAGTCTAAATTAAGGTGACGGGTAATTAGTATGTAAGATACAAACTATTGCCACTTGTTATGCAAGCAGCATCCTTTAATTTGTAGTTTCGAGAGCAAGCCGCTCCTGTCTGGGATAAATAAAACAACACGCTGCGGTATGTTGCTCACGACACGGGAGCAGCAGCAGCCTGGAGAAAGCAAAAGGAGCTTCAACTCCAGCCGGGAACGCGGCTGGAGCCGGCAAAAAGTTCTGCGTGCGCTTGGAGCAGCCTGAGGGGAGCATCCCCGCGTCTGCATCCCGGGATGCTCCTGCTCTCACAGAGGGATCATCCCCGCTCTCACTCGGGGATGCTCCTGCTGTCATTCAGGGATGCTCCTGGTCTCACTCAGGGATGCTCCTGCTCTTATTCAGGGATGTTCCCGTTCTCACTCAGGGATGCTCCTGCTCTCATTCAGGGATCATCCCCACTCTCACCCGGGGATGCGCTCGCACTCACTCGGGGATGCTGCTGCTCTCACCCGGGGATCATCCCCGCTCTCACTCCGGAATCATCGCCGCTCCCACTCAGGGATGCGCCCGCTCCTGTCCGAGGATGCTCCTGCTCTCACCCGGGCATCATCCCCGCTCTCACCCGGGGATGCTCTCCCCTCCTGTCCGGGGACCGGGCCACCCCCGCCCGGGGGCTCCACATGACCCCGCGGCAGCTCCGCGCTCCGGTGGCACCGGGGGTCCCTGCGGGCCCTTCGCCCCTCCGGCCGCGCCTCCGCTCCGCCGGCTCCGCAGCGCGCCCGCGCTCTCTTCCCCCGCACCGCAGCCTTGCTTGAAAATTCCTTATTTACCACCTATTTCTTTTTTTCCTTAAATCCCGCTTTAAATCCGCCTCCCTCCGAGCCGAGCCGAGCCGAGCCGAGCCGAGCCGAGCCGAGCCGAGCCGAGCCGCGCTTACCTGCCCGGGGCGGGGGGTTCATGCCCGGCGCGGCTCCGCGGTGCGGGCGCTCCCGCGCGGTCCCGCGGCCGCAGCATTGAGCGGCAGCGGCGGGGCCGGGCGGGCTCCGCGCAGAGCCCACCCACCCCCGAACCGCCGTGCGCGGGGGGCGGGCGGGGCCGCCTTAACCCTTCGTGCCCCGCCGCTGCCCGCCCGGAGCCCGCCCGGCAGCGCTCGGTGCCGGCCCCGCGGCGGCATCCCCTGCCCTGCCCCCGGCCGGCTTTGCTGCAGCCCAGGTGCGGCTCTTTCCGCGGCTCCGAGCCCGTTCCCGTCGTGCTCCCCGCTTTTCCCCATCCCCGACCATCCCCGGTCCCACTAAGGGAGACCCCAGAAGCCCAAATTACCGCTCGCGGCTTTATTCTTTTTTTTGTCTTTTTTCCTTTTTTAATCTATTTTATTTTATTTTTTATTTCCCCCTCGGCGCGTTGCCCTCCGGTTTTAATCCCAGATTTGCCATAATTATCTCGCTCTTTACAGCGAGCCTCTCCTCACCCGCCAGCCTCTCGCTCAGCCCTTTGCATCCACCGTCTCCTTTCATCCCCTTCCCGCTCCTCCTCGTCCAAGAGCTGCGTGTGGCGTGCAGGAGGATGAGGAGCCCGAGAGCACAGCGCACCTGGTGCCAGCCCGGCTGCTCCCAAGCTCTGCTGGCCGTCCCTGTGCCCAGGGATGCTCCCAAACCTTCCCCAGGATCCCTCATCAGGGTCTCTGCTTGCTGCTGCAATGCGAATGATGAGCCACGAACTGCTTTGAAAGTCAGGAGTTCAGGCTTGATAAGCAGCACAATGTAAAGGCACAAATAAAGGAAAAATAAAAGTATTCAGAAGTGAATGTGGGACCTACCTCTCCCCCGTCCCAAAATCCTGTCCTGGGAAGTGCTCTTCAATGCTTGTGCAAAAAAAAAAAAAGCCTTGCAGTGCAAAGAGGGTATTCAGTCTTAACTGTGCCTCCCCTGGGCTTTGAGGGATTAAGTGAAACCCTTATTATGTTTAATTATCTCTGGAGTTGCTCTCTGTGCTTGCTGCCTTGCTTTATGGTTTAATAAACTGCACGTCGATAGAAACAGAATGACAATTAACAGTAGTGCAGCCTGGGCTGGCGTTTCCTGCCGCTCACAGGTTCCTCCTCAACCTGCCTGCCCTCAGGTGCTTCATCCCCACCTACCAGAGCCTCTTTGGGCAGCTCAGGAGTGGGGCTGAGCCCCACACAGGGGTCAGCTCTGCAGGTCCAAGGGGTTGTGAGCTCTTCATGGAGCAGTGACAGCCCCCTGGAGCATCTCCAGGCTGATGGACCAGCTGTGGTTGGCCCAGTCCTGGGCTGTCCTTAAGCACCTCTGGTGTCCTGGGGATGCTCAGCTCCTTTATCATGGAATCATGGATGGAAACCACCTCCAAGATCATCAGGTGGATGAAGGAGGATGGCCCCACACAGAGCTCACTGCTCCTGGAGAGCAGCAGGGGCCAGTGCTGCCTTTGCTGGGTCCTACTGAGAGTTTAAGGGCCCAAGAGTGAATCAGAGTCTAGAGGAGGCAGGAGTGCTGTGCTCGAGCCATGCGTGCAAGAATCCCCCTGTGCTTTGAAATGTTATATAAATGTTGTGTATTATTTGTGTAATCTCATCCTGATTTATACAGGAGGGGAGCCTGCTCAGCAATCCAAAATCAAGTTGAGCACCAAGTGTTTTCAATTTGGGAGCGCCTGTGTCTCCAAGGTCACCTCATAAATCCTGGCACCGTGGCAGGGCGCTGCCAGTCTGTGAGGGGTGTAATGACTCTGGAGGGAAATCAGCGCTGGAAACGCTGCTGAATTTTTCAGAGGGAACATGCATTGAATGCATCATCATCATCATCATCATCATCATAACCCAGCTGAGCGTGCAACATCCTCGGAGAAACATCTCCCACCCTCGCCTGGGTGGCGACCACAGCAAATGAGAGCTGAAAGGTGAAGGCAGGGAGCTGGGGGGAGCAGACAGATGGCTTCCCTGGAAAGCCTTTTGGTTGTGCCACCTTCCCTGCGCACCTTTACCTCACCCTTGAATGAACAAGCAAACCAGGTCACTGCCTTTTTGCTTCTTTTTATCCCCAACAAATCCACAAATAAGGCCAAAGGTGGAAGAGTCAGCAATCAACGCCTCCCGTTGAAAATTCAGACATATTCTCTTGCACAAATACTCTCAAACACTTCATAAATGTGGCAAGGAAAAGCGCCTGGCGGGGTTTTGAGCTGGGTTGTAGCAGCAGAGCTGACACTTTGAATCAAGCCTTACAGCACGACCTTGAGAAACTCCTGCACTGTGACTGACAGCGGGAGATCCCCGCCGGAGCAGCACCAGGACACTGAGCACGCTGCTGTGAATGAGCTACAAACAAACCACAAACAAACCGCTCTGAATGGCCGCGGAGGCTGCCACATGTGTGTGTGTGTGTGTGTGTGTGTGTGTGTGTGTGTGCACAGAGCCACACAGGAGGCAGAGCTGGCCCCAAGTCCTGCCCTGGGACGCCATCAAGGAGAGTCCTCATGATGCCTCAGGATTTCAGCTTTTCTGTTTCCCATCTATCTGTAACCCTGCAGTTCTTTAGTGTGTAACTCCAACTCCACACTCAGTGTGAGCTGCTGCTTCCCCATTTGGGGCAGACACAACAATTCCTCTCCAGGCCTGGCAATCAAGGACACCTCACTGCCTCAGGGCCCAGAGATGGGAACAAAAGTGAGTTGGGGGAGCAAACTTGGGGTCAATGACTTCATTACCTGCAGCTGGAATTGGCAGATTCACCCCCAATATGCAAATGGACCAAACTTATACAAGTGTGCAAACCCTGACCCATCATCCATTTTTGGGGGGCTTTGTCTGCCCTAAATGTACCTGTAGCCCTCCAATAAATAGAACAGCTTTTTGTTCCCTTAATTCTGTCTGGCCTCTGTTTTTAGGCAGCCCCAAAAAGACTGACCCCCGTGTGTGCCTGCACAGAGGAGTAAACACAGCCCTGCACAGCCCTGCAGAGCTGCTACAACCAGGAGTAGAGGTGGAGCAGGCACAGGCTGTGATTTATGGGCGCTGAACTCGCAGCCTGAACTTGGCAGAGGCTCCTGTGTTTAGGCTGCAGTTTGTGTAAATCTCAGGAAAGGTTTGGGCACGGTTTTACTGATACAGTGAGAGTTTGGGTAAGCGATTCTGCTTTAAATGACTGCTGCAAAACATCCCCAAAGTTTACCCTGGGGTTTTGTCTGACCTTTAATTAAAATACCAAGGCTCCCTTTACATGGTGATGGCTATTTGTAAAGTCCTCTGAGGTTTTGTCCAAGTCCTGCTTGTATCTCGCTGATATCTCAGGGAGCAGTGCAGCTCACAAGGAATTTTGGAGAAATCTGCCCTTTTTTATCATCACCAGCTTTGCATTGCATGAGTTTCATTATAGGACAATGCATCAGTTTGATAATTTTTAATGTGATGCAGTAGGAAAAGTGTAATCAGCAATTGCTTGAGAATTATTCATGGGTGGGTTCTGTAAATATTCCTGAGTCCACAGCTCTGTGACACCACAGGTGGGGATTTGTAGGGGAATAAATCCTTTCCACAAGGTTGGAGTGGAAAGGTGGTGGATAAATGGCCCTGGAGGCTGATGTCCTGGTTGGGAGCA
The DNA here is from genome assembly GCF_901933205.1 of Camarhynchus parvulus. Taxonomy (NCBI): domain Eukaryota; kingdom Metazoa; phylum Chordata; class Aves; order Passeriformes; family Thraupidae; genus Camarhynchus; species Camarhynchus parvulus. The sequence goes on along the minus strand of NC_044582.1, from coordinate 18,203,149 downwards.
GGGAAGAAACTGAAGCAAACCCTCTGTGTTGTGCCAGCATAACTCAGTGACTCTTTCAGAGACCCACATTCCATGGTTGCTGCTCAATCTTTGGCCACAGGTTCCAGCTGTTGCCAATTTCAATGGGGTATTTTGAAAATATGGCTATTTAGCACTGACAAATAGTTGAGAACCAAAGATCTAAACCTACAAACTTTGTGCCTTCAGGTGTAGCTTCAACAACTTCACTGTCCAAGCACAAAAAACAGCTTTCAAGGCCCAGATTCCTAAAGGAATCTGAATTTCTTTGGTTTAATTCCAAATTCTTCTGGGTCTATAAAATCTCTGGAAGACAACAGCAGCTCTGTCTGGATCAAGGAGCACAACAAAGGACCTAAACATCATAGCTGGGAGAGTCTTTCATAGTTTCAAAAGCTCAGCTTAAGTAGAGACCGAGTCCAGAATCTTTCCATGTTTTTCGTTGGACTTTCTGTACCCAAACTCTCCCTGAACCTTTATAAAATTTCCTTAAGGCTCAAACTTCCTAATAACAGTTGATAATAATGCACATTTTTTATGACCAAATTGTGGAATTTGGAATTTTTAAATGAAAATTATGCAATTCTCCAATGGTAAAACAGTAATTTGTAACTCTAAATTAAGACCTTAGGTTGCAAAGCAAAGAAAAAGCAGAGTGGGAGAACCCTGAAGCTTCTCAGTCTAATAATTGTAAATTATTTTTTTGGTTATTAAAATTCCAAGGTGACAGGCACTGCTACATTTTAGTAGTTAAAGAAACACAAGATAAGCTTCATTATCTGCAGTGATTTTTTTTTTTTGAGAGTAGCTTTAAAATGTAATAATTCAATTACCTCCGAAATCCAAATAAAATCTCCCCATATTCCTCAAGCACGGCCAAAGGGACGTTTCCAATGACACAACCTTAATAATGCCCACATTAAAAATGGTAAGAATAAATAGTTTGAAAGCCTCCAGAATTCTGAGTGTGTCTCCACGATAAGGTGGTGACATTTATAAATGCCATGTGATTAGCATGTGAAGGGAGATACACATTCATTGTGTGCTCAGACCTATTAATCATCCATCACCTGATAAACATGGAATAAAATGCCCTCTCTGTTCCCTTTTGGAGTCCTTCAAAAGATGGCACTTGGTGCTGAAAACTCCAGCATCCCCTCAGATCCCTTAGGTAGGACTTTATAACAATAATTTTGGTTGTGTCCAGGCAGGGTCTTTTTGAAGACCACGATGGATTTTGGATGGAGGATCCTCAACCAACTCAGACCAGCTGTGGGGCTGATTCCTCTTCCACAGGTACCCAGGATTCCCAAGCACTCCCAGGTGTTCTCTGTTGTAAATATTCCACTGAAAACTTTGGTTTTTGGAGAAGGAATCTGCACTTTAAGCTTCAGGAGTGGGAGTAGGTTTGGATGGGATTTTGGGCAGGAATTGTTCCTTGGGAGGGTTCTGAGGCCCTGGCACAGGTGCCCAGAGCAGCTGTGGCTGCCCCTGGATCCCTGGCAATGCCCAAGGCCAGGCTGGACACTGGGGCTTGGAGCACCTGGGACAGTGGGAGGTGTCCCTGCCATGGCAGGGGTGGGATGGGACAACCTTTAGTGTCTCTTCCCACCCACACCATCCCAGGATTCTGCGACTTTATAATGAAGCCTCTCTAGCTTCAATCAGCCCCACAGATTCCAAGGAACCTCTGCATGATCCTCCATGAGATGTGATCTGGGAAAAAGTGACAGCTCTCCCTGCCAGGGGAGCCTGTGGAGGGAGACAGGCTCTCCAACCCAGATAAAATCCTGAGGATCCAGAGAAAATCAACTTGAGGCACTCAGGAGTTAATGTCACGAGACAAGAGTCATCAAATCAAACCCTGGCCTGTCTTATCCAACAGCTTGCCTGGAATCATGGTTGTCAGCACTCATTCCAGGGAAAGGAGTGAGAAATGTCTCCTTCCTCTGGGACACGGGGAAGGTGGAAATCCAAAAGTGGGAGGTTTGGTCCTTTGGGGTCAGCCCAACCGCCAGCAGCACCGCCGTGGCACCAAGGAACGGGAGAACTTCTGGGAACAACCGCCCGCAGGAAACTTTGTGCAACGTCTGTTCTATTCATACTCCCAAATTCAGGAACTGCAGCGGCACTTTTGTGCTTTCATCTGCCACGAACACACGCAGAGCTGCCCCTGCCGCAGCAGAGCCTCCCATCCGCGTGGGCCCGGTGTGATCCCTGCACACACCACCCGCGGGGCTGGGGCTGCATGAAAGCCACTGGCAGCTCATGAAAACCCCTTCCAAACAGGAACTGCTCTTCCCAGCAATGAGAACAGGAAAGGCTTTAAGATTTCCACCAGAATGGGAGCCACGGAGACGATTCTGAGCAAGACACGGCCTATTGTTAATGTACAGATAAGGGAGGCCAAAAATAGAACTGGATTAATTTCAGCGCGGAAAATATATTTGTGCCGAGGAAGGAGAAAGTCATACAAATTTCTATTTGAAAGATTTCTATAGAAATCCATTAAAAACAGCAGAGAGTGGCAAAAAAAAAAAGAGAGTGAGGGAAAACATCTCTCTGCAGCTTATGAATAACAGATAAAGTTTATTCCAGTAATGATAGGGTACGTTTGGATTTGAAGAATAGTAGCCTGCCAATAATAAAGATAAAGACAAATACTTTCATGGCTGTTAGAAGAATAAAACAAAGCTGACTCTTTTTTTTCTTTTTTTTTTTTAATTGAAACAATTATTTTTTTCCTGAGGACAGTTGGGTACATTGGACAGATAAGTTATTAACTGTCACTTTTGGAGTTTTAGCTTTACACAGCAGTCTGTACCAAGGCACAGATTGTGCATACATAATTTCTAGAAGGGATCAAGTTGTTATGGAAGTCATGTTACAGTGGAGGAACACGAATATTTCCGTTTGAGTCATTATCTGAGAATAATATCCTGAATTGGATCCGTCCTGGGGGAGAAAACAAACCCAAACTGCTCGGGCCCAAATGTATTTATGTATTTATATAAACACAGGAGAGGCTTTAGATATGTGATGAGGCCAGAAGGATTCAGATCAGTGTAAACAGCTTGTAGAGGGTTCAAAGTGCTGGAGCACCGAGTCCATGAGACATTCCAGGGGTCCTAAGGTTTATTTTCCTGATCTACATCTCCACACCTCCCAAACTTGCAAAGGACACTGCAATTCCTCCACTTGTGGGAAATCACCATCACTTGTGGGATTGCGTGTAAAGGAGGAGCTGTGGAGCTGCTGTATCAGCCCAAATTAGAGCAGAGCATTAATGTCTTCTGCTGCCTGGTGGTGGAGAGATACCACCTGAAATGTTGCCATTTATTTTAATTTGTATAATTAATTTATTTTAATTTATATTATATTTATTTTAATTCGCTGGAATTCTAGTAGTTTAGAAATATTTTTTTGTTGCAAAAAATAAGTAGTTCTGTAATCACATATCTCCCCAAAATTAACCCCTGTGCTGTGCAGAGAGTTCCTGAGTGTTTCTGGTGAAGGAAAACCTCTTGGCATGGGGACCAGGCCATGCATTAGTGTTAATTGATGAACATAAATAGTGCTGAATTTGGCTTTTGTGCGTTCTGCAAGTTTCATGGACCTTCCTGCAGTGACTGAGGGGCTCATCATTCGTTACAGGGAAGAATAAGAGAATATTTGAAATCTTTCAAAAGCTCAGAGTTGTTTTCTCTCTAGGGAAGGGATTTTTCTCTGCCACAGGGGAGGTGAGGGAACCATTGGAAGCCCTGAGGAAAAGCTCTCTCCTCCCTTTGCAGGGCTGGGAGGTTCCACTAAGGCTTACATTATTAAGAGTCTTCCAATGGATTTATGAACAGAAGATTACATTCCTAATGCCTGCTTCTGAGAAATAGGAGTGAATAATTCAAGCACACCAATATGAGTGTGGAAAACAGAAAAGCACCTCGGTGCTGAACCAGGAGAGTGAGCCCCACTGCAGCCATAGCAATGTGATTTATGGAGCATCAAACCCACTGAGGAGGAGGCAGCAGCACCAAGGGAGAGGATCTAAAGCCCCAGGTGGGAGCTCCAGCCCTGGAAATGATTGCCAGGGGTGAGGGAGGATGGACAGCACTGCCCAGGACAAACAGAGGGGCTGCACCATTGGTAAAGCCCTTTTGTGCTGCATCGGGACAGATTTAGAGCAGCTGCTCCTCAGGAGGCAGAGAAATTGCAGTGGTAGCCCAGGGCAGGGAGTCAGTGCCAGGGGAAGCTCCTGAGAGGATGAGGAGCTGCAGGAGCTGCCCCTGTAAATCCCTGCTCCTTGAACCTGGTGGGCTTGGGCTCTGAGGATGCTCCTGGCAGAGGAGAACAGGATTTTATCTGATCTGCAGGGCACAGAGCAGCTGGGACTGCCCTGGATCCCTGGAAGGGCCCAAGGCCAGGGGAAAGGGCTTGTCGGAGCCTGGGACACTGGAAATGTGGATGATACAGGATTGCAAGATGAATTTTTGTCGCTAAAGGACACGAAAGAACACAAGCGCACACACTGCTGCTCTCAAGGTGAAGAAGAAAAGGGAAGTTTATTTTCTGACTCCAACATTTATAGTTTTCCAAAAGTGACAGTGGATTGGAGGTGACAGTGCCACCTTTCCAATGACACTGGACAGACCAACAGTCCATCAAATTTCTCCTCCTCCATAAAGGAATGCAAAACAATGAGTTATTTACAGAAAGTGTGTGAGAAAGTTCATTACAAGAATGTAAACATCAGAAGGCTTGGAAAATCTTAAAAAACCAGGGCGACAATCTTTGAGGCCCTTTCTGGCCCAAACCCTTCTATAATTCCATGACTCTGATATCAGAGATGTGGCAGCATCCTGCTGGATTGGACACAGGGGTGGAAACTCCAAAGGGGAATGGTTCCATTGATGATTGCTGTGCACAACCCCAGTTCTTCTGAAGCAAGCAGGAAATCTGTCATCCCAACACACCAGCTCTGCTGAGGTGTGGGAAGAAGCCTGGACCTGGTGATCAAACAGCATTGTGGAAGCTCAGACACCCCCAGAGAGGGAAGTGCAGGGTCATCAAACCTCAGTGTTGAGGCACTGAAGGAAACTCCTCTCCCATCCCTTCCCTGTCAGGGCTGGCACCGCTGATCCTCTCAGAGAGGAGCTGTGCAAGGATGTGATGATCTAGGGCTCTCTGGGGAAACATCTCCTCCAGGGCTGGCTGTTTAATTGTGGAATGGGGGCTGGGGTTGATTTGCACTCGTTCTTCCCCAAGGAGAAGGAGTCCCTGAGTGCCAGCCCCAGGGCTCCTCCCTCAGAGCCATTATTGGCCAAAAGCGTCCTCAGGGTGTGCCACAGACAACTTCTATGGAAAATCCTTTCCTTAGGATTTTTCCTCCTGAGAAGCTGAGAGGCCTCAGGAACAAAATATAAACAATGGCTATCTGCAGCTGTGGGATGCAACAGGTGCATCTGTGATTGGTCTCGTGTGGTTGTTTTTAATTAATGGCCAATCGCAGTCAGCTGGCTTGGACTCTCTGTCCGAACCACAAGCCTTTGTTATCATTCCTTCCTATTCTATTCTTAGCTAGCCTTCTGATGAAATCCTTTCTTCTATTCTTTTAGTATAGTTTTAATGTAATATATATCATAAAATGATAAATCAAGCCTTCTGAAACATGGAGTCAGATCCTCGTCTCTTCCCCAGTCCCAAAACCCCTGTGAACACTGTCACAAGGGCGCTGCCACCCCGGCTCAGCTCAGCCCAGGGGACAAAAAGGACATTGCCAAGGGGCTGATCAGGAACTTTCTGATTCTGAAATTCGGCGCCTGTGGGACTCGGAGCCCAAACAGTGCCAGGAGAAAGGTCCTGGCTGGGTTTTACACCAGTTAAATCCTGCCTGAACAAAGCAGGGCTTCCTGTTCTCTGCACCTTCAGCAGAGCCCCTGCAGGGAGACAAAAGATGGCACAAAAGAGCTGATCCAAGGCATCCTTATCAGAAAGGAGCTTTCCCTTCTGCAACATCCCTGCCCTGACGTGTGCCTCAGTGTGACACAGAACTGATCCCTGCGCTGTGGCCGCAAGGCAAAAAGGGTGAAGAATCCTTTACTCCTTTTGGGATACCTGCTCCTTGTCTTGGTTTAAAATTACAGATGATAAGTCGAGAGAAAGAAGAGGGAAAGAAGGCTGCAAGAACAAAGGACCCCAGCCTTTCCTCTCCTGCAGAGCCACCCAGCTGATCCAGCCTTGTAGGAATGTTTGATGCCTGCTGCAGGCTCCTTTGCTGTGCCTTCTGTGCAGCTCAGTGTGGTTTGTCTCCCTGGCATCTTCCTCTCTGCATTATTTTTAGATCTGAGGAGTGCTCAGCGATTAGCTGTGCCTAACTGGGGCTGTTCTTTACCAGGCATTCTCAGGTTGTCTTTCTGTCTTGCTGGAGGCTGAGCTCCAGCAGGGCTTGGCTTGTGCCACAGACCCAGCCCTGATCTGGTGCTCCATCCTTTGTTTGGGTAACCTGAGCAGGCTTCATTTTCATTCTCCCACACAGGCACAGGGCTGCCTGCAGCCCCAGCTGCAGTCTGGGGTCTCTTTATTAATTACTTGCTGCTCTGTGGTATCCATGTGGAGAAATTCAGTGATAATTCATTTGCTGCCATAGAATCACAGACTGGTTTGAGTTGGGAGGGCAAAACCCACCCAGTGCCACCCCTGCCATGGCAGGGACACCTCCCACTGTCCCAGGCTGCTCAGAGTCACATCCAGCCTGGCCTTGGGCACTGCCAGGGACCCAGGGGCAGGCACCAAGTAAAATAATCCCATAGAGATAAGAATTATGCATTAATAACAGTCCAGTGCTATTTGACACAGGGATCGTTTTTCTCATGTTGAACAATCCCATCCTCCTGAGCTTTCCATCAGTCTCCCAGGTTCTGGATGTTCCCATGGAACATCCACCTGAGAGTCATCCCACGGAGCCCAGGTGCACCTGAGCACGGTCAGGCTGCAGACAGGGCCAGCAGTGGATATTTCTTTAATGCTTTGGTAATATTCATGACATTCACCTTGAAACTCAACTCCCTCCTGATTTTCCAGGCAATTATGGCTCAGTTACAGCTGTCACATCAGCCTGGCTCTCCTTCCTCCCTCTCTCCTTTCCCTTTTTATTCCTGCATGTTAATCTGTTGGAAATCAGTGTCAAAACCTGTTTACTCTCTTCCCCAACTACCACTTACATGGGCTTTAATAATGTACCTTTGCTGTAAGCACATCACAGAGGCTTTGTTTCACACGGAGAGAGGCAGAGACCATAAATGAGTAAAAACCACACATTGCATCCCATGGAAATCGTTCATTCCCACTCAAAAAGCCAAGGAAGGACCACGTCCCATTTTTGCCCTGCTTTGAGCTTTAGGCTGGGGAGCTGGATCAGCGAAATGTCTCCAAGCTGGCTTTAAATTGCTAGAGGGCAGCTTTAGGTGGGATTTTTGGGAAGAAATTCCTCCCTGTGAGGGTGGGGATGCCCTGGCACAGGTGCCCAGAGCAGCTGGGGCTGCCCCTGGATCCCTGGCAGTGCCCAAGGCCAGGCTGGACAGAATGGGAGCAGCCTGGGACAGTGGGAGGTGTCCCTGCCATGGATGGGGTTGGAAATAAATGAGCTTTAGGGACCCTTCCAACCCAAACCATTCTCACTCTGTGATTCCCTGATTCTTCCCACAGCCATTTCTACCCAACCTGAAATCCCCAGGTAAAACCCAGCAACCAAATCTGTCTTTTTTAACTTTACCATTAAATTCTGAAGATTGTTAGATTAAAACCAAATTAATATTCCTGAGAAGAGTCTCTTCTCTACCTCTGCCACTGTAAAACCTTGGGAGAACCAATGTAAATACAGATATAAACTGGCACAGGTGCCCAGAGCAGCTGGGGCTGCCCCTAGATCCCTGGCAGTGCCCAAGGCCAGGCTGGACACTGGGGCTGATTGGAAGCACCTGGGACAGTGGGAGGTGTCCCTGCCATGGATGGGGTGAGCTTTAAAAGACCTTAAGCTTTAAGGTCTCTTCCAACCCAAACTACTTTGTCATTTATGATTCTGTAGAAATACAGCACTTATGAACAACTGAGCACTTATGGGTGGTAAGCAGTAGACAAAAATGATATTAAATGAAATAAAATAACCCAATCCAGCTATGTTTAAAAGGAATTGAAGTGAGTCAGTGCAGCCCCAGCTCAGCTCTGCTCCACTTAACCCAGGACAGCTCTGTGTGTGCAGACACAGGCACTCACCCTGGTATTTTTAAGCATCGTGGATTTATAAACCAGAGCAGGACAGGAGGGGCTGGGAAAGAAAAATAACACCACTCCCTGACAACATATTGTACATCTTCACTTCCACCCCCTCATGCCGAGCTGCAGAGATTTCCCAGCCCTGGGGGATCATCCTTTCCTGGGCTGGGAGAGCATCCTGCCCTGGGAGAGCATCCTGCTCCTGGGCTGGGAGAGCATCCTGCCCTGGGAGAGCATCCTGTCCTGGGCTGGGACATCATCCTGCCCTGGGAGCTCATCCTGCCCTGGGAGCTCATCCTGTCGGGCGGGAGACATCCTGCCCTGGGGGACTTTTGCTGGGACACGTCTCCAGCCCTGGGAGATCATCCTGCCCTGGGAGCTCATCCTGTCCAGGGCTGGGACAGTCTCCAGCCCAGGTGGGGCAGGGAGGGCTGTCCCAGGCCGGGCCAGGTGGGATGTCAGGGCACAGCCCATGCCCTGCAGGCAGGACAGAGCTGCAGGGGTTAAATGGGCACAGAGGGGGCTGTGAGCCACCTGGAAGGGACAGCAGGGACAGCAAGGACAGCAGGGACACTGGGAATGAGGAGACAGGGAAGGAGAGGGGACAGGGAATGAGAGGGGACAGGGGATGAGAGGGGACAGTGTCCCCACAGTGTGCTCCAGTCCTGCCAGCAGCACCAGCAGCGCACAGAGGTGCCTGGGCTGGGCTGGGCTCCCAGCTGGGTGTGCAGAGCTCCAGCTCTGCTCACTGCTCACAGAGAGAGGTCAACAAAGCTGCCCTGGGTCACTTCCCTCTTCCTCCCCACATGGATTCCCCAGGAATTCATAAGCAGTAATAATCCTCAGGAAAGTCTGATTTCCCCCGCTTGGAATCTGCTGTTGTGCCTCGACAATAACCTCCCACAAGTGAAAGTGAAGCTGTCTCAGTGAAGGCAAAATAAAATAAGAAAGCCATGTCACTCTCTCATATCTCCCCACTTTTACAGCCTGATATTCACAATCAGATCAGAACAGCTTGGATCTCTCCTGTCATTTTGCCCAGCACACACTCCAAATAGCAGTGGAATTTAAACTACTATCTGTAATATTTTTATTGAGAGCCGTATTTGAAGAAGGATCTCTTGCTGAAATAAGCACCTCAGCCAGGGCTGCATTTCAGGGGCTTTCATTTTTGATGACACACATGCACGGTGGTGACACTGCTGTGAACCCTCCTGCCACACTGGTGAGGCAGCAGGAGGTGTGCAGCCAAAGGTGAGCTCCAGCTCTGCTGATATTTGTAATTGGAGTGAAGAAAGCAGATGAAGGAAACTTTTCATCTCTAACCTCCCTGACACGTCAGCTCAGCCTGGGGTGACCTCCACCAATGAGAGTTTTGCTCAAGCTGCTCTGAATCTCTAGGCTGGCTTAAAGTGTCCCCAGCAATATGCATGGACACTGCTCACTTTGTTTTATTAAAGACTTATTTCAAGCCTAAATGAGATTTTCTGGAAAGCTGCTAATGCCTTTTCTTTCCTCCAGTGATGTCTTGTTTGTCAGTTCAGGTACCAACAGTAAAACCTGTGCCAGGTCCCCCCACCAAGATGTGTCTGGAGAACAATTGAATCATGGACTCACAGAATGGTTTGGGTTGGAAGGGACCTTAAATCCCACCCAGTGCCACCCCTGCCATGGCAGGGACACCTCCCACTGTCCCAGGTGCTCCAGCCCCAGTGTCCAGCCTGGCACTGCCAGGGATCCAGGGGCAGCCCCAGCTGCTCTGGGCACCTGTGCCAGGGCCTGCCCACCCTCACAGCCAAGAATTCCTTCCCAATATCCCATCCAAACCCATTCTCTGGCAGTTTGAAGCCATTCCCTGTGTCCTGTCACTCCACCCCTTGTAAATACTCTCTCTCCATCTTTCTTTCAGGCCCTGCAAGGCCACCCTGAGCTCAGCCCAAAGCTTCTCCTGTGCAGGTGAACAATGCCAGCTGTGCCAGCCTTTCCTCCCAGCAGAGCTGCTCCATCCCTGGGATCATCCTGGAGCCTCCTCTGGGCTCTCTGAGCAGCTCCAGGGCTGGGGCAGCTCTGCACGTGGGGTCTCACCTGTGGGGGCACAGGGACACAATCCCCTTCCCACACCTCAGCTGGACCTTCAAAAACTTTGTGCCGTTGTACTATTCACCACTTTCTCAACTAAGACAACTTGATTAGTGTGCAAAACATGTTCTTCATTTATCTTTTGTTTTCTGCTTGTTGTCAGTGTTTACTTTATAAATAGGCAGCATCTCTCAACATATGTTTGCTCTGCTTTCTGCTTTGAGCAGAACGTACAGCAGTAAAGGGAAGAGATATAAGGGAAACAGGAAGGCTGCATTCCTTTGGGAATTATTTTCTGTTGATTTTACATTTTCTAGGACACCTTTTAGGGTCCTGAATTAGTACCTTGCCAGCTCTTCCACTTCAGCTCACTGGACCCACTTCCCACAGTCACACCATCAGCCAGAAACAAGAAATTGTGAGGGTCAGTGAGCACAGCAAACCCTGCCATTACTGCAGGGGAGACTGCTGAGTTTTGGATTATCTGCACCACAGATAATCCAAACAACCACAACACTCTGGGAACAACACTTCCAAAATTCTTTCCCTGGATTGGCATGGGCGCGGGAATTGAGGAAAAGCCAGAGCTCAAAACTTGGGTGAGGATATTTCCCCTTTCAGCTGCTGCTGTTTTTATTGGTAACATCTATTGGTTTGGGGGTTTTTAAACCTTATTAAAAGACAATAACCCAGAGATAGCACAAAATCCAAACTGAAAGGCCAGCAGGCATTGTTTCCATGCTCACCAGCCCATCACCTGTAGCTGGGTTTGTATGGCCAAGCCTTGCCAAGTCCCTGCAGTTGAAACAAAACCTCTTTAGGTGTTCAGCTGGCAACACTTCTGCCTGGCAAACCTTTCAAGACCTGCTTTTCTCTGCACTGGAACAAAAATCCCCCTGCCTCCTGAAATCCGAGAAGCCAATCTGTCTTTGTCAGAAGTCGATTGTGTCCAGAGTACCTGGGAGCAGTTTATTGTACCGAGAGCATGCACAAGCTCCTTGGTCTGCCTGCAAAATGCCTCCTAAAAACATGTGTGAGGCTCTGGCTGTAGAAATAAACCAGCTAAAAATCAGAACAATCAAGCACTCCATGGAGAGCCAGGAGTCCAGAAATCTGGGAAACAGAGGGCTCAGGGTGTTGTTCCAAGTCTTTCAACCTCCTCTTGGTGGTTCTGGTTGTTCTTTATAGAATCATGGAGTGGTTTGGGTTGGGAAGGACCTTAAAGCCATCCAGTGCCATGGCAGGGACACCTTCCACTGCCCCAGGGTGCTCCCAGCCTGGCCAGCCTCTCCTTGGACACTTCCTAACTAAAGCTGAACAGTATTTCTTTTGAGATATGGGCAGCCATCAAATTAAATCCTCTAAGCCTTCCAACTGATTTGTTTGGTGCATCCAGAATGGATTAGCATGGACATTTTTGGGTGTAAAATACACATTTGGTTTTCAGGCCAAGCAAGGGGAATCCAGAGACTAAAATACCAAAATGGCAGCCCAAGGATCTGCAGAGAAACCTTGAGAATACAACTGCTGGCAAAGAGCAGATCCCTCCCTGTCCATCACCCACTTTGGAATGCCAGCCTGAACAACCCAGGCAGGGCTCCAGTGCCACTGTCACCTTCCTTGGGTCTCCATCGTGGTGGGGGGATCTGCTTTTTGCTGCTTGTCTTCCCCCAGCTCATTATATTCCTTCGTTTCTTTTGCTCTTTGTGTTTCTGCTCACCAGAAAAGGCACTTGAAGCATAAAACTGGTCTTGTATTAAAAAAGACAGTAATAAAGGGAAACCCTGGAGTGTTGCAGAGAAAGGTTACCTTGAGCTGTGGGAATTGTCAACATATCAAAGACACATAGCCAAGCTTTTGTTTTGATTCTCCCTTGCATTTTATGCAGAATTTCTTGCTCCTCTCCCCACTGTCTCCTTAAAATTCCATCAAGTTAGTGAATTTTACCCAATTTCTTTATAAAACCCAAAGACCCACACAATGACAATTTAATCCAGTCTGAGTGGAAACTTGATTGACGTGAATACTGCAACAATACTCTAATGAAATTTGCCCAATTCAGATTTTAAAGAAAAACATATGCTATGAGTAACAAATAACTCTCATCCTCCTCAAAAACCTTAGCCCCCAAACACGAGTAAAGAAAACAAATGGCTCCAGTCATTAAATCCCACAGAAGTTTGGTTTATTGGTGGTGATTAATAAAATAATGCAGCTCTGGAGGGCTGACACATCAGTTAAACACGGCAGAGTTACAGCCTGGGATCATCATCCAAACAATGCCCCCAAAATTAGCTGCCATTAACAGGGAACTGCCAGCACTTTGTTTCAGACCTCATTATCCTTTTTTCCTTGGGGTGCTCTCCCCAGGCAGCCCCGAGGGTTGAAATTGTTGCCTGCACTGTCCTGGGCAGGCTGGGTGTCGTGCAGGTGTTTTAAAATGATTTAAAATGTTTTCAATTTAAAATTTAAAATGAGGTGGTGAAGGATGATCGGCTGTAGGCTGGGCTTTGGAGACAGAGAGACCTCACCTGAAGAATCTCCTTCCCAGGGAGTGATATCTATTTTTAATGCCCCTATGAATACCTAGAAATGGAATTAGGGAGAGCTTTCTGAAAAATCGACAGACAAGTTTAGAATGGCCTGGATGGTACAAGCCTCTCTGAAGGCACTTTGAGAGGGTATTTTGCTCTTTTTTCACCTTTGCCCTTTTTTCATTTTTGCCCTTTTTTCACCCTCCAGGGACTCCTTGCAGCCTGTGCAACAGCTCCAGCTACCAGGAAGGAGAGTGGACAATTGAATTTCCCTCTTACCATTTTCCACATCAGCCTTTGCCTTTCCTTCCCAGCAGGACCATCAAAATCCTGTTCCCTTTGGCCACCAAATCCTCAAATTCTATTCCACACTTGTTGGGAGAGCCACTGCCTGGCTTCTGGTTAAATTTCCCATGTGGCTCTGCCTTTCTGTGCTTCCCCTTGAGCTGTGGGGCAGGAAGGAGCCCTGAAAGCTGCCCCTGCTGGGGCAGGAAGGAGCCTTGGAAGCTTCCCCAGCCTTGGAAGCTGCCCCTGCTCTTCCTGAGCTCTGGCAGCCCCAGGAACCACCTCACACCATGGTTTTCCTCAGGGCACCCAGCCCCACCTGGAAACCAGCTGGATCTCATCCCTGGTTGCCCCAGAAGCTCACTCCTACAAAGCTTGGGTGCCTTCTAACTCCAGTCTGATTTCCTAGCTGACAAATCCAGACCCAGGTAATTCCCTGGTTTGAGAACCTCCCTGCTCTGGGGTTTTTAGGGAAAGCAGCCCCACCCCTCCCAGCTGTGTGTGTTCAGCCTTTTTTTGGTTCTCCAAACCCAGTTTTCTCTCTGAGTTTCCTCTGCCAGGGTCCTTCCTGCCCCCCCAAGCATCCTCCCTTGCACCTGCCTCGCTGGGAATCCCTCCTGCCCCAAGGTGTCCCCAGGAGTGCAGCGCTCAGGGAGGGAAGGTGCATTTATCCAAGATAAATGGGGTGCATCTGGTGAATCTGCTCCAAACTCCTTCTGTTTGCTTGACCAGCACTTCCTCAGCACAAAACCAAAGGGCTGAGTGACCTTGGAGTGACCGGGGGGGTTGGAGCATCACACAGACCCTGCAATGGCACCATCAGAACAGCAGGCCTGGCGTGGCAGCAGCCTGGACAACTCATTGCCCCTCTCTCCAGGCACTGCAAGAGGTGTTACAGCACTGCTTTTATTTTATTTATTTTATTTTATTTTATTTTATTTTATTTTTAAATTTAATTTTATTTTTTATTTTATTAATTTTGCTTTTTAATATTAATTTTTATTTTTATTTTATTTATCATGATTTTATTTTGTTTTATTTTTTATATTTTATTTTATTTTATTTATCATGATTTTATTTTATTTTTAAATTTAATTTTATTTATTTAATTTTTTATTTTATTAATTTTATTTTTAATATTAATTTTTATTTTATTTTATTTTTAATATTAATTTTTATTTTATTTTATTTATCATGATTTTATTTTAGTTTTATTTTTTATATTTTATTTTTATTTTTATTTATCATTATTTTTATTTTATTTTTTAAATTTAATTTTATTTATTTTATTATTTTATTTTTTTAATTTTATTTTTTAATATTATTTTTATTTTATTTTATTTTTAATTTTAATTTTTAATTTTAATTTTATTTATCATTATTTTAATTTTAATTTTTTTTTTTTTTATTTATCATTATTTTATTTTATTTTATTTTTTTTTATTTTATTTTATTTTATTTTTAATTTTATTTTATTTTTGTTTTATTTTATTTTATTTTATTTATTTTATTTTATTTTTTTAATATTATTTTATTTTACTTTATTTTATTTTATTTTTAAATTTAATTTTATTTATTTTATTTTTATTTTTAATTTTTATTTTATTTTATTTATCATTATTTTATTTTGTTTTATTTTTTATATTTTATTTTTTTTTTATTTTTAAATTTGATTTTATTTATTTAATTTTTTATTTTATTAATTTTATTTTTAATAATAATTTTTATTTTATTTTATTTTTAATATTAATTTTTATTTTATTTTATTTTATTTATCATGATTTTATTTTATTTTATTTTTTATATTTTATTTTATTTTACTTTATTTCACTTTATTTTATTTTACTTTATTTTATTTTACTCTATTTTATTTTATTTTACTTTATTTTATTTTACTCTATTTTATTTTATTTTATTTTTAATATTAATTTTTATTTTATTTTATTTTATTTATCATGATTTTATTTTATTTTATTTTATTTTTTATATTTTATTTTATTTTACTTTATTTCACTTTATTTTATTTTACTTTATTTTATTTTACTCTATTTTATTTTATTTTACTTTATTTTATTTTACTCTATTTTATTTTATTTATTTTATTTTATTTTATTTTATTTATTTATTTTTTTTTTTATTATTTTATTTTATTTTACTTTATTTTATTTTATTTTTATTTCAGCAGCAGCTCCCTGCTCTCAGAGGGCAGGCTGTCCTCCCAGCACAGCTCTGCTTTTAGGCTCCCCCTAAAGCGCTGATTTCCTGCTCCTTTGGAGGGGGGTGCTGCTCATCTGGAAGGCTCAAGTGCTGATGGGGGAGCTCAAACAACAGCCCCTTCTATTGATCTTTCATATTTCTGCTATGGATTGAAGGTGATCTTTTCACTGCCTGCCCTGATTAAGCTCAGAAAATATTTCTGGGGAAAGCACTGTGTAAAAAGTGATTATTGAAAGTCTGCTCCTCAACAGTAGCCTGGCTGTAAGCAAGACCTGTCATTATATTAATTTGTGTTTTATAATTACACAGATTTTTTTTTATATTGTGCATTGAATATTTTTATGTAGTAGAACTATTAATTTATGTTTTCTAATTACTCAGATATTTTTATATTCTAGAAGTGACAGCTCTGAGGAGGTTGAAGCAGCTCATGTTTGGATTGTGTGGATTTCACCTTCCAGCGCTGGATTCATCACACGTTAATTGCAGGAAATTACTGATACACAGGACTGGAAACAGCTGAAAATAATTCAGAAACTCCTAAACGAAGGGTGTGTCACTTTGTTACAGAAATCTGGAGCAGATTTCCAAGGGTGACACTGAGTTTTCCTGTGTCCATCCACACTGGGCTGGCCCTGGGAGCTCCTGCAGGCAGGGGCTGGGATTTCACATCCAGAATCAGAGAAGCAATTTAGAAGGGGATAAATTTTCCACCAGGCCATTCCTGCTGCCATGAACGTGTCCAAATACGCCCCAATCATGTGGAGACTTTTCTTTTCATCCATCCCTGCAAGGAGTACTTCTGCCCAGTTTACAGGTGGGGAATTGAATGCAAGCATTTGAAATAATTTGCAAGGATTCAGCTGGCGGATGGGGCAGGGAGGCAGGAGGGGCTCCCAGAGGCTCCATTCCCTGCTGTGGGCATGGCAAGGGGGGATTTGGGGCCAGCCCAGGGTGACAGGGCTGGCTCTGTGGGATGGGCACAGAGAAGAGAAGGAACCTCACAAATGTCCCTTTAACTCAGCAGGCCCTGGGGATGGGTCCATCCAAAGCACATCTTGATTTACAGCTCGATTTCACTGAACCTATTGCTCCTATCCCTCCTCTTCCAGTCCTCCAAGCCTGCTCATTTAGGATTATTTAATGAATTTCATGCCTCAGGACTGCTTTTGGAGGCAAACCCAGAGGGGCTGGGACTGGATGATCTTTAAAGTCCCTTCCAACCCAAACCATTCAAGGATTCTGTGAGAAATCTGCTGGTTTCTCACAGAAGGAGAAGGATGGAAAGGAGAAGGAGAAGGATGGAAAACCTTCTCTGTTTGAACCGTTCAGGCAGAAATAGAGATGTAGGGCTTGAACCCCAATTACATTTGGATATTTACATATCTTTGGACTCAATCTCTTTCAGATTTCTTCATGGAGCAATTTACATTTTAATGAAGCCTACAAATAATTCCCAAGTCAAAACACATTTCCTATCAAAAATACAGCTGGACCTCGAGCAGAGCTGTGTGGCAGCTTCTGATTCAAATGCTTTAAAGTTGAAAGGGATCAACATCATTTGTCACTTTTAGCTTTCACTCATTTTCCTGGGGTCTATTTCCAACAAACTCATTCCATAAAGTCATGGGGTTAAAATAGAAAACAACAACAAAAAAATTCAGATATAAAGATCTCCAATAAAAGGAAATATTTGGCATATTTTGAAATTAATGGGATTTTGGGAACTGTGGCTCATAAGACTGAGACCCTTATGCATTCATCTGTACTGAATCCACACACAGTGGTCAGACACCCTCATAACCAGTTTTCTCTTACTGAAATTTGATATTTTATGGAAAACATAAAGCAACCAGGCTTATGAGCAGGTGTAGGAAGCAGAATTTTAAAACAAAGTCCATGAGTGTCTCTATCAACAATTTTTTGTGGTTTGTGCTGGATTATATTTATGAATGTGGTTTGTATTAAATTATATGTGTGAATGTGGTTTGTATATATTAAATTATAGGTATATATGGGGTTTGTATTAAATTATATTTATGAAAAAAAAGCACACATGAACATTGGAACAAATGGAGCTGCAAAGTTCAGCTGCCTTAGCTCTGGAATGTTTGGGTCAGCAGAAGGGGTGGAATGTGTGACAGTAAATGCAAAGCAGCAGCAGGGACAGAGACAGGGCTGGGATCCACCCAGTTCCCAGGAAATTGGGGATTTTTTTTTTTTTCCCCTCTGGGCAGATCTGCATCTGGAATTTTGTCAGCAGCGCTGATTGCTGCTGAATATTCAGCTGAACCTCCGGGTGAGCATCCCCCTGATTTCTGAGTTCCACTTTCCCAGCACAGGTGACTGTTTGTGATGACAATTTGGTGACAATCAGGGGGAATTTGGGGTTTTTGCACCCTGAGGCTCAGCTTGGGAGCAGATGGAGACAAACCTCTCCATGTGAGTACAGCTTCCACCCCCAGGGCCCTGTAAAAACCTCACTCAGTAAAAACCACACGTTCAGAGGATGGGCTGGGTTGGGAAGGATCTTTAGGACCTTCAGGATCTTCAAGAACTTCAGGACCTTCAGGACCATCCAGTGCCACCTTCCACTGTCCCAGATAATTCCCTGGCTGCTCCAAGCCCTGTCCCTTTGCCCTCAGGGGCTCTCCCAACACCAACACGAGGATTTTGTGCCTCATCCTGCACAGGATCCCTGGGATTTCCTCCCTGTCACAGCTCCTGACCCAGCAGCAGCCAGATGAGGGGCAAACCTTCGCCTCCCTGCCTGCCCCTCCTTGACATCCTCATCCTGGGACAGCTTTCCACGCTTGGGGTGACCCAGATTTTGTTGCCCAAGTTCAGCCATGGCATTGGCAAGCCTAAAGTCAATGATGTGGGCTCTGCTGGCACCCAAGTCCGCGAAAAATATGAAAATATTCAATTTCTCTGCTCAAATTGCTGCTGATGAGCTGCATATCTCTGGCTGTGATGGTGCTTTTTTGAGATAGCCACGTAATTATATCATAAATAAATCCTTCATTTTTCTGTATTCTCTTTCTTGACATTGACGAGAAATTATTAGAATAAGCTCTAATAAGATGATCTAAAATAACTGAAAAGGCGAAAAAAATAAATTCAAGGGCATTCTTTTCTTGATATTGCTTGCTTTCATTCATATCTTGCTTTTTGGGGGATTACATTCACTGGAAAATCATGATTTTTTTTTTTCCTCTGCTTTTTTGCCTAATTTCAGTCTGTAAACTAACCCACAAATGAAAAAAAACATTGACAAGAAAAGAGTAATTTCCAAAGGACAAAAGTAAGGTCACCTCTGATGGAGGGGATGGAGTGCTAAGGAAAGGGAAGAGCTTTAGAGAGGACGCAGATGTGGCATGGGGTGGGAGGAGGAGGAGGAGAAAAGATGTTTATTCAGGCTTTCCTTCCATGAGCACAGAAAGGGCAAGTGCAGGCAGCAAAATATAAGCTTATCCTGGGCATAATTTATCTTAGTCCTGTATCCATGGAACTGGCCTTTATTTGAAAAGCAGCCTAATTACTGAAATTACTGCTGCTGGAGTTCTGCAGCACAGCCAAAGGAGCCACACGTGCCCAGTGTGGAGAAAGTTCCCCACATTTTCATATAAGTTTCAAATAACGATATTGATCAGGCAATTAGCAGATTAAAACCAGCAGCAAAGCCCACGGAAGGGAGCTGAGCCCCTGCCCAAAAGCAGCTGAAGGGTATTTGTGTTTTCCTGGAGCTGGGAATGAAACCTGCTCACATCTCGTGTTCCTGCAGGTTTGTTTTCAAATGGGGGAAATGGAAAATCCTTGAAAGGAGAAATGCTGCCCTGATGCTGCTCAAAAAGGCTGGAGGCACTTTCTACCCCATTTATTCCTCTGGATTTCCCTCAGCCCCATCTGTTTCTTTTCTGTGGAGCAATCAGGGAGAGAGGATGGCTGGGCTGGGGAGATCTGAGAGCAGGTGGGGCTGGGAGATCATTTGGGAGGCACAATGTGCTGGAAACCAGCACTGCTGACTTGGTCACCGACTGCTGATGGAATTTGCCTGCTTTTATTTATTTCTTCATTTCAAAATAGCCACACTTTGGGTGTCAGGCAAACAGTGCTTGTGGTTAAACACCATGTCCATCCTCCACCATCCACTGGAGAAGGAGTCCCAGTGACAGAGATGTGACAAGCACAGGACACTGTGATGTCCCCACTTTACTCACATTCTGGTTCAGATCTGTCTCTTCACTCAAGACTGGGCTTTTCAGTACTGTTAAATTCTATTTCTTAAACAGTTTCTTTACCACATTTTTGAAGTGAAAACCAACTTAACAGTCCTCATCTCCTGTTCAGATTCTAACAAAATTGGCACCTTAATTACACTGACCTGATCAATTTACTCATGGAGCAGCTCTGGTGCTTTTGCCTTTCCTAGAGCTATTGGGCTGATGGTGTGATATAAAAATTTAATGCTCTTGTTTTTTCGGTCTTAATTATGCCTAATGAGCTACTTGCTTTAATAAACAAGCAGATTCCAATAACCTGCCTATATTTTTCCCAGGAAGACAATATAAAGTTAGATGGAATTGTCTTTCTCAATAATTGAAGGAGTTTAGGAATAATCAGTAATGTGATCTATAAGTGTGCCTGTATGGGATGAGCTGGTTCCCTCCACGGGTACTGACGGAGAGGGTTGGTTTATTCATTTATTTATTAACAATTGTTTCTCCCTTAGGCAAAGCTGGTCCCAATTAAGAGCCATATTTTCAAATGATAAAAGTAAGTATTCTAATAAAGACACTAATTGGCAAGTATGTTCTTTAAAGAGAGTCATAAATTAGAATATCTCGTGGCAAGCGATGCCATTTCCATTAGCAGCTCTACAACTCAAGACACAATTTTCCTATTAACCAGGGCTGAGCTTTACAACGTGGAAAATGCTGAATGCAAACACCCTCCAGGACATCAGGAAAGCAGCTGATGAACTCACCATGGGTAGTTCAGAGGCAGCACCTCATTATTGCTCTCTCTGAATCCACAATTAAAAGCCAACAGATGAGCTAAGAAAACTCTCATAACCCAAGAAGTTATTGAGGGATCAGGCACAAGGCAAAAATCCAGAGTGGGGACTGGCAGGAAGGCTTATACAAAATGAATTTTAAAGATGGGTAAAGCAGAGTAAGGATGAGACAAAAATGAGAAATTGGGGGGAAGAGGTTTTAGAGAGGGAGAGATCTAACAGAGTGGAAAAAATAAGCCTTCAGTCACACTCCTTCAGAAGCCAGAACAGACCCAGTGGGCTTTTTATGAGCAGATGTTGAAAAGCTCCTTTTAATTTTACATCACAGGAAACCCACGGAACTGAAACCCCCGAAAAGAGAAAGGTGATCAGTGGCATTATTGCAGCCACTGAGGTTCCTCCCAGAGCCTGAGGGCTGAGTCTGCAGGGCAGAGGGAGAGTTTTGGGTCTGATCAGCATCACTGAGAGGGGTTTGGGAGCAGCCAAATCCACTTTGAACAACGGGATTTGTTCCAGTCCACAATGTCATCACCCCCTGGCATTTCCAGGCAGGGGTCCCTGGGCAGAGCCAAGCACCAGCTCTGCAGGGCTGGAGCAGCTGCACAAACTGTGAGAAAACACCCAGAAAAGTGGGGGTTTCCTTCATTCAGGAGCAAACCCCTGATCTTCCTGCTCAACTCAAATATTCAAAAAGGCAAATAATGATCGACATCCATTCCTCTTCATCCCTCACAGCTGCCTAAGGAAGGAGGAATTCCAGGGACACTGGCTTTGCTCAGTGGGGTTTTTCCTAAGAAAACCCTTTATTCAGAGTCTCATACGCTGCCTGACAACTCTGTGCTTTCATTGCTCATTTGAGATACGAGACACACAAAGATGAAAATAAAATCAAATTTAAATAAAAGAGATGGGGGAAATTTAGTGATGGGGAAAAATGGAGAAGAAGATCTTCCATTGATAAAGAGCTGCAATTCTTCTGTCACATTTGGTGTGAGGCATAAATGTCCCCTCTGAGTGTCTGCACTCTGTCCCTGTGTGCGAGAGGTTGTGCCTGGGCAGGGGAGGATGAGGAGAGGGGGATCCCAGCATAATCCAGGGGGAGAGGAAATGTTACACCCCTGCTCCATCCATCCATCCATCCATCCATCCATCCATCCATCCATCCATCCATCCATCCATCCATCCATCATCATCCATCCATCCATCCATCCATCATCCATGCATCCATCCATCCCTCCATCCCTCCATCCATCCCTAAATCTTCTGTCCCAGGGCCTTTCTTGCCCAGCAGTGATTTAAGGAAAGCTGCGGATAAGGAAAGAACAGAAAGGAATGAGCTACAAGGAGCTGCAAGCACCTTGATGTGCTTCTTTAGTAGGGTACAGCTGCTCTAGGAAACACTCCAGCCTTTACAGCAAGTCCACTTCAGGCAAGCTTTTATGGAGGTAAATAAAATAAGAATGGTTTCAATCCTGGACTTTGATGGAGATGTCGTGGAGGAATCAGATTTGCTCACCTGTGATGGAAATCTCCTGGTTTGTCAGGCCATGGTGTGCTGGGAGTGTGCCCAGGGCTGCCTGGGAATGCCCTGATTGATGCCCCTTGGCACCTCAGGTGAGCTGGGGGCAGCTCTGGGATGTGCAGCTGTCTGTGGAAACACTTGACACAGCCCATTAAGGGCTGGGTTCAGCAACAGACACTTGGATAATCCATCAGACTGCTGGAATCTCTCTTTGGAATTCACAGCCTCATAAGGCAGGCAAAAATTAGCATTTATATACCAGAGGTCTTTGGAAATGAAAACACAACTCCGTGTTTATCTACTCAGCTGTCACATTTTCTACTCTCTCACCTCATTTCCATATTGTCTAAGTAAATATCCATATTAAAATATGTATTATTTAGCTTTATTTAATATTTTCCATTCACAAACCTCAAAGCTCTTCACAAGGCACCGTGAGTGACAAATTGCTTTGAATTTGTGGCCATATTTGATTCAAAAAATAACCCAGAAATGCAAGTTGCTGCATTTCCCTTGGTTTCCCCATCCCTTGGCCAGCCCAGCTCTCCCCCTTGGTTCTCTGACCTTTGGGGTGCTTTGCCACCCACCTGGGGGGGTCCCAAAAATCCCCAAATTCTGGTTACTTGGCCATCTCACAATCCTTTTCCCCCCCAGCACCACAGAAACATTTTCTATGTCTCCATCTACATATATAGATATATTTACAAAGAATAATCTGTAAAAGGTTTGGTAAATCTCGTGTTTAATGGGAGACTTGGTGGCTGCTGGGTGCTGCCAGCCTGAGCAGAGTTCCCAGCCCAGGGATCTCTCCCAGGCAGTGGAGCAGACAGTTTTATGTCATCCCTGTCAGGGAGATTTTGCAGAATTCTGTTCCACTTTGGTACAGATGAATGACCTGCAGTGCTACAGAATTTGTGATGTTCTGGCTTTAATTAACCTCCCTCACGAGTGAAGCTGAACAAGGAAGAGCACAGCCCTTTCCAGACAGGAATATTTTCACAGCCATTAAATGCACACTAATGCTCTCCATAATCTATAATTTTGTGGGTGACATGGGCACTATTCCTACAGCTGTTCTTTGGAGAAAGGATGTTTCTTGTCATTAAAGACTAATAAGTGACATTACATTTAAGTGCTTGCATTAGATCTGCTTCTTTGAATTTAATGATGGGGCAATGAGGCCTTTAATTAAACAGCCCAAAGTTTCTACTGGGAGAAACAAAAGCAAATTTATCCTCAGGTTTTCTTCCCAATGTAAAACCAAACCAGTGCCCATCTGGTGGGTAATCAATGCTTTTATCCCTAAACCTCAACCTCACACTTGGAAATGTTTCCTTTATTTCTGAAATCCCTGTAATGGGATGAAGAAACTCCTGTGGTTGGTGGGTGAAAAGCTCTGACTCGTGTCTCCACAGAGCTCCTGGCAGGAATTTGTGGCAGAAGTTCCTATCTGTTGAGGAGTTTGAAATAAACACACAAAGTTCTCTGCCATAGATCAGTGGCTTATGAGAAACAGTGTTCTGGTGTATTTTATGGCATCCTATGAATATTTTTTATTTTAATTTCATGTATTCAAACCCAGTAGGCAACATAGGAATTACCAGACTTGCAAAAGAGGCTAAAAATTGCCCAGGTCATCACTTCAAGGCAACCACAGCCATTGTTATTTGAAATAAAAATCAAGTTAATTGAACTTAACTGTCTTTTCTTAATAAAAATTTCCTGATTTAATACAAAATTAGCACAACTCTATATTCACCAACAAGAAAAATAGGACCAAATGGAAAAATATACTTTTTTAGGTGACTTTAAATTTCAAACCCATTGCTCATGTCAGGTGTTATTCCTTAAAACAGCACTGCAGAATAATCCCAGATTGTCAATAATTCCTCTACACCTGTCCCTGAATAGTGCTTAGTCTGCCTCACTGCCTGAAATTCTTGGAAAATAGTAAAGTTCTTGTTTTTGCAGCCTGAGGTTTATTTAATGAGATAACAAAGAAACAAAGCACCAGCATCAGCCAGAACCAAAGTGTATTATTGTGAAGCAAAGTGTTCACAGCTCCATCTGCTCCACCACTGAACATTAAATATTTTTCTAAAATTCAAAGCAATTAGAAAAAAAAAAAATTATGAACTTAGATGGTGGCTAAGGCATAATTGCAGTTTTTAACATCATATTTTAAATGCATCCCTATTACTACAACAACACCCAGAGAGCTAAAAATAGCAGAGGAATGGTAAAGATGTGCTGAAAATCAGATCTAATTTGGGACAGAATTTATGCACAAACAGATCTGCATACAAGCTTATGGATTCCACCCTGCAAACGTACAGAACCAGACTGAATTTTAATTTCTTGTGTGATGATTATTTTAATGAATCACCTTGTGGTAGTAATCTCCAGCAGAAATATATTTATTAGGCACGTGGTTGTGGCCTTTCCTGAATTAAATTTCAAGTATCCCAAAGCTTGAGGATGGGATTGCTCTGCCTGAAAAGTGATTTTCTGTAAAATCCAAGTGTGTCCTGACAGCTCTGGGGTGTTGGTGGAGCGTGGTGGCCTGTGCAGCTCAGCCACGAGCCCTGGCAGCTCAGAGAGGAGAAGGGGCCACAAATAAAACCAAAATTCAAATGTCATCTATTGGGAGTTACTAGAATAAAAATGCCCAGAGGCTGGAGACGTTTGGTATTGGTTCTAAAGATGTGAATGCATAAAAGAAGGAATGACAAAAGCTAATAAAGAAAGGAATGGCAGCAGTCCAAGATTTGAAAAGGAGCTACAAGGGAGCTGGAGAAGAGTCCTCAACAAACCTGGAGTGATGGGACAAGGGGGAAGGGGTTCAAATTGACAGAGAGTGGGTTCAGATGGGATTTTGGGCAGGAATTGTTCCCTGGCAGGGTGGGCAGCCCTGGCACAGGCAGAAGGCTCTGCTCCGGCTGCTCTCTCTGAACTTTTCAGAGGTTCTCCTTCTCACTGCTTTTGCCAGCTCAGTCTGGGATTAGAGGATCTGTTGCCCTGTTTTTTTAAGTTTTCTGAGCCTTCTGATGTTTACATTCTTGTAATGAACTTTCTCACACACTTTATGTAAATAACTTATTGTATTCTTTTATGGAGGAGGAGAAATTTGATGGATTGTTGGTTTGTCCAGCGTCATTGGAGAGGTGGCACTGTCACCCTCCAATCCAGGGTCACTTTTGGAAATCTATAAATGCTGGAGTCAGAAATTAAAAGTTCTCTTGTTTACTTTAGGAGAGCTCTGTGTGTGTCACGTTTTTTCATAGTGATGAGGATCCTGTCCCATTCACACTCTTCTGTCCTGGAGCTCCACTGTGGTCCCTGCAGAGGTGACACCTGCTCACTTTGGGCTGGGGAATCACCCTGGGCCTCTGCTAGAACCAGCACTAACAGCAAATCCATTGTGCTTTGCACTGGAGCTTTGATCCAGCTCTTGGCTTTAGGGGAATAAATAAGGCCAGAGCGTGCAGGCAGATGCCTGAGCCATGCAATCCATAAAACACATTTTGGGTGAAACCAGATTGAAGGTGTGGAGTAGCAAAACATCCAATAGTCATATAAGAGTTGACCTTCCTTTAACTCTGCCCACCTTCCCAAGCTGGGTTTCTGCACTGGTGTCTAATTATGGCTCTGCATTCACGTCTCCACCCTTCCATCACTGAGGAGTCAATTGAGAGGCTGCCATTAAATGCAAAGTCTGGCTCTCATTATCTCTACAGGTGCAGACACACATCTATCTCTCCCCAACCTCATTCTCTGCTGCTTGTTTATCTCCTGTATCGCTTTCTTTCTGCTCTTGTTTCCCTGTTTCATTTAAAAAGTGAAATGCAAAGAGCAGCTACTCTGTTATCCCGAGCCTTTGTCTGGGATCTCAATCAATGGAGCCCTGCTGGGCCGCTGCCTCTCCCACCACAACACCCAGAACACAAATAACAATCACCCTGATCCTATCTCCTCACCCCTGCCTCCAGAAGAGGACACTTAGGAGCCAGCTGCATCACAGCAATAAACATGAGGGATCAGACAGCAAATCTTCAAAGATACATCAATAACAAATTTCAAATCACTGCTGCCCGTGCAGGCTTACAGCAGCAGGAGCTGCAGGGGAAGAGGGATGCTCTGAAAATATCCATCATCTTTTACTGTCTGTGTAAATGTTTTGAAGATGGGCTGTAAAGCAGCATTAAGTTTACAATAAATTTCAAGGCTCCTAACCCATTACAAAGTGCCAAATGCCAGGGTTGATCCGCTGAGGCACGGGGCTGCAGGGTTTGGAAAGCTTTTAGGCCTCCTTCCCCAAGCACCAGCACTGCATCTCACTTTATTTCACTTTATTTCACTTTATCCCACCATTTTCACTGGCTGCCCAGTCACAGGCTGGGCTGGGAGGAGCAGGAAAGTCACAAAAACAAAACTGCAGGAGAAATGTCAGATGCTGAGTGAAGTGAGTGAAGCAACAAATATTTCTAGTTCTAAGCTGTATTAAAGAAAGTGACTGAAAAATTATATTTTAAAATACTTTTGTGTGAATATCTCGTCATGGAGAGTGGGAGATAGGTGACAGAGTGGATAATTTGGCTTTCCTGAGTGATTTAGAAGTGAAGGAAATGCAGATGTCCATCCCCTTAGAGAAGCTGAGCCCTCTCTTATGCTGTTCCCTCGGCATCCTTAGCCAGGGTTCACAAGGCTGTGCTGAAGGAAGCCCAGAAAGATCAAGGAGCTCATCCAGGTAATTCCATCACAGGTTTTCCCCTCTGGAGGACAAGGTTTGGGGGATAAACTCCAGGATAAACTTCAGACCAGCTTTATGCTCACCCACCCCTTGATTCCCCAGGTGTTTTTCAAGGGAGAGAACTCTGCACACTCCAGCTGTGGCTCCTTTGCTGTTATTTATTAATTTTCCTTTAGTGTCCTCCTCCTTCTGCTGAGAAGCAATTCCTGTCTTTGGGAAGGATGAGCTTGTTCCTTCTGCCGGAAATTCCCTGGAAACCCTCCCTTTCAGAGCACATCCCTTCTGTAGCTGGGGGTAGAGATCCATCTTTAGTGGGACTAATTGTGTCTTCTACTCTTTATTTTCATGGCATTTCTCTGAACCCTCAGCAGACACTGCCCTCTGTGTCTTTGCAAATGTGGGCAGGCACGCAGAGAGCTAATTAAAAGCAAACAGCTCTGTATTTAAGGAAGTTTAAGCTGATGGGTGTTTAAATCAGGTTTCCCAACGTTGTCCCTGCAGGGCTGTGCTGTTTAGAATGGAGTGGGCCGGGACTGAATCCTGCAACTGTGGGGATCATGGAATCAGAGAATGGTTTGGGCTGGAAGGGCCCTTAAAGATCATCTCATTCCAACCTCCCTGGGGCTTCCAAACTAAGCCACCAGCTTCATGGGGAATTATATTTACAGCAAGCCCAGGGAGAGGGATTCAAGGGCTTGTGTGGACGCCAAACTTGTGAGTCACAGTTGGATAATTGACAATTCTGTGCATTCTGGCACCCAGGGACCCCCTGCTCTCCTTTGTGGCTTTGGCCTGCAGAGAGCAGATATCCAAAGTTCTGAGGTGAGCTTAGGAAATGCAAATGAGACATTTGCCCATGAAAGGTTTTGCTGCCCTCTAAACCCTCATTGAAATCTCAGCTGGGTTGGAAAGTCCAAGTTCTCATTATCTTGGCCATGCAAGGAGGAGGAGTAGATGGAACAGGGGATGGGTTGGATTGCAGCAGGAACAGCTGATCTGGGAGCACAGGTGGGGGAGAAATCACTGAAAGCCCCTAAATTCTCTTTCTGTTGCTGCTCTTGGCCAATGGAGAGGACCCGACCAGCCCTGTCCAGTTTGGTGCTAACCAAGAGGCAGAGAGAGTCCATGGGCTCTCTCCCTGAGAAATGAACACCTGTACCAGTGAAAAATATTGGAACAATTCATCTTTCCTGCGCATCTTTTCCCCTTTTCTCAAAGCTTTCCTTTAAATCTATGATTTTTTTTAAACTGGGCTTTTCTGGAGCAACGTTTACATGCTTGCCATGAAAAATGCGAATAACTGAGCCCAACCAGAAGCTCTCCAGCTTTCCCTAAATCAGCCTGGAACGCACCTGGCCAGGACATTGCAGGAAAATCTCCTATCCTGTTCTCAGACAGCTCACCCCAAATCCTTTGACGAAAATCCATTGCAGGAAAATCTCCTATCCTGTTTTCACACAGCTGACCCCAAATCCTTGAGCTGGGGTGCAGCTCCAGCCCCTCCTTCCCTCCATCTCCTGCCCTTGGCACCTTCCAGGGCAGCTTTCCACCAACCCTCCCCTGCTCCCTGTTTGGAAATTCAGGATCACAATCTCCAGAACAGGCAGCAGCTTGGTGTAAGCACTGCTGGGTCTTGCTGCCACCACCACCACCCAAAATTTCTTCTGCCCTCTCTGGTGGCTGCTTCCAGACAGTGGAACAAATTCAGCTGTGCCTAAACTTCACTCTCGGCTCTTCCTACAATTAATCACTCCAGCATGAAGGTTTGGGAATTCCCATTTTTAGGATATCACACGTTTCCCATTTTCCCTGAAGGTGAAAAGGCCCAGCGCTGGTCAGAGAGCACCCTCAATATTTCAGACTGGACACAGCACCTTTCCAAAATCAACAGAAAAATTCCCAGAAGGTTTACTGGAATTTAAACTATCCTCATAATGAAGTGCTTGATCCTAGAAGGTGTGGATTTCTCTTCTGTGTTCCAAAAACTTTTTGTTTGATTCGGGGAGCAAGTTTTGCACTTGGAGCTTGATTCAAAAGCCTGCTGAAATTAATAAGCAGCTTTCTGTTGACCTTAGCAAGCTTTGGATTAGGCTTTGTGTGAAAAGCAGTCCACTGACTTAACCAAGAAATATTTATAAAGTTAAAGCCAAAGGAAACTTACAAAAGAAAAATCTCCCATTTCATGTAGCGGCAGTTTTAGTGCCAAAAATATAATAAAAAATCCTGCAACATTTTTCTCTTTATCATCATCTTTACAGGCTTCATGAACCTCATCTAAAAGGTGCTCTAGGTAAAAAGTATTATCATTTTGATGAATGCCAGCCCTTTGACACGAGGAAGAAGCCTTTTATTCTCTGACAATGTCCCTGCCAAGCTAAGTAGAAGATGTAGGCAGAAAGCTGAGGGGAAACCCTGATGCTGATGAATCAGAGCTCCCTGCTGAGCAGCAGCCTGATGATCCCCACCATCTAAACAGTTTAGGACTTTTTCAGCAGGTTCAAGAATCAAGTTTGCCTTTTTTGTCAGGTTCTGAAAGGCTCCAGGCTGAACCTGACCCCGGCTCCTGGCAGAAGGAATGAAATCTGTTTGCCGCGTGTGGCTCTCCCTGGATTCCCACCCCTTGGAGCACAAATCCTTTTGCTGCCTTGTCTCAGGATCCTGCAGCAAGCTGTCATCACCCCGAGCTGCTGCTGGTGGGTGGGGAGTGAAGATGCACTCACGGAGCTCTCAGGAGCTGGGAACTTGCAAAGCTCCTCAAGACCTCCAAAAATCACTCAGAAAAGTCACTTTTGATTAAGCTCTGACACTCGCACTGCTTCATATTCCCCATGAGCTGGAAATACAGCAAGGATGATCCCTGCTTTAATTTTGGTTGACCTTTTTGCATTATGTGGACATTGGTGACATCCAGAGAAATGACAATATTGAGAAATATTAATCTATGAGTTAAAACAGCCACAAAAGCCACACACATCACTTGGGTTTGATTTTTCACTTTGATTTTTTGGTTAGCTACAATTTTTTTGCTTGCATTCAGTTCTATCGCTATAGCAAATAAATTGTTCAGTTGCTTGTGACAGATTATTTGTAGCAATGTAGAGCCTGAGAGCTTTTACATCAAACTGGGGATTCGCTATGCCAGGCACTGAATAAACTAATTTTTCTATGAGGTAAACCTTAAATGTAGAGTCAAGTCAGAGAGAAAATCAGTTTCCATCCCATGTGTGCCTTGTCTTTACACAATATAAAATTCCAGAATGCTTTGGGTTGGAAGGGACCTTAAAACTCATTCAATTCCACCCCTGCCCCTGCCCCAGGCTGCTCCAACCTGGCCTTGGGCACTGCCAGGGATCCAGGGGCTGCCCACCCTCACAGGGAAGAATTTCTTTAAAATCTACTCTAAACCTACATATTGCTACCAAATAACATAAATCCCAATGTATTCTTGTTTTTCCCCATAAGGAGTAGAAGCTGTCCCACCCTGAGAAGTTTCCACTTTAAATAGGAATTAAAATATTTACACTGTACACTCCAAATGTGAAATTTGGACACATTTTCACATGTTCCCTGTGAGATGGGAAGCAAAGATCCCAAACACTGAATTTTCTAAAATATCAAACATCCCAGCAACTTAGAACAGGTCTCCTATTAAAAATATGTGGAAAATTACTTTTCTGTGCGGTGGTAATTGCCAATAACCAAACTTCTGGTCAACCAGAAATAATTATGAAAAGTCACAAAACCAGATCCCTGTGCTTGGTATTGGTAAATTGATAAATTGGTAAATTGGTAATTGGTAAATTGGTAATTGCCAATAACCAAACTTCTGGTCAACAAGAAATAATTAAGAAAAGTTACAAAACCAGATCCCCATGCTTGGTTGCACATCCTGGGGCCTGAGTGCCCCTTGGCAGAGCTGGGTGATGTTTCCAGCACTGTGGATTCCCCTGGGCTGCCAGGCCCAGTGCATATTACAGTTTGTTATTAAATATTTTGGCTGCTCTCTCCGTGTTCCCCGTTTCATCCCCAGCTCAGTAACATGTCACACGCACTATATTATTACTGACTTTAAAGCACACAACAAGATCAAGCCTTGAGAGGAGAGGAAAGTGGAAAATTGGCAGGAGAAATCACTTCTGCCTTCAGAGGCAGTGGCAGAAGCAGCTGCTGAGTGGATATTGTGCAAGGAGAGGGAGGCAGAAGCAATTGGAAGAGAAACTAATACAGAGATCACACAAAATCTGCAGAATTTAAGGAGCAGGATACAGCCAGTGGCCAGCTGCTGCTGAAAGCACAAAGTGGAGCAGACAAGGTGAGGGAAAAAAGAGAGAGAGCTGAACACTCAAATCACTTCGTGTGAGGGAAGCTTGCAGTGCCAAAAGTGGGGATATTTGGGAAGCAGGAAATTGATTATGGAGAGATAAAAGTGAAAAAGAGCTTTAAAAAGAAAAAAGAATCTTAAAAACGCACCTGGGTACAAACGGGAATCACTGGCGTGGGATTGTGGTGCAAAAGAGAATTTGCTCCAAACTTCAAAGTCAAGGACAGAGACAAGGAAGGATGGGACCAATTACAGCAATCAAGAAAAACCTGACTGAATATTTTGAAGCACAATATTTAAATCTGAGGGGTTTGGCTTAGCGAACACTTGGTGGTTGAAATTCAAAGAGTTGCTGGATCTTCTGAGAGGTTTGGGTGCAGTCACTGTGCATCTCCCCTTCTCCTCATCACCAGCACCATGGAGCACAAACAATTCCATCCATGACAAAAGAGAATTTTATCATGGATTATTAAATTCTCACAGAATTTTGGATGTTTTATCCCCAAGATTTGGGATATCTCTACAAATATCTGCTCTGAATGGGCCCATTCCACCCTTTGCAGCCTCCCAGTGGGGATCCCAGAAATCCAGCCATGGGATGGGGCCTCTAACCCAAGCAGGAGTCCTAAAGGGCTGCTCAGCATCCCCAAAATTGCCAAATGTGGGATTGATTGGAGACCTCTGTGTCAACCTGAGGCAAAACACCAGGATATTGATGATATTGGGTTATTCCACAGGGAAGTACAAGCACAACATGGCGGGATCAGTCCAGACCCAAAGCTTGTCATATTTCCGCTAAAACAAATCAGAAAAGTGTGGGCAAAATATCTGCCCCCACAAAATCAATGTTTGTCCACATTGCTCACACTAATTTCTTGCAAAAATGCTTTAAAGAGCTTATTTGTGCACCCTCCAAAGCCTGAAAGACTAATAAAAGACAGCAGTATTTAAATACTATATAAAAACCAAATACAACATGTCTTGCCATGATTAAGTTACAAGTGTAGCAAATAAAAACCTTGCAAATGTAGCAGGGAGAAAAAGTCAGCCAAATATTGTAAAGTATTTTTCTTCATGGTTTATAATAATCCTTCCAGAAGCTCAAAACTGTTTGCTTACCAAATATTCATTAGCTAATATTTGTACAGTGCCTTGGAAATGAAAAGCACTAAATATGTGCTAATTATAATTATAATTACTTATTATTATGGAGCTCTTCCTTCTCTTTGTTCTGTGTGGCTGTGTCTAGGAGGAGGCACAGAGGTTTCTCCCCTGGAAGCATTTTGGCCTCATCCAGGATGGAATTAAAAGCATTTTTGTTCTGGGGGAAAAGGCAAGAGGAATAACCAGGACAGGCTTGCAGAGGGATGGGAAAGGGAGCAAGGATTTGGAGGGTCTCAGCTTCACTGGGGCTTTTTGCTTTATTTATGTCTGCAAACCTTCTCCAATGTAATATAAATATAAATATAAATATAAATATAAATATAAATATAAATATAAATATAAATATAAATATAAACATAAATATAAATAGTAATAGTAATAGTAATAGTAATAGTAATAGTAATAGTAATAGTAATAGTAATAGTAATGTAAATATAAATATAAATATAAACATAAACATATCCATATCCATATCCATATCCATAAACATAAACATAAATATAAATATAAATAGTAATAGTAATAGTAATATAAATATAAATAGTAATAGAAATAGAAATGAATATATGAAATATATAGTTTTATATCTATATATACTATATATACTAGATATATCTAACTATATACTATATATATAGTTATATATCTATAGATACTGTATATATAGTATAATATATCTATTTTATATATATAATACTGTATATTATCCTATATATAGTATTATATATTATATATTTCATATTATATATTTCATATTATATATATTAATATATGAAATATATAGTTGTATATCTATCTATACTATATATAGTTATATATAACTATAGTTATGACTATAGTTATGTAGTTTTTTATATAACTATATATTTGTATATATTGTATATATTTATATAAAATGTATAAATATTAGATATATATACATAAATATATACACTAATATTCATATATATCTAGATATTAGCTTCTGTCTAGAAAACAAAAAATTAGGATTAATGCCTGGCTTTCCCAGGGATAAATGATGGTTTTTTAAAGGCTGTTAAGGGGCCTGACCCCACCAGGGATTTGCTAATCTGGGGTGTTTTATCCTGGCTTTCCAACCAAAGCAGAATTTCCAAATGAGGCAATGGGAATTGGCTTTATGCCCTCTGTACTTGAAAGGTTTAAACACTCTATTTGCGAGACACTTGTTATTACTTTATTTGCTGTAGGTGGATGAATACTGAACGTTTTGCAGGAAAAAAGGTCCCTGCTGGTTGCTGGGTTTTGTCAGGTTGGGAGAGACGAAATTTCTATTTTCTGATGTTCTTGGGAGAGCTCACTGAGGGAAAAAAAAAGCTTCCACCCCTTACAAAGTGATTTCTCTTATTAATATTTCACAAGGCAGGTCAGAGGATTATGAACCTCCTCTCGCCGTGGTATTGAACAAATATTTTAAGAAGTGTGGTGGTTTTGCCAAACAGAACATAAACTGATGGATGGCTTAATCTGAGCCCAGCTGGGGCAAGGGAGGAAAGCAGAACCGCACTGGGGTGGGGGAAATGATGAAACAGAGAGAAAATGGATGGAGAGACCTGGAAATCCCAGAGGGAATCCTTGCTTTTAGATAAATACTGTGGAAAGGAAGGAGAAAACCTGTAAATATTAGCCCTGAAACCTGGAAATCTTTCTTGGCAGCAACTGAGGAGTCTTATTCAGAATAAATGAGGCATTAAAGTATGTAGTGAACGGCAACTCTCCTGTTTGTTTTCTTAAGAACTCAGATGTTTCTCTTTTTTTATCATCTTTAGCTGCTGGATAATGTTTTCCATGTGGGTAGGGGAGTCCAAGGAATCAAATGCAAGGGTTTCTGTCATTTCCAAGACAGTTTTTGTTGGCAGAGGAGATGCCAACCTTCTGTCAGAGTCTTCACCCTGTACTTTTTGACCCATAAGTGGCAATAATTAAAGAAAAAAGGTGTTGGGAGAAAAAGTCTTAAAGGAAGACTTAGCACTGGTAAGAGACATACAAGTAAAAAAGAAGTAAAAACAAAAAATGAGGGTTTTGTTTCCTGTCTTGCAATGCATAAAAGAGAAGCAGTAAGGACATACAGCAGGGATATTGCCAGAGGAATTGAATATAAATTAAAAAAAAGAAGCTTTGTTACTGGTGCAGCTTTACCTGGGGTGGGTTTTGAATTGGTCATCCCAGAATTTCTTGTGGATAATACAATGGCCTTTGAAAAAGAGCAGTTTTAGCAGAGAAATGATAAGTCAGAGATCCTGGCTACACAGGAAAGGCTAAGAAAATTAATTTCAACCTCGCTGCCAGCAAGAAAAAAGAAGAGTCCATAATAACTTAATTAAGTGGTTATAAATAAATGATGAGGAAAGTGTACATGATCAGTCATTTTGGTGCCAATGTTCTTATCACATTGGCACCAAAACTCCAGTGGGAAAAGTGCCTTCCATCCAGGCACCTGAAGCAGTGAAAGGAGAATATAAAAAATTCAGAGCAACTGAATTGAAAGCATCTGTCTCTCTGCATGGACCTTTTACAGTTGTCACAACTCCCTGCATTTCCTTCCAAAACTAAAACCCCTCTGTAGAAGAGCTTTTCCCTGATCCTCATGGTGAGGGCCAAATTTGTCCTGTATGAAAATCAGAATTATGCAATCCAAGGGAAGTAAGAAGATTCAGACATCTTTGAAGAGCAGGTTGAAATATTATTGATTATTTTTTTCCCTTGAAATTCTGGGGTATTTTGGTGTAGTGTCACACCTGAGCTAGGTGAGTAGACCATGAGTTGTTACATTTCGGGAGGAAAAACCCTCACGAAGCTCTATAAAAATTTTGCAGATAGGAATGACAGTCACAGCTGATGCCTGGAGAGACTGCCTGGAACAGAGGCTGGGCAGAGTTAAAGAATAAAGCAGGGATTTATTAAAAGGCCTTCACAGGATACACCTTGGGCAGTGCAAGAGCCCAGCCATGGCTACACCCCAGATGGACCTTGGGTCCCAAGTTTTCATGATTTTATCAGTTTTGGTCCATTTCCATGTTGGGGTTCATCGTCCAGTTCCAGCTCCAGGCGACGTAGTCCCACCCTCCCAGTTTGCTCCCCTCAATTCTCTGTTTTTCATACTTTTTGGGCTGAAGCTGCAGTGGTGTCCTTGGTTCTGGGGCTGGGAAAGGATTGTTCTGTGGGACTGAGCTGTGGGGTGCTTTCTGTCCCTCTCACACCCCAGTTCCGGAGCACTTTCTGTCCCTCTCACAGCCCAGTTTTGGGGTGGTTTCTGTCCCTCTCACACCCAGTTGTGGGGTGCTTTCTGTCCCTCTCACAGCCCACTTTTGGGGTGCTTTCTGTCCCTCTCACACCCCAGTTTTGGGACATTTTCTGTCCCTCTCAGCCCATTTCTGGGGTGCTTTCTGTCCCTCTCACGCTCCCATTGTGGGGCTCTTTCTGTCCTTCTCCCACCCCAGTTTTGAGGTGCTTTCTGTCCCTCTTACACCCAATTTTGGGGCACTTTCTGGCCCTCTCACACCCCAGTTTTGAGGCTCTTTTTGCCCCTCTCACACCCCAGTTCTGGAGCCCTTTCTGTCCTTCTCCCACCCCAGTTCTGGAGCACTTTCTGCCCCTCTCACACCCATTTGTGGCGTACTTTCTGCCCCTCTCACACCCATTTGTGGGATACTTTCTGTCCCTCTCACACCCCAGTTCAAAGGCTCACCTCTAAAACCAGGAGCCAGCACCACAGTGGAGCAGATTAGAGAGGTGGAGCTGTTCAGGAATGGTTTCATCTGTGCTCTAAATGGCAAGTTAAAGATTCCCAGGCACCAGCTTCACTCAAAAAGCAATTATTGGAACTGCACTGCCTCCCCTGGCTGCTCTGAGCTGACCAGTCCGAGGATACTGAGCCTTAGGATAAGGAATTACACGCTGGCTTTGGAGAGATGAAACGCCTTCCATGCAGCCACTTCTGCGCCTTTAAAAGTGTTAGTTAACAATTAAAAGAAGCCTGTGTCTCCTGGTTTTCTCTATTTCTACAGGATTAAAAAGGTAGCCTGGGGACTCCTGGAAAATTCCTCTCAGTTGGTCCTTGGCAAAAATAAGGGAAAAAAAAGAAACGCTATTAATTGATAAAATTTAATCTAAAATTCATGCGGAAAGTTGATTTGTTCTCTAGATGAGGTCCTATTTCTGAAGCCTCCAGTAAAAATGAGTAACTGCAGCTCAGCTCATCTTTATTTCATTGAGTTCTGCCTGGACTGTCTCACTGCACTGCTTTCAGTTGTATGGACTTGTCCTTCTCACTGCACAGCAGTACTTGACAAAATTTTGATTTTCTAAGGTAAATTGTGCTTTCCTGACCTGGCAGCTGACCTTCCTGAGCTTCCAGCCACACCTCTAGAAACCATTTAGTGGTGGTTTCTCCCTTAGGGGAAAACTCAGCAGCAATGAGGTCACTTGTCTTTTGATTTGAGAATCAGAAAATCATAGACTGGTTTTAAATTTTAAAGTGGCACCTTTGTCACTGTCTCTCAGAGGACTTTTTGGATGTGGGTGTATTTGAGGTCACAGAAACCTGGGTTTTGGTGACTTCTGAGTTGCTATACCAGTGATTATTTGGACTTCTTGTTATGGTTCCCTATACATGAAGCCCGCAGATGCTACAGCTGAGTTTAGTTGGTCTTTTAAGAAAGTTGAAAAAAGTCCTATAAAAATTATTGGGAATCTGGTCCATCCATTCAGAAATGTGTTGTTTGGAGTGGGGATTTTTGTTGGGGTTTGGGGATTATTTCTTTGGTTGGTTTTTAATTTCTTTTTACAGTTTAAGACTCAAAACC
This sequence comes from Camarhynchus parvulus, assembly GCF_901933205.1. Classification (NCBI taxonomy): domain Eukaryota; kingdom Metazoa; phylum Chordata; class Aves; order Passeriformes; family Thraupidae; genus Camarhynchus; species Camarhynchus parvulus. Next base: position 18,166,154 of record NC_044582.1, on the reverse strand, counting down.
ATTAATACAAGTCTGACTGTTTATGCAATGATCTAAACTGAGCTGCCAGGCTGAGACAGCATGGTTTCTCATCAAAAAGTAAAAGGCAGAGCTTACAGGACTCCGCTGTTGCTCTTCCAACTCATTCCTCTCTGTTTGGATCAATTGTTTTTCCCCTTGTGACTGCCCAACACGAGCTGAGAGCAAATCCATCGACCTCAGCACCATGGGCTGCACTGGGGTGAGGATCCCAGCAGCTGAGGCCAGAATCCCATTTCCCACTCAGCTGCTCCTTCCCAAACCGCAGCCTGGCTTCCCCGGGAGCTGCCCAGCTCTCCCTCTCAGCTCTAAATCTCCTGCCAGGGCAGAGCAGCAGCACCCAGGGCTGAGTTGGGATCAGGGTATTTTGTCCTGAGCAGAACAAAACGTGTTGAGATGGCTTTTCCTTTTGGCTGCCCAGCAGAGCCCATTAATTTTGCTTTTGGAGAGGTGCTCTGTAAAGACCAGGAATGTAATTTAAGGCTCCTGAGACTCCTTTTGTGTGCTGTTGGAAAGGGAAAGAATTGACTTGCGCAAACAAAGAGGGAATGAGCTACGTGATGCTCCCCTCACACCCCTGCCTCCCTTTCCTGCTCTCTTTCCTCCCTGTTATCTTTGTCTCAATTTCACCTATTGGGGTGATCTCATGTTTAATCTCCAAAATGAAAAATAAATGGCAAAAGAGGGTCAGTTCCAGGGGGATTGTTGCTGCTGCCAGGGAGGTTCCCTCTCCTTCTTCCCAGGTGTTATTGACTGACTCAACCACAGCTCTGTTTGGACTGAAGTGCCAGGGGAGGTTTGCTACAAGCCAGGTGCCCTTGGCTCCATCTTTTTTGATGGGCAACTCCTAAAAATATTCCATATATATATATATATGGTTATATGGTTATTATATTGGTCACATATTATATATATATTAATATATATAAAACCATAATAATAACCATATATATGGAATATTATATAATAATATAATGGTTATATGGTTATATGGTTATTATATTGGTTATATATATTATAGATATTAATATATATCCATAATAATAACCATATATATAGAATATTATCTAATAATATTATATAACATTCCATATATATATGGTTATATGGTTATTATATTGGTTATATATATTATATATATTAATATATATAACCCTAACATTCCATATAACAATATATATATGGAATGTTATATAATATTAGTATATAATATTCCATATATATATATATGGTTATTAGTATGGTTATATATATTAATATATGGTTATTTCCTGCTTTTCCACTGGAAGGATTACACAGCAAGTTTGGAGCTGAAACAACAAGGCAAAAAAAAAAAAAAAGAAGCTCAGATGTGTGTGGATTTCCTTCCATGGGTTCCATTGGCTGGCAAGCAGAGCTGGTATTATTCCTTCACTGTGAGGCCTAAACACCGCTGTAAATAGGAATATTTGTGAGGATTCTCAGTCAGAACAAAGGGCAAATGAATTAAAAATGGGCTGCTGCCAAGAAATCCAAATTGGAGCCCAACCCAGGGACTGCACACACGGACACGATTGGGATTCAGCTCACTAAAGCTCACAGATCATGGATGGAAAATTCACTGATTATCACTTCACCTGTGCTCAACAAGATATCCAAAGTATTTTTTGAAAGGGAAGCTGAATCCTGAATTTGATATAAATACTTGGGCACAGATTATGTCTCTCTTTCAGAGATTTTTCATTGAGCCATTGCTATAATTTCTGTTCTGGTAATATATGAATAAAATACGTAAACAAAATATATAAATAAAATATAAATATACGTATATAAATAAAATATACAGAGACCTTTCAAAAATGCTAAGTTATCAAGCCCTATTTAATATTTCTGACAATGATAATATGAACTGAAATTATATATTTGTCCAGCAGGTTGTGACATAAAGGAACAAAATATGTGTAAGGACAGCAATCACATTTAGCCCTTGATAAACACAGATCTGACAATTTCCTTATCTATTTTTCCCCTGAGGTTTAACAGGAAAATGAGGGTGGTTTTTAGATGCCTTGCCCTTATCTGAGATGTTGTGCCAAGTAAGGATGAAGACAAAAAATGTTTTTCCACCACATTTCCACCCCTTTGGTGGCTGCACCTCAGGGATGGCCAAGATTGCTAGAAAAAAATAAATAATAACTCACAATTCTGTGGCTCTCCTCCAATGCTCATTACAATTAGCACAAAAAGAATTATTATCCCCATTTAATCCATGCGGGAACTCAGACCAAAAAGCTCAGATCTTTCTGTGTGAACTAATTAGTCTGAATGGATCATTATGTGCAGGGATTTATAGACATCCACATGCATATATATAATTATTATAAATATTTTGGTTTAAATGTTTCATATTGGTTTTGCACAGTGCTGAATCCAGTTTGCAGTGGTTTCCCTGGGAAACCCTGACTTTATTTAGTTTTCTTTGGATTCTCCTGGTTCAAAGACAACTAATCATGAACTGAAGAAATCCCTCCTCAACCTCAAGGCCCTCCAATGTAATTTCCAAGATGCTTTTTCCTTTCCACTTCCTCCACAGGTGAACTGGATTATCAGAGATGCCCCAAATCCTTAATTTCAGGATGCAGGTGTTTCTTTTTAGGAGCTCACTTATTAATATCAGCACTCTGAAGATGAAAGTGAGACATGTAATATTTTCCTTTTCTGTTTTTTTTTTTGTCTCATTTCCCAAGAGTTCATCCCACTTGGGAGGTGCCTGATTCCCAATAATTCACAATAATTCACAGCCCCCTGCCTGAAAGGGACACCCTCAGGTAGGAGGAAGAAAGGATTAAAATAAAGAAGGTGTGTAAAACCCATTTCCTTTTATTTTAATTAACTGGCATAAAATTTATGTAGAGTTTAAAGACTGAAGCGATGTAATGTGCCAGAATTAATAGATGCAATCAGATAATTACTGCCTCTTAATGAATATTAGGATATCAAATATTCAGGCCTTGAAGTTCACTTTGTTTCTTTCATCCTCTTGTAACATTTTAATTTTGGCTGTGTGTAAACTCAGTGAAATGCAGCGAGGCAGATTTGTGATATCACCCTGAAATCTGAGCAAGCTTAGGGGAGAATTCAGGAGCTGCAGGAATTTGTTCTCCTGTCTGCAGAGATTGCAGCCCCACTTTTTATGACAGAGCAAATGCTTGCCTGGGATGCTCAACCACCAAGATATTGCAAATCCAGGCCTCCAAGTCACCTGGAAAAAACCATATATACAAATATATGTGTATTTATATTTACATATTTATATATTTATAATATATATATTTATATGTTCTATATATTATATATTTATATATAATATATAAATATATATTAAAATGTATATAAATATATAAAATATATAAAATAGAATATATATATGAATATATATATGAATATATTAATTATGTATGAAAATTTAAATGTCTATTTTAAAGATATATGTGTCTTGAGCCTGCTTTAGCCTCTGCCCCAGGGCTCAGTACAATTTTTCTGGTAATTTGTCAAAATTCTCACTCTGTGCCTTATTAAGGCTCTAATTGATCCTCCTTGCCAGTCCAAAAAAATCTTTACATAACTGGTTTTCAACTCTCCATACAAAAGGCCTCGTAATGATTTTTTAGCTCAATATTGGATTTTCTTAAAATTAGGGAACTAAAAATTGTTTGCAGGAAAAATGTAACATTTATTCTCTCGGTGTAAGCGCACCATCATTTCCTCCACTATGAATTTGCATTAGTAATTAACAGTTTTATGTATTTAAAGTGCTTAAACAGAGCAGATCTATGGTTCCCGACTTCTGGGTAAGCAGCGTGGAGGTTTTATTAACTTATAATTATCAAATTTGTTTTACCCATTTTTTCAGTCAATTTACCACTGAAGAATTCATGAATAATAGAAGAAGAACAGGAATAATCTCAGGTTCTCCTTGAACTTTGTTTGAAAATTGTTCTTCAGCTGGGTTTCAACCACTGGATTGCAGATTACAATGGGTGCAAATAGGAAACAAAGTCACAGAGTATCAGAATATTTTGGGATGATTCTCCTTTTCTTACCTCTCACTTAGCTTTTATTCCTCCTCTTAGACTCAAAAAGAAAGAGGAGGAAAAGGAGTAAAACACAGCAGAAGCTGGGATGAGAGGAAGAAAGCCAAAATTTCAAGTTGTCCTGGCTAAAATGATCTTGGAAATAAGAAAATATTGATGTATCCATTTCTTGGCCTGTTACACTACAGAAGTCAGACTGGGGGGACTGAAATATCCAGGGGGTCACATTCAGAGAATTCCTCCTCTGCCTCAAAGTCTGCCACCAAATTTTAGCCACCTCTCCTCCCTGCTGGATGAGCCTGGACAGTGGGATTCCAGTAAAAAATCAGAAATCCAGGAATAACTACAACCATTCCTTGGCTACTTGGGATAAAAAACTACCAGCCCAAGGAATCACAGGATTTCTATTCCAACTGCTCCGTGCAAGGGATGGGATCTGAGGGGTGTCCAAAGCCACCTGCAGGGTTTTTCAATCCCGGTTTTCCTGTCACCTGGTTGACCCCTGCAGGCCAAGTAAATGCAATCAGTGCATCTGATCCACGAGAACTGCCCAGGAATCTCCCACCACATGCAGAGAAATGAGGATTTCCAGCACACAGGACATTTGCTGTTGGCCTCTTGGATGTTTTTTGCCTGTAACCCCCAGTGGATGGGATCAATATTACACAAACCCTCTTTCCTTCAGCCCTTCTGAACACCTTGAGCCTTTCTTCCAACGTATCCTGAGACCATTTCAATCCCAAAAGGTGGAATTAGGGATAATCCAGTTAATCAGCAGGAGGGAAATGCTGAAGAACTGGTCCTTGATTACCATCAGTCACCACAATCCCTCATCCCATCTTTGACAGACACCATGACATCCACATTTTACTAATTCCCTTCAAACCCCAAAGGAATGTGAGTGTTAGTGTTTGATGAATCCCTAATTGCCCGTGGGTGAGATTTGGCAAGAGTGGCAGTTCAATTCTGGGACAGAAGAACAACTTTGTCATCCTCCCCTTTTGTAGGGTGTGAAACATTCAGAATTATGCTGATTCTTTCTGTAAATGATTACAATGATTGTCTCCCGTGACAGCAAGACATGATTGATCTGGGAGAATGACTGTGTAGATGAAAAAAAGGTGCAGAAGGGGAAAAAAAAAAAGGGATTGAAATTACTAATATTGTGTTCTGTGGGTGCTAAATAATTGGAGAGAAACCCACCAGGCATTAAATCCATGGGGTAATTCTGGTTGAAAGGGACCTCGGGGTCATCTGGTCCATCCCCAGAGAAGGTCCAGCTTGAGTTTGGGCTGAATTCTGATCATTTTCTGCAGGATGTTCACATCCCCTCAAGGCAGCCTGTCCTGGTGCACAACGCCCTCATTGCAAAGCTTGTTTTCCCCCTAATATTTAACAAGCATTTCCCTGGGGCTTTTTTTGGCTTCCCTTTGTGTCTGTGCCTCTGGGAAAGAAACCTGCCCTTGTGCCCTCTGGTGTCACCCAGCAGGCTGCAGCTGCTGGGCCCAGCATCGCTTGTCTTCTGCAAGAAACTCAAATTGGGGCACCCAGGAGCTGCCACCAAGGGCTGGTGCAAAAAATTGCCACTCTAAAAATCACCACTGGCTGCTTCTGCTGAGCCTGAACCTGCCAGGTTTTCCCCTCAAAGTGATGGAAAAGAGGAACAGTCCATGAAAAAGAGATTTCCCCAAATACTGAGCGTTTGGGAAAACAGAGTACTGTAAGGAAAAAGGGGGAAAAGAGGAAAGAAACATAAGAAACACCCTTCTATGCTTCCAGAAACTTAAAATTCTCACTGACATTTTTGATTGCTATCTCAACTTTTCTTATCTGAACTTTGTACCCTTGGAACATTCGATAAACCGAGTTTAGCAATTTTCCTTCAGCGAGAGGGAGGCTGTGTCATAACACAACGTTATATAACCATTAAAACCTTGGGAAAAAAAAAATACACGGGAACTGGAAAGAGCCCAGCTTTCAGCTGCATCCTTGGAGCTTATCTGTAACAAACACAGAGCTGTAATAAAAATGAACTGGATGGGGATGCATGAGTAAGCTCTTCAGATGTAACAAACTGACTTGTGAAAAGGGGAAAATACAGTGGTGCTCAGGAAAAAACAGGGTTTTCTTCCCCTCCTAACTTCAGTGCTTGGTGCAGGAGATGGAAAGCTACTGACACAAATGTATTCCCAGCATTGTAATTTAAATAACACATCTGCACTGCAAGGCTGTATCTCCATAGACATAACCAGCACCAGTGCTTTGCTGATATCAGTCACAGGCAATGAAAAGGACTGGGCTGAAAGCATCATTTATTTCCTTTAAAGCTGAACAATGAGGGGCTATTTATGCTGTAAGAACTGTGCAAGAGATGTCTTGGGAGCAAATGTTGCCTGTGAGCAAAATTCTCATTGAAGCTGAGAGGGGATTGTTTGGATTGGAAGAACATTTGTGCTTTGGTGCTCCTGGAAGGGCTGGGCACTCCTGCCCTGAGCAAAGTGTGTCCTCCCTGCCCCATCCTGCTCTCACAGCTCAGCTCCTGCGCCAACACAGGAGCTTGGTGACTTCTGCAGTTTTTGTAAATAGACACTGTGATTTTCCTATTTGCTCTTGTGATTTTTCTATTTTCCCGTCTATTTCTGAAGATTTTCAGTCTTGTTTTGTTTCCCTTAATTGCATGGCAAGCTGAGTTTGCAATTAATAGCCAGGAGTGTCTAGAGGATCTGACTGGGGAGTCTTACCAAACAAATAAATACAAAATTAAATGCAGAAACAATGACCTTTAGTAATTTTTTTTTTTCATTTCCTTATGCATGCGGCTGTGGAGGCAGAAGGATCAGAGCTGTTTGCACACCTGAGCTTAATTTAAAAATGCTGCCACATTCCTCTGACACTCCTAAAGGATGGATACTAAAGGATCTGAGAGGGAAATGGGAAGAACAAGGCAGAGTCTTAAACCTGATGCATTCCCAGATGCATTTCTGCTGCAACAATTTGTTCTCAAAAGTTCTGTTTTCAGATGTAACCTTTGAACCATTTTTTTTGTGGCCTTCAATCCCAAATCACTCTCAAGAAGGCTTTTATCAGCTAATTTGGATTATAACAGCTCCTACTAGATCAGAAGTGTTGCTATATTTTTTCCCTGATTGTTTTTATCCAGCTTTCCCTCTGCTGCACTGAGCAGGCAGGAGAAAGAAAAGCACTCACTGCCCCTGCTGGGATAACAAAATTATCGCCAGGGAATTAAGGGTGGATGGCACAAGAAGAATGCGAGCTGCTTTAGAAATTTTTAGGCAAAACAAACGCTTCCTAACCGCCATGTGGTGCATGTCACATCCAACAGACAGCAGCAGGGTCCCAGACTGAGGAGAGGAGGTTTTGTCTGTCCCAGCCTGTGTCAGAGCAGGGCTGAACAACCCAGAGCAAACCCAGCACTAACCAGGGGTGTGGGGAGGCTGGAGAGCTCCTGCTGGCCAAAAAGGAGATGCAGGAGCAGAAGGGAGCCTGGCAGCCTGCTCTGCCCATCCTGCTGGATATCAGGTGTTGGGAAGGATGAGAGTTTGACAAGAAAGTCTCACAGATGTGGATGCTTGGCAGAAACATTTTTAAATGTAGAATCTGAAGAAGGGATAGAGATGGAAGCAAGTTTTGATATAGAAGAAAAGAATTGCTGAGCCAGTCTCACTGGATAACCAAGGAGGCAAAGGGTGTGTTAGTTAGAAGGGTTTTTATGGCTCAGAGCAAAGGATAAACCCACACCAAACAAGAAGATGTTTTTACCAAGCAGAAATATGGCACAGGCAAACAAGGCAGCAAATGTGGCAAGTAGAAAAAAGGTCTGAGAATTTTCCACTGCAAGAAAACTGAAAAACAACTTCTAGCTTAACCTGTAATGTACTGACTTTTAGTGATTGGAGAACAGTAACATGAATATGGTAATTACAGCAGTTATGATAGGCTATAGATAATAGTTAAGGTATAGATTGGTTCTACTGTATTAAGATGCTCAGCAAAGAAAAGTCTATAACACATTGTAACCAAAAGAAAAGTATATAATGCATTGTAACCAAAAGTCTATAATGCATTGTAACCTAAACCAAAGGGTCTCCAGGCCTGCCTGCAGCTGGAGCTGACAGCTGTGGGCACAGCTCTGTCACCCACCACCCTGGACTGCTGCGACATCTTGGATACAATAAACTGCATTTTGTATATAATAAACTGCATTTCGTGTACAATAAACTGCATTTTGTGTACAATAAACTGCATTTTAAGAGCTCCCTGGAGTCCCACATCCCTCATTTAGGCTCTTACAGGGAAAGGGGAAATAAAGCCCTGCAGGCCTGAGCAAGGGGGCCTGGAGTTTCAGAGTGAGTGTGGGAGAAGGGGTTGGAGCCGTGCAGGAGCACGAGGTGGGGATGGAAAGTGCAGGAGAGGAAGTCATTAAGCAGCCAGCTTCCTCCAGCATTTGTTTATCTATCTCTATTACTGTTTGCCTTGTTTATTAGGATTATAAACTCAAGAGGCCAGGCCAGCTCTGGAGTGACTGCACTGTATTTCTCCCAACACAAGCTCAGTTCCTGATTACAATGCTCCTCTGGGGTGCTACTCTAGGCAAATAATATAATAAATAATGGAAATGGACCCAGGAGGAAACTTAGATGTTAACTGTGTAGAAACAGGAAACCTGAGGCTTCATTGCTGTATAAATTTAATGTTGGGTTTAAAGCTCCTGCTGTTTGATGGGTGGGGTTTTAGGAACCTGAGCAGGAATTCACTTTTAAAAATGAAAGGCACTGAGATTCCATCCTGGCTGCTGCTGCATTAGCACCAGCTCTGTCTCTTCAAATGCTTCCTGCTGGTTCTCCTAGAGCACAGGAAGCAATGTTCTGGTGATTAAGCAGCAGTATCATTATAAAAGCCAAATGAATAATCATTGTGTTAATGAACTTTATCTTAGAAAAGATTAGGGTTTTTTTTAATGTTAAGCCTCTTTCTGTATGAAAGAGGAAATGCACTCTCATTTCATTTAATCAACCCTGAGATGCTCATGATCTATACAATTTAATTTTCTGTCTGCACGTATTCTTCCACATCTGCATCTCCAGTTGCTTAAATGATGGCATCAAATCACATTAATACATCAGAGATGATGCAATTCCCTGCGTGCACAGAGAGGTTTGGCTCTGGGTCCCAGCTTACTATTGCAGAATAATCTCCCCTGAAGGGATTTCCAGAGGTCAGAGATTCCCAGAGCACTGCTTTGTGTAAAGCTGGCAAGCAATTATGGTGAAAATCAGGTCTATTTGGGGTATAAAACAATATAAAGTGAAAAACACTTTATAAGGGAAAAGATTGGGAAAGCTAAAGTTTGGAACGACAAAAATACAGAGGGAAAAAGATGACTTGGTGAGATCCTGTCCTCACTATGAGAGTCACCATCAATTCTTTCCTTTGCCTGGAGAGGAAAGGATTGCTGACCCCATTCCCAGCACACCCTGATCCACAAGGAGTTTTGGGGGTGAGGAATTCAGCTCTTGGCTCTGTTTGTGCACATCTGGCACCTTCTTTAAGGAGGAAAAGGAAGTTGTGAGTGACAGAGGAGAGGTGCTGCAGCAGCAAGAAGGGATGGGTTGTGTTCAGAACCTACCAAGCCCAGTTTTCTGCTCATTTCTGTGGAATTCCTACTGAATCGCGTCATCTGCTCCTAGGAAAATCCTGATCCATGGGGGACCCAAGGAGAAAAGTCCTTCCCTGTGGAGGATGATGTGGCTGGATGTGTGTGGGTGCCCAGCCTGACCACTCCTTACTGAGAATCACAGGGTGTGGAAAGGAGAGGAAGAAAAGACATTTTATGGATTTGCAGTGCCTGGGGTAATTTCCAAAAGTGAAAAGCACAAGGTCATCAAAGTGGGCTAAAGAAAAGAAGAATCCACCAAATATCTGTCCTTTGTTTCTTGTCAGGAAAAAAGAACCAAAAACTTCTCCAGAACACGAACACCTCAGATTCTTTCAATACCAGAAAATAGTTGCAGCTGGAAATTCTATATTAATTTGAATTAATGGGTAGAAATCAAAGCAGCACCCACAGCCACCAGAAAGCACCTTGTGCCAACTGGTGAGTGAATAAAATTCCTCTCTGGTCATAATGGTGCCTTCATTAGATACACACAGGCACATGAGATTCCTGAGGTCAAGGGGAGCACTTGGGCCTCATTTTGGGTTCTCAGGAGGGTGGGTTCATGGGGGATGGCTGTGACAGCAGTGGCAAGGAGCAGCAGGAGCACAGAGTGTTTGCTGCCACACCTCAGTGCCAAACCCGTCCCGCTGCCTCTCGCCTTTGTGCCGCGAACACAGCGAGAGCCGAGCGTTGAGCTGTCTTTAATTAGCAAATGTAGTTTGGTAATCAGTGCGTGCACAGCCTCCTGTTGCCATGGCACTGTCACCCCAAACCTTAACGAGCACCAGGCTGGGCAGGGGTCACCCTGCAGGGCCGCAGTGGCCGCGTGGCCCTGACCCCACGGACGCACTCCGGGATGGGCTCGGGAGAGGGAGAACATATGCTACACAGAGACAGCCAGACACCAACACATGCTAAGGAGTCCAGAGGGAAACACTGGGATAATTACAAGCTTTCTGTGGATTAATCAGCCTGCAGAAATGCTGGAGTGGTGTTAAGCACCCAAACACCCACCCAGCTCCTGCTGAGACCCTCATCGCGTCCTCGCAGCCCAAATCTCCCCTGGCAGAGCTCTGGTTGCCTTTTGGACCAACAGAGGGGTGACCATGGATGCTTTAAGAGGAGCCCAGACCCATTTGTCCATGTCCACAGCACCACCTCCCCCAGGAGCTGCACACAGTGTTATTTTTGGCATGCCCTCCACGAAAAGAGGCGGCATATGGAGCTGCTGCCTTGGCACCGTGGCAAATATTGATCCCTGCTGTGACAAAATGTGACAAAGAGTTTGCAAATGACAGCATGGGCTGGCAGGAACCTTCCTTTGTGTTCTTGGGACAGGGAAGCGTCACAATTGCAGCTGGAGAATTAGATTTTTTTCCTCTAGTTGTGGTAGAGCCACCAAGGAGATGATTATCAGGGAGAGTGAAGGTGTTCAAAATAGAGTGTGGCTTAAAGAATGCCTTTAGAACAAGAAAGTGAAACAAGTTGGTTTGAAAGGCTTAGATGATTTCTTTTGGAGCACTTCCAAAATGAAGGATGATGTGTGGAAGGAGACAGAAGAGTTTCACTCCTGTTTTCAAAGTGCTACGTTCGAACTTTTACACTGTGAACAATATTTTCTTCTTCAAATGCTTGTGGGGTTTTTAATAAAATACTGTCAGAAAAAAAATTTAAGGGAAAAATTTCTATTAAAGTTCAATCTGACACCCCCACTCCCCACACAGTTTCATTGTAGGAACTTGCTTTGAATTTCACTAAACTGATTTTTTTCCTGCCAATTTTTAGTTCATGCCTGAATCTCCAAATTCAATACCTTCCATTGTACTGGAGAAAAATGGACCCAGTGTCATCCTTTTAGGCAGAAACCCAAACTAAAACACGGATTTTTTTCCCCACCCTCCTGTTTTTGTCTCCCCTAACTCCTCGCTTCTGTGCTGTTTGTAAATCATAAATCTTGATATTATAAAGAATAAAATGTACTAAGAGAAAATGAATTGGGCTGAAAGGCATGAACGTTGTTCTTTAAGCAGGGCTTACTCTGAGTTCTAGGAAAAGTTATGTAGAAGACTCTGACAAACAAACAAAAAAAGCTTTCTATGTAGGCAGATGAGGTGAGCCAAAGGTAACAAAGTCAAAATATAAATGTGAAGAAACAGAGAGGAAAAGCAAAGAGAAATCTGCCATTTTATTTTTAAACACTACATTGAAATAGAAGAGCAGAGTGGGAGAAGGTATTAACCCAGAAAAGAGAACAGATTGGGAGGAGACAAGGCAAGGGTAAATGCCATCTGTATTTGTGGTATTACCTACCCAAATAATAAAACTGGATGGAAGTTTGCAAGAGGAAAAAAGAGACGCATTCAACTTCTTGAAATCTTTTCTAGGTCTACAGCAGGTGGTTAGAGGAAGAAAAGCTCTCTCTCTCCTAAAAACCCCTCAAAAAGCTAACACGGACTTTGACAACTTTTCTATTATTTATGTGCCTGAATTAACCAACAATTCCCTGTTCCTTTCTAACCACAGTAGCTGATTTTCCCTCTGTCTCTGTCCTTTGAAATCTACCCAAAATTCCCCTCTGAGCATCTGATGCTGATGTAATTTATTGGCTGTCCATCTCTCCCCTTCCCTAGCATTAATAAAGGAGGGCCACCACTTTTATTGTTGCAGTTCAAATAAATCAACATCATTGGAATTCAGGGAGGGGTGGAAAGGAGGAGCTCTCTTACACCTGGAGCAGGACTTTACAGCTGGGAGAGCAAAATCAGGGGGAGAACATCAGTCTGGAGATTTCTCTCACTAAAACACACCCAAGCACCTCAGCTGGCTGCAGCTCCCTGCATTCAGGCATCAAGGATTTGAAAGTATTAGGAAGGAATTCCTCCCTGGCAGGGTGGACAGGCCCTGGCACAGGTGCCCAGAGCAGCTGGGGCTGCCCCTGGATCCCTGGCAGTGCCCAAGGCCAGGTTGGACACTGGGGCTGGGGCACCTGGGACAGTGGGAGGTGTCCCTGCCATGGCAGGGGTGGCCCTGGGTGGGATTTGAGGTCCCTTCCTACCCAAACCATTCTGGGATTCTCCCCTGTGCCAGAAAGTGAGAATTTAGACCCCAGCCATGAAATTTTACACAGTCAGTTTGGGGAGCCTGGGAGATGTTTATACACCAGCAAGGTCTTTACATTCTTGTTAAGGATCCAGAAAGTTCCCTTGGGCTGTGCCAAGCTTTGGCTTTCTAAGCTGCATTTTCAAGGTCAGAGCCTGCCCTGGTGTCCCATTTCATCACCACCACCCCAGCTGGGACGGGGACACTCTGGGATGAGCAGCTTTATTGGAACTGTGGGACACAGGGGGGACTGGGGAGTGCTGCCCTCACACACTGACTCATTCCCACCTCATTATTCAGTGATTCCCTCCTCCTCCTCCTCCTCCCCACCTCCCCTTTGACAGCTGCATTCCTGAATCACTCCACATTAAAAGCATATTTGGAAAAAGAAGTAATTATTATATTAAACTAATTTCAACACGCAGCAGTTAAAATGTGTGGAAGCTGCAGCCTCCGTTGGGTTGTTCTTCCCCAGAAATTTTTTGTCAGGGAGCAGAGATAAGAGAACAAATAAGCAAATCCAAAAGAAAAATCTAGATATGGAAAAATACCCCAAATTCATGCTATAAGTTCAAATGAAGCTGATATTTCAGTCAAATGGAGCCAAAGAAATGTTTCACCCCACAGTTATAAAACATTTGAACCTCATCTCTCTCCCCCAGATTTTCCTCTAAGAAGGTGATCTAAGAATCTTCTTAACAAACCAACACACATATTGATCTCTTACATTGATTTCATTCCTTTTTGTCAAAATCTAAGTCAACACACTGAGCCTGGAACATCTTCAGAGATGAAAACCAGCTTTAGCATCAGATAGGAACAATCACCAGAAATCAACAATGCCAACTGCCAAAGCTGCCATTTCCATTGTCCAGCACAAGCAGGGGGTTCAGAGATTTAGGGAGCAAATAAAAGGCTTCAAACTTGAGAAGCAAACCCCTCCTGTCATATTGCTGCCCAGGGGTCTGTGTACAGATCACAAACAGGACAGGACTGCTGGGAACGTGCCTTGAGCTGCTGGATTTTCCAGCATCAGCCTCATTCCATGGCTATGACAATGGGAAGATGCCAGCAGCTCACATCCCAGGCAGCAGACACAAAACTCAATGTTACAACTCACTTTAGAAGTTTTTGACCAATCACACAAAGCAAAAGCACATTGACAGTGGTTCTGTCCAACCACTGTAAGCACACACACCTTTGGTTAAACAATGCTTGCTTATTTCAGATACAATATCTGCTTGTGATATTAAAACACAATGCACAGAGCTCCATTATTAAGCTTAGAACTTCCCAATACCTCACCAGATAAACTTTTCTGTAGCTTAGGGAGTTATTCCAGACAAGCATTAACACACAGACCATTGTTCTATTTGTCCTTGCTTTCTAATTCTCATATAACTTTTCTGCTGACCAATCTCATGGCTACTGCTGGGCTCCAATCACAGTTCTGCTGTCCCCGAGGCTGCCTTTTGCAGCTTTCCCAAAACCCTCTGGTTTTCAGGATTGCCACAGTATCACACATAATAAACCACCAGCTGAGGTTGGGCTGGCACACCCAACACAGCCAAGGAGCTGCTCCAAGCTCTGTGCACACACGGGGCAGAAATCCACCTGGGAGGGGCAGGAGGTGCCGGAGGAGCTGATGCCATGAGGGACAGAAGCCCAGAGGTTTCACACAGCTGAAGAGAGCTTGGCTAAGCACAAACAACCAGGGTTCCCCCTGTGCCCTGGGAGGAGCAGGAGAGCCCCAAATCTCAGCCAGGGGACACTGCTCTCCGGGGAAAACCATTTCTAAAGGGTTTCAGCTCAAAGTCTGCACTGGATGTGCCCCCCTCCAGCCAAGACCCCTCCTTTGGGACCTACCTGCCCTCAGAGGGGTGGCCTCGGTGGCATCAACAGCACAGCACCTGCAAAGAGAGGGTTCATTGGGCCCAAATTATAGATTCAGCCTGGAATTAGGGAATGGGTTGGGTAGGAAAGAACCTTCAGGTTCATCTTTATCCCCCCTCCCAGTGTCCCAGGTGCTCCAAGCCCTGTCCAGCCTGGCCTTGGGCACTGCCAGGGATCCAGGGGCAGGCACAGCTGCTCTGGGCACCCTGTGCCAATGCTCAGGATGACTTGAAATAGGATTTCACCCCATTACGGTTAAATATTGCACGTGAAAATCAAGTTCCCATCACGATTTTAGGCAGAAAATCCCAATTCCTTTGCTTGGAAAAAGATCCATCATTTTCCCTGGACCCTTGCTCTGGATAAGCATCTCTGCTTTATTTCCTTGGATTGCTGAGCAACTGCATGAAAGAAATCAAACCTTTCCATACAGCCTACAAGGTTATTTGCCTAAGGACTGAAAAATAGAGGCAGGAAGGATTTATTTTTTTTTAGGAGTTTGTCTGATTTTATTCTCTCTAGCAGACTTTCTCTACTATTTTCAGGGCAGCTTAGTGTCAGATAAAGCATACCAAAAACATATTATTTAAAACCTGTCAAAGAGAACTCTGCTGTGTCTGTAGTGAGAATGTGGCACACTGCTGAATCCTAAAGTTTGCTGCTGCTTGAAGAGAACACAATAGGCTGTGTTCAATGACACCAGACATCTTTCCCTTTTGTATGCTGAGAAAGGCTCGGCAGCAGATTAATAATTCAATGCTCATTAGAAAGTACAACATGCAGTAAGCAATCAGATATAATTAGGCAAAAATATATACATGATTACAGAGTGAACACGATGCACAAATCCATTGCAGGGGAAATAATGTCACATTTTCAGTGGAAGGGTCAGGAATAAAAAAGGGTCTTGGAAAACACTCGGCTTTAATTGTAGTTTTGGTTTCCTTTACCATCAACTGCGTGTTAGAATAATTTTTCTCTTGGAGAATTCTGTAACTCCATCCGTGTTCAGGACTCACTCCAGGTTTCTTTCCCTGCATTAAAACCAGGGAGAGCTTGTTTCTCCTCCGGATCCTTATATCACATCTCTATACCTCCAGGCAAGTGTATGACCACATAATTGAGGCAGTAAATTGATGACAATTAGCACATTAGCAGTGAATAGCAGCAAGTGATAGTCTTAATTGACAATGCAGTGGTTAGTAATTGATGTTAATGACTCAGAAGAAGGGGAGAATAGTGACTAATAACTGTAATTTTTAGCTGTTTTTCCTGCTGGAGAAACATCGGGGCAGGTGGAGGTGTGGGCTGGTCAGGGAGCGCACAGAATTTCCACCCCAGAAAGAACACGCTGAGGTTTTAAACAAGCGTTCTGTGCATCCCTCAGGAGCAAACACAGCTTTGGAGGGCTCAGTAAAATGAGTTAGAGGTTGCTCCTGTGCTCACCCACTTTAGGAAAACCAGGAATTCTTTCCACACCTCCCCAATCCCGGATTCTCAGGCGCTCCTGTGCCAGTTCTTGGTCAGGCTCTGAGTGCAGCCCCTGAGCAGTGCCCACAGCAATTAGGGGCTGTTCTCCCCCTCCAAAACCTCTTAATGCACCGGGGAAAATCCAGGCTTTAAAAACAACGCCAGCTTCAAACTTCCCAAGCCCCGGCTCTGCTGCCTGGCCAGATGGCAGAGTTTGAGCAGCCCTGCCTTATCTGGGGTGCTCCTCTCACTCACTATAAACACATCCCCAGAATTAAGACCTCGATGCCATTTGCTGGGCTGGATTTTCTCTGGGGGAATGGCAGGTTATGTTATATTTAACAGTATTTTCCTGTTACACAGGAATTCTCCTGCTCGTAAAGATACATTCCCTGCATAAAGCACGCATTGTATTGAAGAAGGGGAGAATTAATCATCCTCCACAGAAAAACATATGGACAGGCATGTGGGCTGCGACAATTATCCAAAGATACCCAACACGATGGCACTGGGAGAGCCCTAATTATAGCTTTGGTCTTCCCTTCAGCAGGTGATGTACAACCACGGCCATGGAATAATCCCTTCCCTCAAGCCCGCTGCCAAGAGCCAGCACTGGAGACTTTTTTGACACATAAAATATCTTCCTTACATCAAAGCTGAAAATGCTTAAGAATGAGCTTCTTATGAAGCTTTTTTTTTTTAATATTGTAGCTCCTGCTCTGTATTTTATATCAATTTGGAGAGCGATTAAGAGCCAGGCCGTGCCTGGCTTCTGCCTGAGTGTTACACTCTTCAAGGAGATCATTTCCATCGGAGTTTGGATGATAAAGGACTCCCACAAATCTGAAAATGAACTCAGTTCTCCTTCTATTCCTCCCTGAGTGTTCATCACTTCTCTCCAAAGCGTGGAGAGAGCATCTCCGCAGCCTGGAGGAGCCTTCCCAAGGCCAGGCTGGCACACTGAGCCACAGCGACTCAAATCTGGGCATTTGAGCTGATTTACACCAGCCTAGGCTTTAGCCTGGTCCTTGGACTCACCTCAAGGTGAGGAGTGACCCCAGGTGTCACCCCAAAAGCCCACAGAGGGTTTCCCCAGCACTGCAGCTCCCAGTGCTGCACCTTGGGGTGAACCCAGGACTTCCACCAGTGTTGTGGTGGTGGCATTTTCTCCCCACTGGCACAAAAAGGGAATTCTATACTTCAGCAAGAGGAGATGGAAATATGATAAATATTCATATTTTGTGGTGGGTTTTTGTTGCTATCTTATCACAGGGGTTCCATACTGTTGTCTCCTATCACAAAAGTTCCACACCTGCTTGGTGCTTCTAGTGGGCAGCTCCTCAGAGCTCTGACTCTTTCTTCTTCACAAAGCAGCCAACTGACTCCAGCTCCCTTCTCCACTCTTTTACAGCATCTTCTTCTCACTGGGTACAGCTGTGGCCTGTTAAAGTCAGGCCTGCTCCTAATCTTTGATAATTGGCCCAGCTGCAACTCCTTAGGGGTGAGATTGCTTTCTACACCATCTTTATTTTCTTACATTCTATCCCCCTACAGGTTTTTACTCCTTTCTGCAGGGGGGATGGTCCCTGGGGAATGCTGTGTGCCTGTGGCTGGAGAAGGGTCTGGTGGAGCAGCTTGGACTGCTTCTGCTTAGATTCGTAGGCAGATGAATAATCCACTGAGAAAGAAGAGAACAACAACAGCCAAGGGGCCACTCTGAGTCACTGAGGCATCCAGAAAAGCCAAACTGAGGAAATTATTCAGGTGCACTGGAAGTGGAAACATTTTTCCTGGCCACTGGCAGTCTCTGTAGGTAACTTGTGACCATGCAGACCCACAGATTGTTGCATTAATAAAAGAAAATCTTTCATTCCCAGAGGGTGAAAAAGAAGCTGAAGTTTTGGGAGGTCTCTTCACCACCAAAAAGCCCAGGACTGTTTGCATGCAGCTGTTGCTTCCAGTGGCACAAACATCTGAAAGAACATTTCTAACAATGCTCTGCTCTCATCCTCTTGTGTAGCTTTTTCAGCTTTTTCAGCCTGAAGATCATGACAGCGTTTGCCTTCAATAAATGCAGGCATTAATGATTTATTTAGCAAGGAGAGTCACTCATTAGGCAGGATTCAAACACACCCTGATGACTGTGACCTCTGCTTGTGGCACTTGTTTCCCAGTGCTGCTACACGGCTTCCTTGTAGCTGCAGAGCATATCAATGTGATATCCTCCTCATCTCTGGAAAATCCCACGCTGCCAGGTGAGAAGGGCTGAAAACACCAGTGAATAAAACCAATCCAGCTCTTTTGACGAAGTGGAAGGCTCTGAAGCGAGTGCTGGAATTCTCGTTGATGCTGAAGTGAGTTCTGAGGGTGCTCAGAGCTTTTCTCCCACTCAATCAGCGCTCGAGTGTAGGAAAAGCTGCACAAGGATTCCTCCAACAGAAATCCTAGGGATGTCCCAAAAAGAGAGGCACCAGGAGAGCAGGAGGGGTTTGTGCCACGCAGCTGGGAACTGCTGCAGGACGAGGAGCCTCCCTTGTCTGGTCACTGTTTGAGCACAGGGACACCCCAGTGCCTCCAGCCCACCCAGTCACAGAGGGACTGGGGCCTCTTAGAGAGGTGTCATGTCAGGCTTTTAGAAAAATGGTCAGAGAACTGTGGAATCTTCAGCTGCTTCTCCGATTTGATTGTGAAATGTCACTCCCAGCACTGGAATGCTGCTGTGGAGCAGAGAACAGACTTTCTCACTGCTGCTTGTTCCAGCCGCCAGGAATTTTCTCAGCCTACCTAAGGCAGATCTGTGAGAGAAAGGAAGGAAACGCAGTCCCCATTTTAGACATTTTGCAGGCTGAAGCACAGAGCTTCCCCAGCTGCCCAGCAGGGACTGCTCCATGCCCATGCCCAGCTGGCTCAGGGGATGGCTGATCCCTGGAGTGTCACACATCCCAAAGCTGGAGCATCCTGCCAGGACCAGCGCTCTGTTTGTGCAGCACCGCTCCTGGAGGCCCTGGGCCACGAGCTCCAGCCAGGAGCTGCTCCAGGAGGTCCCTCAGGTGCAATTCTTGTGTCACCCCTGAGCAAACCTCTTGCTCAGGAGCCCCATTTTCTGTCAGGGTCATTTCCTGTGGGTCCACCAGCCCCAAAAGGCTCTGGGGGTTCAGGCCCTGTGCCCCAAAATTCTGTAAATCTGCAGGTGATGTCAGGCAGTTCCCCCCAAACCCAGACCTTTCCTCTGCTTTTTGCAGCCAGGAATTGCTCTCCTCAGTGCTCAAATTTTTATTGGTGTCCAAGGAAGCCCAGGAGCTGCAGCAAGTCTGGCTGCTGCTGCTGCTTAAAAGGAAAAGAATGAAGGGAGGAAAGAAAATAAAACCCTAAAAGTTCAGTATCATGTTAAATATAATTTTTTTCAGTGATTTTATTGGCTGTATATTAAAAATGCACACGACATAACCAGAATATGGCTCAGTGACATCTCAGTGTCCAGCCCTGCCTGCTGCATTTGATTGGAATGATTCATCCACTCTGGTCACAAACCCACTGTGAGCAACTTCTAGAAAGTTAAATAAATACCAGCCACGTGAATTTGCATTTAACCAGAATTTATGAGCTTTTATAAATCTATTTTGTGCAAAACAAATTATTATAATGATGGCTGAGTAAGAAGCAGCACCACACAAGACTTAATTCAAATGCCTTTCTTGTTCTATTCTCTTGTTTTAATTTTCTAGCTCCGCTGAATAACTCGAAATCTTCGCAGCTGTAGCAAAGTGCCTCATATATAATGTATAGATCACATCCTCTTGCCATTTTTCACAGGTGCCTGGCTATTATACGGTTCAGAACTCATTCATAGTGCCTATTAGAGGTCTTTATATGTAACTGACTTCCTTTCTTGAATATTTATAGCTTTTATGAGACATTTATGGGTAGACCCAACAAGAGTTTCTAAGGAAATACTGGGAAATGGTTGTGTAGAACATCATTAATATACTGTTCTTTGATGGTAATGGCCACAAATGTCATCTAATTGCTACATTCTTACTTTGTCTGAGCGTGGTATTGATGGGGAGACTGCTCCAGAGAGCCTCTCCAGCCTAAAAAATCTTCTGGGAAGCCATTTGGCTCCCAAGGAATGTACCACATTTCACCTGGAAATGAAGCATTCCAGGCAGGAGATCTGTGTCCAGCAGGGAAAGGGGATTGCAAGGAGGAGGGAGAGGGACTTTGCACAAGGGTGTGGAGTGATAGGACATGGGGGGATGGCTGTAGGATGGAACAGGGGAGATTTAGGTGGGATATTGGGATGGAATTGTTCCCTGGGAAGGTGGAGGGTGCCCAGAGCAGCTGTGGTTGCCCCTGGATCCCTGGCAGTGCCCAAGCCCAGGCTGGACAGAATGGGAGCAGCCTGGGACAGTGGGAGGTGTCCCTGCCATGGATGGGGTTGGAAATAAATGAGCTTTAGGGACCCTTCCAACCCAAACCATTCTCACTCTGCGATTCCCTGATTCTTCCCACAGCCATTTATACCCATACTGAAATATCCAGGTGAAACCCAGCGACCAAATCTGTCTTTTTTAGCTTTACCATTAAATTCTGAAGAGTGTTAAAATAAAGCCAAATTAATATTCCTGGGAAGAATCCCTTCTCTACCTCTGCCACTGTAAAACCTTGGGGGAGCCAATATAAATAAATACAGATATAAACTGGCCCAGGGTGCCCAGAGCAGCTGGGGCTGCCCCTGGATCCCTGGCAGTGCCCAAGGCCAGGCTGGACACTGGGGCTGGAGCACCTGGGACAGTGGGAGGTGTCCCTGCCATGGATGGGGTTGGATGAGCTTTAAGGTCCCTCCAGCCCAACCCATTCCCTGTTTCCACCTCCTGCTGCAAAGCCTTGAAGGAGAAACAAAGCCCAGAAGGGTTTGTGGGGCTGGCGAGGCTGAGGTGGCTCTGCTGCACCAAGGACAGAGCTGAGATCACGAAGATTCATGGTGTGAGATCAGAACTCCAGGCGGTGCTGAGGCTGGAATATTGGATAATGTTTGTCAGCAAATTCAGGAAGGCAGCGCTCCTTATCAGAGCCAGCTCCAGGGTGCACCACAACATCTGCTCCCCTAATAAAGCTGTGCTCATCAGTGTCACCAACCAGCTCAGAGCAGAACGACACATTCTGCTGTCCCACCCTTATTAACCACTTTGGTTAGAGAGGATTGGAAATTTGGATAAAAACGATAATGTAATTAATTTTTTTTTCCATCCGGAGCCATATTTTTCCATCCAGGAGTTCTGCAGGAACCACACTATTTAATCCCAGAGTTGGCCAAATAAATGGATTCTGAGATAAATTCAGGTGTGTGCTAAGACCTTTAACAAATGAAGCAAATTTAAAGAGTTTCTGTGGCTGCAGAATAAAGTGTGTATACTTTTTGCTTGCTGCCTTTAAATGACAAATATCTTTCTGCATTTTCCAGATAAAATATTAATAAGTAAGGTGTGAAATTTAGTCTAACTGCTGATATTGTGGGTGAGCATTGTTGCTTCTTTCAAGTTCATGAGATAATTCGCAAGACATGAGAATTCAAAGCAGTATTTGGCAGTTTTTTGAGGCAAAAGTGAAAGGACTTTTGCATATTCTTCCCTTTATCCCTGAAATTGCTCAGTGTACTTCCCTGCCACTCCTTGTCACTGGGATGAGACCTCTCTGGAGCAGCTCCTGGCATCTGGAACAGCTTTTCTGCAACTTCCATGCTTCACCAGTTCCATCTATTTTTATATCTCATCTCTTCTCCCCTGACTATCTCCTTTAATTTCTCTCCATCTGCTTTTTATATTAACTTTATAACTCCATATAACATTTGTGATGCCGTTTGCATGCAAAGCGCCAAAATAACGCTGAGTCTGGGAGTTAACCCCGTGCCATGGCCCTGCTGCTCCTGCTCTGCCAGGGGTGGGAGCAGCTCCTGGGCGCTGGGCAGAGCAGAGAACTTCAGCATTTTCATATTTCAGCACCAACCCTCGGGGTGGAGAGTAACATAGAAACCAAGAGAGTGGAGCTTGCAGACAAAAAAAGTGAAATATTTATAAGCCAAGGGGCGGCAGTGATATGGGATAAGCATGGAGAAACCCTTCTTTTATTTACCCAGAAAATCGGGAACTCAGCTGACTTTCCAGCTGATGGAAAGTGCCCAAATCCAGGGCTCCAATATCCAAGTTTTACCTTTAATTTTGTCCACAGGTCCTGTAGATTTTCACAGTCCATAAGCAAGCCTCTCCCTATGGAGGAAATCTTGCCTTCTGTCAATTCCCCATTGATGGACAATGGTTACAGCAGATTCCTGGAGGTCCTTCCCCGTCTCCAATATTGAGAGGCATTTCAGACCCTTAAAAATCAAGCTGAGTGACTCAGCTGGTGGTTTTAACTTCCCAGTCAGCTGCAACAATACCCCAGCCTAGAAAACAGGAGATTTAGAATTAATTTGGATTAAATGCTGGAGACAGAATGAATGTTTTAAGGTTTTAAGGTGCTTTGGAAGCCCTGCAGTGTTCCAGCTGCACATAAACCTGCACTTCTTGGTGTCTGCTCCTCTAAACAACCCTTTACCACAGCTAACAAATCTTCTTGGCTGTGTAAGCCGTGTTTCACCCACCCTGACCCTCACACAACTTCCCAGCACAGTGTAAAACACACCAGTGTATTTCCCTGTGCATTGTGCAAAGTCGATTTTTCTTTTTGATGCCGCTGAAGTTCATTCTATCTTGTGCCAGTATATTAAAAATCTATTAATGTTTCACACATAAAATGAACACAAATCGAGCTCCTGGAAGATTTATGCTGCAACCTGCGAGGGCCCCAAAGTAACTCCAGTGTTATTATGCCCCTGCCTGTGCCAAATTGAACTCCTAACACTGTTGACAAATGCTCCAAAATTCACATGGATTTCTCCCTGACCGCTCTCCCAGTCCCCACTGCAAGTCAAGCCAGTGAATTACACTTCCCAGGGCTGCTTCCAGCCCTGCCAAGCCACCCCCTCACCTGCAGAAAGAGAATTTCAGCAGGAAATACAGGTGCGTTCACTGAAATGGATGCGAGCTATCCTTGAAAATCAGGCAGCATCAGTGTCTCCTTTATTATTCACTGTCTGCCTCTGGAATACCAACACAGAGCCTAAATACCAATTCTTTGCTCAGGCACTCAGGGCTCTTCCCATGATTTCTTCCTCTGTGTGCTCATGGCTTTAAAACTTATTTATGTCTCTTCTTTTCAAAAGGCTGTGGATTACAGTTATTTTCTTTGCTTGGCCTTTCTTTGGCGGTCCTTCAAGATGTCCAGCTTAGCCTGTTGTGACATGGTTTATGAACTTAAGCCAGTGCTACAAGCAAGCTGCTGGAGCTGAAATCAGGGCCTGAGCAGCTGAGGGGGTTTCAGAGCTCGTGGGCTGAACAGGGCAGAAAACCAGGCTTGGAGAGATTTGGGAAATCCATGGAATCCTCCCCATCCCCAGGGAGGAGCGGCTCTCCCTGGACCAGGCTGGACAGGGTCTGAAATGCTTCTCTGACCTGTTCTTCTCTGCTGCTATGGAGAGTCCACAGATTCCCTTTGCACCTTTTTGTTTTTCCCCCAACAATCTCCTTTCCAAAATATATTTTTCCTTAAAAACATAAATATCTCTCATTGCGGTTGGATTCACGGCCGCTTTGTCCAGCCCGCAGCAGGCAGGGAAAGCAGCCTAACCTCTTCCCAAAAATGACCTTTTAGCCTTTTGAAACTCATCCTGACAAAACAGCTCCTGGTTCTTTCCATCTGCCCTGTTTTTTATAAGAGGAAGAAGGAAAATTTTTGGTGGTTGGCACATGGTCACCATCCTCCCCTTCCTGCAGGAAGGACCCAGACCTGCTCAGTAAAGGCCACAAATTGATCCTTTTCTTCCAAAATCTGCTCCAGGTGCCTTTCCCTGATGAGTACAGGTTATTCCTTTATCCTATAATGTTTGGATAGCAGAAAGGAGACAGAAAAATGCATTTATTTTATAAAGGAGGTAGAAAAATACATGTCTTCCATAAAGGAAATACCTTTGTCGTGTCTTTCCTTCCCCCCCCCCGCCTTTTGTTGCTGTTGTTCACATTGATTAAATCTTCATTTAGCTTCATCATTTTCCTCAGGTTTCGTCTCCATGCTCACTACACCTGGTTTCATAATCTGTTGTCATGGAAATCAGACAGATGTCAAAAACATGCCTTTGTCACTTAATTGTGTAATCCACACAAGAGAAAGGAGAATGGAGAGAAGTTTTGCAGGTTAAAGCAAAACAAGAAGACAATAGTGAGCTAACCCTCCCCCAAATTCCCTTTTACACAGATCATTGTTCCCACTGCAGCCCCTGGGGAAAGAAAACTTGCTGAGATTGTTTCTGTGAGCTCACTTCTGCCTGTCATTTTGGGACTAAAGGCTCCTGCCTCCTGCCCTTGACAGGATTTGGTGGCACAGGAGCAGATGTGGCCGTGCAGGGAGGATCCCTGGCTAAGCTGCTCTCCCAGCTGGGTTTGAGGTGCTCGGGGAGCTGCAGCCCTGGCAGCAGCATCAGGGGGTTCACACGTGTCAATCCCCCATCAACAGCACAGCAAGAACAGCCCCAAGGCTCAATCCCTAATTGTAACAGCCGAAATGAGGGATGTGGGATTCCAGGGGCTCTCCAAAATGCAGTTTATTGTACACAAAATGCAGTTTATTGTATCCAAAATGCAGTTTATTATATACAAAATGCAGTTTATTGTACCCAAGATGGCACAGCAGTCCAGGGTGGTGGGTGACAGAGCTGTGCCCACAGCTGTCAGCTCCAGCTGCAGGCAGGCCTGGAGACCCTTTGGTTTTGGTTATAATGCATTATAGACTTGTCTTTTGGTTACAATGCATTATAGACTTTTCTTTGCTGAGCATCTTAATACAGCAGAACCAATCTATACCTTAACTATTATCTATAGCCTATCATAAGTGCTGTAATTACCATATTCATGTTACTGTTCTCCAATCACTAAAAGTCAGTACATCACAGTTTAAGCTAGAAGTTGTTTTTCAGTTTTCTTGCAGTGGAAAATTCTGAACCCTTTTTTCTACTTGCAGCTTTGCTGCCTTGTTTG
Source organism: Camarhynchus parvulus (assembly GCF_901933205.1). Taxonomy (NCBI): domain Eukaryota; kingdom Metazoa; phylum Chordata; class Aves; order Passeriformes; family Thraupidae; genus Camarhynchus; species Camarhynchus parvulus. The sequence continues at coordinate 18,140,796 of NC_044582.1, read as the reverse complement.
CCTGTGCTCTCTTTCTGCTTGGTAAAAACATCTTCTTGTTTGGGGTGGGTTTATCCTTTGCTCTAAGCCATAAAAACCCTTCTAACTAACACACCCTTTGCCTCCTTGGTTATCCAGTGAGACTGGCTCAGCAATTCTTTTCTTCTATATCAAAACTTGCTTCCATCTCTATTCCTTCTTCAGATTCTACATTTAAAAATGTTTCTGCTAGGCATTCATATTTGTGAGACTTTCTTGTCAAACTTTCATCCTTCCCAACACCTGATATCCAGCAGGATGGGCAGAGCAGCCCCAGCTCCCAGCAGAGGAAATGGATTTCAGTCCTTGCTGAGCCTGTAGGGTGTCTGAGGTTTGGTGTCACCAAGGCAGGGGTGACATCCTGCAGAGCACTGAGCTTGGGTTTGCCCCAAAATGCTCCGACCCAGCCGTGTGTTTTTATCTCGGCTGAAGAATGGGGTGAAAATGCAACCAAATGGTGTCAACCCAGGCCAGTCCTAGGGCTGGAAATAAAGACAGCCACCTGTGCTTCTTACTCAGGTACTGCTCTTGTGCCCAAGGTTTATCACACCAACATCCACAGCAAAAAAATTAAGGAATTTTGTGCTTTTAGTGCTCACCAGCTCTGTTGGGGACACCACCTTCCATGTGTGTTCACACAGCAGTTCTCCAGTCACCTGGTTCTATTCCCTTCTATTTTTTATCAAGTTCCTACTAAGTACAGAATAGATTTTTTTATGCTTGTTACAAGAGTAGCCCATGATATCTGCTTATATATCTATTTTAAAATGTCAGCCAGACAAATGAACCTTGCTAAAATAATGCTGGATCTACAGAAATTCCCTGCACGCAGGAAATTTGCAGTGATTCCTTGCAGCTGGATCCTGCTTTGCAAATTAACCACAGCAACTCTTGCTGGAAACACAGAGTTTTTTTTTTTTAAGGTATAAAAAGACATCTGAGTGTGTGTTAATTTAGGTAAAGCAATGAAATGCAGGATAGAAATGAGGATGGAAGGAATGAGCCCGGAGCACTGATTTGAGGCTGAATTTGCTGAATGTGGCTGTGGAAGGAACAACCTGGAATTACAAATTGAGCACATCTGTCCAGCCTCACACAAACCTCAGTGCCCACGACTTCCCACAGCCCCTTTCCAGGTGAGAGCAGCATTTCCCAGAGCTCAGGAGCTGCAAAACCTGCAGGGAGCCCCTTCCTGCAGGGGCTGCGCTGAGAGCTGCTGGGTCAGAGCTGCCCCAGAAGCTCCCAAAGTGCCCCGAGCACCACTCAGCATCCAGCAGGCTCTGAATATTTCATCCAGCACAATGAATTGTGGCTTTTCAGGATTAATTCATATTGCTGCAGCCGGGTTGGTGTTGGGGAAGGGTGAAATTAACGTGTTATTTATGCTGAAATGACGTTGAGGCGCGAGCGGTGTTCCTGGAAGGCTGGAAAACGGAATAATTTTGAATAAATTATTGATGGTTTTAAAAGCCTTGTTTATTGATTACAGGTTATGCTCTTAGATTAAAAGAGTGCAGCTAAGTCCTGTCAGAGTCTTTCAAAGTCAGAGTTCATCAGAGTAAACAAGTGCCACTGTGCTGTAACCCACAGCAGCCAAAGAGGAGGAAAAGTTACAAAATTGCTTTATGGTGTAAACTCCTTCTGTTTATCATGATTTTTTCTTTCTGAAAACGACTCTAGAAGCAAATTAATTCAGTATTCTAGGAAATGAAATAAAACCATAAGAGGAGCAGCAAGTTCTCCATGACTGCACATGGTTTCATTGCTCTGCTCTGTCTGAGGACGTGGTGATGGGTCAAAGGTTGGACTCGATGGTTTTGGGGGAGTTTTCCCACCTTAAGGACTCAGGGATTCCATTCTGTGGCTGGGTCAGTGCTGGTGTTGGATGATGTCTCCTCAGAAAACCACATTAGCTGCTGCAGCTGTGTGTGAGGAGCAGAGTGACCGTGGCAATAACTCAGCTCCTGGATTTTCCCCCAGATCTCACCCCCAGGTTCTCTGAAATCCTCTTTGTTGTTCCAAACCCAGAGGCAGCACCACCGTGGGCTATTCCCAATTTCCTCCTGGATAACTGGAGGATCCCATTTCTGTGTTTAGTTTTTGTTCTGCTCCTTCACACAGTGCGCTGTGGCCATGCGCATTTCACCCTAGAGGTCTTCAGCAAATTCCTGTAATTACTTCTCCCCATCTCTTGTTCATTTATTCCATCTGAAATTATCTCTGAACATTAGTTCCATTTGCTAAATCTCTTCTTGCTTTATTAACTTTAATCAAACTGATATATTCTGCTAAATGAAAGGTGGTCTGCATGCCCATACCTGGCTCAGCCCTCTTCCCAGGGGGAAACACCTTCTCGAAACAGTGACACAAGTTAATTTTGCAATTATCAGAATGGAGTTTGGCCGTTGTAATTTTGGTTATTGAGCAGTTGCCACTGGTGCCATTTAAAAGCTGCCTCGCTGCTGCAAAAGAGATCTGGAAAAAAAAAAATCCTGTGTGCAGTCACTTGAATTTCAAAGTGAGTTCTGTGTGCCATGGAGATGCATCTCCACCACTGTTTGCTTTTCATGGGGTTTGGAGGGAAGGGAAATTCAGCTGGGCAAAGTGCACTCCCTGCTCATGGAGGGATGTGATTAAGGGAAGGGAAAGAGAAAGGGTTTGGCTTTCATTCGTATTTATTTTTAGAATTGGTGAGCTGCACAGATTCTGTGGTATTGGAGAAACACAAAAGGCTGGTTAAACACTTTATAACTCAGATTGCTGCTAAGGACAAAACTCCCAGAATGAAAAAAAAAAACAAAAAAACCCACATGAGAAGGATGACAGCTTTAAAAATCCTCATTAAAATCAACCCAAGCAGAGCTCTCCAACCATTTTGACTTCAATTAGTGTGCTTTGCTGTGTCAAACACACATCCACTGCCCAGTCCTGTTCCCATGGCAGGCAGCAGAAATCTTGGCCCTTGTCTGAACAGAAGGGAGCAGGAGTTCATGAGTCAAGCCAGAGATCTCAGAAGAACAGATAAAAGCTCAGCCTCCAGCTCCTGTTTTCAGTGTGTTTAAAGTAAGATGATAACTGGAAAAGTTGATTTTTTTTGTATATACACATAGCAACATTTAAAATACCAAGTTAAATTTATGTTGCTGTTGTATATTGTCTATCTGAATTCCTGCATGGAAAGATGAAGGGAGGGAATGTCCTCCTTTGTGCCATCGTAACTGACACAAGCTTTGATTTTTGGAGAGATTTTGGCAATGTAAAAGCATTGCTAAAGCTTAGAGATTGCAAATATAGATGTATATATACATATGTACATATATGCATATATCTATATTTATATTTACCAATCATAATATATCTGAAATATATATTTATGTTTGCACTTACAAATTATATTTATATTTATATTTTACAGTTCTATTTATATTTACAATATACACATATCTTTACATATCTATATTTATATAAACATATACCTATATACTCATATAAATATAAATATAAATATAAATATAAATATAAATATAAATATAAATATAAATATAAATATAAATATAAATATAAATATAAATATATATAAAATGGGGCCAGAACCAGCCATGGAGTGCCAGGGCAGGATCCCAGCTGCAGGATTTGATTCCTGATGTGTTCACAGATATAGGGTCCAGCTTTTCAATGGCACAATAAATTCCTTCCCAATGCAATCCCAGGAGTGGATTCAGGCAATGTGGAGCTCAGGATCCATGCCACTTTTGTCTCTGCTCTCATTGTGAATTCCTACATTCCCACATTCCCTGTAGGATTTACCTCCCCTCCTTCCTCCTATCTGGACAAGAAAGTTTTAGAAGGACTGAGAAAAAAAAAAAAAAACTTCAATTCTCTTGCACAAGAATCTTAGCTTATCAATAAATAAGGAAAAAGGAACGGGAAAAAGAATAGCAAGGGGGAAATAATAAAAATAAAATTATGTTTCCAAGCCTTCGGAGCCTTCAGCTCTTTTTATTTTTTTTTTCCAGACACATTTCTAATCCTCCCACTGCCTCCCAAAGAGAGCTTTGCTAACCTGTGGAAGTTTGATAGCTGGCCTCCTTTGTCCTGAATTTATCGTTGTAGAAGTCCCATTGCAGGTCTGAAAATTAATAACAGCACAATCCCTGTACCTCACCTGAGTGAATTTGACGTATTTTCATGCTGTTCATCTCCAAATATCTGGACTGGTACTTTCCACTCTGCCTCAAGAGAAGATTTAAATCTCTCAGTCACATACTGGGAAGCAAGTTATCATTTTTAAGGCTTTGTTGTAAGGCTCAGACCCTTGCTGGTCTAATTATATGTTAGGTAAAGACACAGGAGATGTTTATCTCTTACATCAGTTGTCTTGTAAAATCAGAAATCTAAAACAACCCTGTGGAAGCTGATAAGCCAAAGGGAAAAAGAAATGCCCCGATAGCACAGCCAAATAGGCCAGACCCACATTAACGTGTGGTTTTGGAAAGGATTGCTACAAATCCTTTCCAAACAAGGATTTCTGAGAACAAGGAGCCACTTTTAGATTTCTCTGCACTTGTTCCCTTTAAATTGAGTCACACTCACAGTGCCTGTAATGGATGGATCATTCCTGAAGTTTCTTAAATGTGACAAAAATATAAATCACCTGGAATCCACATTTCAGGCGCTGCATTATTTAATAAGTGTTAGCTGATCCTTTTACCCTCTGTAAGCCATCTAAATGTAAGGTTGAAAATATCAAGGTCTGCTAATTAACATCTTAATGTGATTGATGTCTTATTTTGATTACTTCAATTTTACAGCATTTAATTTGAGACTGTGCACAGGTCTCTCATGTCAGCAGCTGTATCATTTATACAAAGAGTGAAGCCCTTTATTACAGCAATTTTTAGTAAAGGAAGCCACTCTAACCGAGTAAAAAACATCCAGTTTTCTGCCACTGGTTGCTTAAAGCATTTTGTTTTCAAGATAACTTTAAAATAAGAAATCCTAATGAATGGAGGAGCCAGGGTCTTCACAGATATCATTCATCTTCCTAAGAAACAATCTTTACAACCAGAGTAAAATTGTCATAAGGAAAAATAAAAAAAAAAATTCAAAATATGAAGAAAATAAGAAAAAATAAAATATTCAAAATATCTAGTGTTTCTAATGAAGAAAATTGCAGAGGTGCACATTAATATTTAAAAACATCTCTCTGTGTAAAGAATATGTGTTTTCTTGATAGTGGAACTGGGTTGTGTTAAATCATGCAGTTCCAGCATTTAGGAGTCCATGAATTTTAAGATTTAGGAGATGGGCAGAGCACACTCCTCATGGCCATTCATGCAGAGCAGCAGGGCAGGGGTGAGGAATTTTTGGCCAGGACATCAGGGACCTTGTAAAGGTCTCCTGAAAACACAGCTTTGAACTGAAGGAATTCAGGTGTATCCTGAGTGGGTGCCTTTGATGGGCTGTGTGTCAGGAAAGAGGTTTAAAGTCAAATCACATCAATTCTGGCCAGGGACAGGGCTCAGGTTCTGATCTCTAAAGATTTTGTGGAGAAGTTTTCCAGGTATTGGGCAGTGTTAAGGCATTATCTCTTTTCAGGGCTGTGTCTGTATCAGGATCAGAAGGAAGTGATAAAGCACAGATAAAACATTCCTTTGCAGCCCAAATTTCTTGTAAATTCAGCTGAATTCTGCAGCCCAGAAATGTCCCCAAAGTGATCAGGCCGGGCTGTAGAGGAGGGGACAGTCCCTCCTAACTGTGAAAATCAAAACCACACTGAGCTCCCTGAACCCACAAATCCCTGGTCCTTCCATTCCCTCCTAGCCTGGCTGAAAAATAAAAATAAAATTAACAATAATTATTAGTGGAGAAGGAGGAGAAGGAGAAGAGAAGGAGAAGGAGAAGGAGAAGAGAAGGAGAAGGAGAAGGAGAAGGAGAAGGAGAAGGAGAAGGAGAAGGAGAAGGAGAAGGAGAAGGAGAAGGAGAAGGAGAAGGAGAAGGAGAAGGAGAAGGAGAAGGAGAAGGAGAAGGAGAAGGGGATGGAGAATAAGGGCAAAGCAACTCTTTGACTTATTGTGGGAATGGATTGAATTCCCAAAAGAGGGAAGTCTCAGACAGCATATTTTAATATCCTGTGTCCAGAGCCATAAAGAGAGCAAGGCTGGAGTCACATCTATCCCCAAAATCCCAAATGCAGCCACTGCAGCGCAGTTTTCCTGAAAAAATCCCTCAGCACCTGGGCAGCTGCTGAGCTCCAAACCCTGGCACTGTTCTGGAATGTTCTTTCCTCCATGGATCCCTCCCCAAACTCTGGAAATGCCCCACCAAGCTCCTGTCCCCCAGCCTGGCCCTACCTGCAGCCCCCAGGAGCAGCTGGCACAGGGCTCTGGCACGGGGCAGGGATGAAGGAAATTAAAAAAATCCTCTCCACAGCCAGGTGGATGCCAAAAATCCAGGCTGGTCCATGCTGGTGGAGTGGTTCTTTTCAATGAGCGTGGTTTGGAGCTCAGTGTGTTGTCAAAAGTCAGCTGAATCCGTGGAGATCAGAAATTGTCTGATGTCAGGGTTATTAGGATTAATCACAGGGAGGTGGGTGTTGTTTTAACCACGGGGATTCCTCTGGCTCTGGCTTCTGTGAGCAGCTAGAGAGCTGAATTCGTGCTTCAGGGGGATTTGTTTCCTTAGGACAGAGAAATTGTGTCTGTGCCATCCCTGGAAGTGCCCAAGGCCAGGTTGGATGGGACTTGGAGCAGCCTGGGATAATGGAAGTTGTCCCTGCCCATGGAAATGGATGATTTTTAAACTCCCTTCCAACCCAAACCATCCAGAGATCACACCTTCAGAGCCTCTGCCACGTGCCCAGGCTGTGCCAAAAATTCCACAGGGGGGTTGGGAATTCTAAAATTCCCCATGACCAGGCTGCAGGGCCAAAAATTCCACAGGGGCTTTTGGGAACACAAAACCCTGGAACAACAAGTTCCACATGCCCAGGCTGTGCCAAAAATTCTAGAGGTGGTGTTTGGAGCACCAAAATTCCCTGTGCCCAGGCTGTGCCAAAAATTCCATGGGTGCTGTTGGGAAGGCCTGGGCTGCCCGTGGGCTGGATGTGGACACCAGTGCCACCAGCAGCAGGTCCAGCTGGGTGATAGGACCTGTGGAGCTGCTAAAACCAGAAATTCCAGCTTCCTTTGATGGGAATATGTGAACACTGAAAGCTGACAGAATCCCCATGTCCAGACGCAACGCATCCAAACCCGCACACGAGCAACGGGATTAAAGAGGAATAACGAATGAAGCAGTATAATTGGGGCACAACTAACTCCAGAGCAGCAGAGCAGCACAAATGCAGCGCAGAGAGGGGAGGGCAGCAGCTGCTTTGGTGATGCTGCAGGTTTGCAGGGGCAGGTGGAGCAGTTTGTCACCCTGGAGCCGCTGGAGCGGGCGCAGAGCGCGCATTTCCAATAAACGCAGACCTTCTGCTGCAGCTTATGTTGCTTTCTTCCCGCTGCTGTTCTGGGATTTATCTGGAGTTCACAGGCTGGGTAAAGTGGCCACTAATCTTCCAGCAGCACACTGAGAGCGTTCTCAGCAGTGCAGCTGCTGAAGTCGTTCCCAGCCACGCACGGGAGCCAGCCGGGAGGATTTGGGGGGATTTTTCTGTTCCAACAGGTGAAAGAAGATTTCTTCACACCTGAAAATGTTGGGGAACAAATGTTGGCCTCACTTCAAGTGTTTTTCCTCACAGGAATTGAGCACAAACTTGAGTTTCCAGTTTGCTCCTGCTGATGCTCCCACGCTGTCAGGAAAGGGATTTTGTGTGTGAATGGAATTGCTGTGAGGAACCCCACACCTGGGAAAATAAATATATAAAATAAAAATGTGAGAGAAAGGCACCAAACAGAGGGAGAAATGCTCTCTCAGAACCCCCTGGGGAGGGCAGGATTGACTGAGTGCTTTGCTGTGTGTTAGGATGCCTTATTTAGTGCTGCTGGGGATCTCCAGGTTGGTTTGTGGGTTGCACTCCAGAAAAGCAGAGAAAGCAGGCTCCAGACCAGGCATCCCGTGTGCTGTGCTGCTGCTCAGCTTACCCCTACCCTTCCATGTGCTTCCAGTCAGGATCTGCCTGTTGGCTGGCTCTAGAAAGAAGATTTTTGGTCAAAGATGCATTTTCCTGTAGCTGGGTGCTTTTTGCACAGCTCCCAGCACTGGGAATTCTTCATCTGCCCCTGGGAAAGAAAAGCAATAATTAGTGAAGGACTGAACCATGTGGGGGGTTAATGGGACATTAATTCCCATCAGGGAATTAATTAATAAATTATTAATTAAACAGGGGGTTTTGCCCCAAATCTATGAGTGCAGAAAGGGGAGAAAGTCTGCGAGAGGAGTTTTCAGAGCTGGACCTGCTGAGCTGCTGCTGAAGGGTTTCAGAGCCCTGGAACCATCAAGGTGGAAAAAACTCTGAGATTGAGCCCAGCCTTTAATGCTTATCCCTAATCCCTATCCCAGTGCCAAATCCAATCCCTTTGGACACTCCCAGGGATGGGGATCCCCTGTGCCAGTGCCTGACCTCTTTTCCATGAGGAAATTTTCCCCAATAGTCACAAAACCCCAAATCCCACAGCCACAGTCCAGCACAGAGAAAACCAGGAGGTTTCAGGGGAATGATGGGCAGAGGGAAGATTCTTTTTCCACTTCTGGTTATAAACCTAAGGACAAGGTGTGTGCAGCCACCCAGGGTCGTCCCCGTGGTGCCAAGAGCTGCAGAAATCAGATGTGCTGAAAGAATTCTCCTTTCTTCATCTCAGCTTCCCACAGCCCAGCATTCACTGCAGGCCAGCCTGTATTTAGCAACAGAAAATTAGACATAACATAATTAACCCAGAATATTCTTTATTTTTCTATTGCAAATGGAAATAACAGCAAATTATGGTAAATAATTATGGGCTGCTTACAGAATTTCTGTAGATAAGAAAACGGACTTTTTCTTTTGATAAGATTTTAGAACTGTACAGACTTTGTAGCTGGAGAGGTAAATTACTTTTCCCGTGGTTTCAACATAATGGGCTGTGCAGATAAAGGATTTTTGTGGGAATGTGAATGCTTCCAGATGTTTCACGTATTTTCCTCATTGATTTAAACATAATCTTCCCATGATTGTGCACAGAGAGTTCATGCAAGTTATGCATAAAAGGCACTAATGCACAGAGGCAGGGATTTGGAAGAAGAAAATGTGGAATTTCATACCAGTTTTAAATGCAAATGATGATTTGATTGACTATATCTAGGCAGAAATGCTGCTAGGTGTGAAACTTTATGGTATTTCTGATATTGTACCTGGAGAATTCAAACCTATAAAACTAATAAGCTGATTGGAATTGTGCCAGTTCCAATGGATGCACTCCAAAGTGAGGCTGCGGGTACTTGTTGCCCAATTTTCATATTCTAAAGTTTACTGAATGATTTTCCAGGATTCCAAGGTTTACTAAAGGATTCTAAAGATATTTATGGGTGAAATAATAAAGAAATTTAATCTGAACCCATGTACCAAGGAATAGAGACTCCCTCAAAGCACCAATGTGTTTGGTCTGTGAGTGTGCTAATAGATAAATTAACTTTTATAACACAAACTTTCTTTAGTCCACGGATATTTGAGTTGAGGGAGTGAGAAAAAGCAAAGGACCACCATTCCATTAACCTGGTGATTTAGCAGCTCAAAGAAAGCACTGCAATGTGATCTGAAAGTTCATAATAAACTTTGCAAATGGCTTGAAACAAGATGTGAATTAGTTTGTGATAGAAAAGCAGCCATTATTAACTTTGACTTGAAATATTCTAGGCTTAACTGAAGGGGATATTGTGGAGAGCAGGGGGAGCTGGGGCTCTGGGCTGGCCCCAGGATTTATGGTGCCCAAATCCAGCTCTTCCTACAACCCAATTTTCCTTCCTGAGGTGTTTGGTTGGGCTCTGACCCCACTCCCACCCACACCCTCACTTGGCACCCCTAATTCCAGCAGTTTCCAGCCATGACAGTAGAATCTTCAAAGAGAGGTTTTACTTCTAAAACAGTATTTCGAAGGATTTGAGAGAATCCTGGCAATTATTTGCAATTACACGGGTTAAGGCTTGGACTCAGCAATCCTACAGCTCTTTTCCAACCTTAATGATTTTATGATTTTATATTCACCAGAATGTTTTAATAACTCCTTGTGACTATCTCTGCTGATGTGAGGACAACACAGTGATATTTGTGCTTTAAAATGACCAAAAACTCTGATTTTTGAGGGGTTCACTGAGCACAACCAGAGCTGCAAGCAGAACAAGAAGTGCTGGGGTTTGATCTCCTGGTGGGCTCCAGCCACGAGCCAGGGGGATATTGGCAAACAAAAATCATTTGCTGAGCACAAAACAAAAGCCATAATCTTTATAAGAACATCCACACACTCCCCTAAACCTGTAGGGTCTGGGAAACCACAAAGTGATTGTGAGTGCAGAGCTCCAGGTTAATAGCTGGAAACCAAATGCATCAGGAAGTGCAGGAGGAAGATGCTGATAAAAAACATCTTTGTTCCTTTGGAAACTGCAATGCTTCAGATAAAAGGGGGGCACATCTCATACTGGAGATGACTCTAACTTCCAAATCAAACATGAAGTGAATATTGAAGAGATCAGCAGGGAGAGCAGTTTTGATTTTCTTCCTGAGTTCAATATCTGAACTTTTAGAAATAATTTGTTTCTTTTGTTTGTGTTGATGGCTCCCTAGTAAAATAAAACCTCAGGTTTTCCAGGCTTTTTATAGTCTGCATCATATTTTTTTTTCCTTATGTTCTCTTGTGGGGTTGAATTTTTTCCCCCCCTTAAGGCAATGCTCTCTATTTCAACATTATTGACATAAAGCAGAGTTTATCTGACATAAAACCTGCACAAGAGTTCCAGAATTAGTCCTGGGGTGTGCTTCAGCCTCATCCTCGGGTGAAGAAGGAACGAGGCAGGACAGCAGTGATGTCCCAGGTGTGTCACAAAGGGACACCAGGCAGGGACAACCCAGCCCCTGCTTTTCCTGCCTGGGTTTGACACCTCCCTGCCATGGTCTGTGCTCCTCTTCTACCCTCCCAACCACCCCATCCGGGTTTTAGCAGCTTCTCCTTGCACAAATAAAGCCCCACAAATAACCCCCACAGCAACATCCACACAGGAATCTCCTTTCCCTCATTCTGCTTTACAGGCAAAATATGATTTGTGGCATTGATGCAAAGTGTGCATCAATCATGTCCAAAGTATTGCAGAGGAATAGGAAACAAACTCCCGAATTCTTTGTCTTGATCATGGATAACTTTATGTAGCAGAAACAAAACATCCTTCATGTCACTCATCCAAACCTTACAAAAGCCAGGAAAATATTTAAACCAAATGTCTTCAGCATTTTCCTCTTGAAATCACCTGGCCTTTAAGGGGGAAATCTATCAGTACCTTCAGCTGAAACAGAATTCTGTGGTATCAATGAAATTATTTGGAAGATGTGACTGTGATTTCTCAGCAGTGGTTGATTGTTTTTCTCCCTGTGGTGGCACTGGGACATTATTCCTGTGGAAATAGGAGTGAAGAGGACACTTTTTGTTAGTCCATAGTAGTACAGGTTGTTTCTCTCTCTTCATTATTAGCTGGTTAATAATTGTTGCCTCTCAATCTGAACAAACTGTTCTCTCATAAATGGTGTAAAAAACTGAGGCTAGCACAGAGTGAAGTGAGGGTTGTTTGCTCAGGTGAGGAGATTTTACAGCTCTTTTTATTCTGAACTTCAGGGAAGGTGGAGAACAGCCCTCCTTCAAGCTTGGCTGGATGTGAAATTATCTATTGTCGTGCTCCCTGTGGCTCAGCATCCTCACGGGCTGTTCTTAGTGACATCTTCATTTTGGGGAGGATTGTGGAGTCTGCTTCATGCAGATGCCTCAGATTCTAATTGCCTTTGGTGCAGCAACCCTCAGCCAGCAATTCCCCCTCTCAAAGGCTGGCAAAGACTCCTGGAAAAATGGGCTTTTTCCACAGCTGGCAGAGGGGGAGGGAGCAGGGAGGGAAGGCTGGAGCATCTCTGGCAGAGCTGGTGGGTGGGAGAGCAAAGCTTAATCTCTGGGAAAATATCATAATTTATATAATAATAACTATTATTTCATTATAATTATAATTATTATTTATAATATAAAATATTATAATATTAAAATATTATAATTTACAATATAAATTATAATACCCAGAAAAATTACCAGCAGGAGCAAACCAGGAGGTGTTGGCCAGAGCTGGTGGTGCAGGCAGAAGCACCTCAGACACAAGGAGGGCTGTAATTAAGGGATTTATAACTTAAAAATTCTTTTGGAGCAAAATAACCAAGTTCAGGGAGTGTCTTGGCTGAGATGAACTTTCTTTTCCTCCCTGATGCCTCATTTCTGATGGAATCAAGGCGAAATCGTAGAAGCCCTTGGAAAGCTCAGCTGTTTGCAAGGCCCCCATTTCATTTCCAATTGTTGACCATCAAATTAAAGTGGGATTAGATGGGCTCTGACTGGGATGAAATGGTTTTCCTTCCAATCCCTTCTCATATTTCCTTCACTCAAAGCTTGGCTGCACTGGCCACGCACATATTCTGTCTCTAGATCTCCATCACCTGGCTTTTAGAGCTGACTTTATCTATTTTTCATATTCATTTCTCGGTAACGCTCCTGAGTCCATTAGGGTATCTAATTCTCCTTAGCCAGGAAAAACAAGCTGTGCTCCCATTGCCATCCCACACACACTGACAGCATCACTCAGCTCACACCAGCCCCACAGCTTGACCTGGAGAAGTTTGATTTGATTACAATAAAAGCGGTTGTGGAAGACCAGAGCAGCATTCCAATGCTGGAAAAGCAGCACAACCTTGTTTTGGAGCTGGCAAAAGAAAAGCAAACACGAGCTTTCTCTAATGAGAATATCAGATAATGTCTTATTAAAAGACATGTGGCCATCATCCTGCCCATAACTTAATTTCCTTCTGTCTGATGACTATTTAAGATTCATTTATTGCTTCTGTCATTTTTTTTTTTTTTGCAAAGGAAAATGCCTCCAGATCGAGATGTGCTGTCAGATTGGGCTGTTGAGGCAAAGCATGAAATTGGAATGCTGGAAGAATCTGGCAGTGTAAGGTACTTGAAGGTACTTGGCCACTGTCAGGAAAGTAAAAATTAATTGATCAGGAAAGTAAAAATTAATTAATCACAAAAAATTAATTAACTAAGGGGACAACAAGCCCAGGGATGGTCACCTGCAGCCTCTCAGCAGCTCTGGCTGTGTCACAGCCCTGTGGGACCTGCAGGGTGGGTCCTTACACTGGTGCCCCTCCCTGGAGGTGAAGAAGGTGTCAGTGAGCCCTGGGGGTGGCAGCAAGGCAGGATAATGGGATAATGTCCTTTTCCCAGGGATAGCCTCAAACAGGGCTCTGCCATCTCCCTCCCCCCAGGAGCTGCTCCCAGCCCTTGCCAAACCACATCAATCAGCCGCCGCCACATGCACAGATCAGCATTTCTCAGCTTCCCTCCACCATCCCCAGGAATGTCTCCAGACAGAATCCCTCCTTCTCCTCAGCAGCAGCTCCACCAAAACCTCACTTTCCAGCAACATCTCCTAAGACAGAGCTTAAAAAGCATTTTCCCAGAGTCGGATTCCTGATCAGCCGTGGCTGCTGCGATAAGGGACACCCACGCAGTGGTTATCATATAGATTTTGTTAATATTGTGCATATTTTTAGCTTGTGACCTATATTTCCCCAACATATGCAATGTGACACGTGCCATCAGAAATTAGCCATGTCCTCATGAACAGATAAAGAAGGTGACACACACCATTAACACGTGTCAAAAACCATCACACTCCTCCTCCATTAAAGCTGCCCAAAATGAGGACACCCAGCCCCTTTAAACTCCACGGTTTTAGCTGGCACACCTTTAATTTTGCCTTCTGAGGGCTCCTGGCTAAATCCTGCGTCATTATTCCACATTCCTGGTTTGCTGCCATAGCTGGGAGTCTTTCCTGCAATCCATGGTCAGAGAAGTGGCAGCAGAGGAGCACGTTCCTCGCAGCACTTGGCACATGCCGCTGGGATTTATGGAGATTAAAATGCAAAAATGAGCTGATAATGTGATGCAAAGGATCTTCCAGCCTTAAATCGGAAGCAGAAAATGTAGCAGTCTTGTTTTCCCTTTCACTAAGTCTTTCGAGAAGCCTCGAACTTTGCTTTTCTTCCCCAGAAAAGCAGGTGATCTGTTTCTCACTTTCTCCCTTCTCACTACAAAGTAATTAATTAAAATTAAATTCCTGGAAGTGTTAAAGGGGTTGAGGCAACAACATGTGTTAATATCTCCGGTGCTATCAGAGTCATCTCCACTTTAAAGAGGCTCTTTGTTAGCAGGAAAAAGTGGATAAAAAAACACTTTCAAGCCAAAACAGCTTGTTTGGAAGGGCTTTGTTATCTGAGTGTTAGAGAAACCACCTTAATGATCACTGAGACAGGGTTTATCAAGGAATAACGGTGCGTATATATCTGGATATTGTTATTAGGGGAATAATTACACGTTGAGGGTCACATGAGGGGAGCCCTGAGCCTGCACAGCCAGGCAGGGGACACGGGGACACACCCACAGGCAGGGGACAAGCCCGGTGTGGCACTCAGAAATGCTGAGGATGTGTTTTGACAGCCTTGTTCTGCCCTATCCCTATCCCTATCCCTATCCCTATCCCTATCCCTATCCCTATCCCTATCCCTATCCCTATCCCTTATCCCTATCCCTATCCCTATCCATTATCCCTATCCCTATCCCTATCCATTATCCCTATCCCTATCCCTATCCCTATCCCTATCTCTTATCCCTATCCCATTTTTCACCTTCAAAACTCCATTTTTTGGACTTGGAGCTGAAGTCAGTTTTGCTCTTTCCAAATTCCAGGGAGGGAAGCGGGAGGTTGCAAAGCTCCCTGAGGTGTCTTTGGGTTTGGGAATGCTCTGACAATCAGAGCCATCCTTGGGCAGGGGAGTTCCTGGTGATGCCTTCAGTTTCAGCTTTCATATTTCCCAGACTCTGTACTTCATTGGTGTGTGACTCTGAACTCCACACACAGTCAGCAGTTCTCTCCCAGCTCAGTCCCACAGAACAATCCTTTCCCAGCCCCAGAACCAAGGACACCGCTGCAGCTTCAGCCCAAAAAGTGCAAACAACAGGGAATGGAGGAGAGCAAACTGGGAGGGTGGGACTGCATCACCTGGAGCTGGAACTGGATAATTAACCAATTGGAAATGGGCCAAATGGTTAATTGGACAATTAACCAAAATGCAAATTGACCAAAACTTATCAAAGTGTGAGAACTTGTGGCTTGAGGTTCATCTTGGGTCCATCTTGGGTGTAGCCACGACCGGGCTCTTGCACTGCCCAAGGTGCATCCTTTACAGGTCTTTTAATAAATCCCTACTTTATTCTTTAACTCTGCCCATTCTCTGTTCCAGGAGCCTCTCCCTGGGATGCCCTGGGATGCAGAGGAAGGGCTCACAGCCAGGCTGTCCCTGGGATGCCCTGGGATGCAGAGGAAGGGGCCACAGCCAGGCTCTCTGTGCAGAAGGTGGCAGAACCAATGAGCATCTGTCGTGTCGAGCTACCAGCCCTGGGGGAGAGGAATCTTAAAAGCTTTGTCAAAGTCAATTTGCTTCCAGCCTTGCCCGTTGGAGAGGCAGGGGTGTCTCCAGAGCCATCCTGCAGAACTCCCCATGCCCAGATCTCATGCTCTATTTACCCCTGGTGACTGCCAGGCTTTGATTCATTAGCACAGACAAACTGATTTCCTTTGCAGCCCGACCTGAGGACCCACATTTGCTGCACACACACACACACACACACACACTAAAAACACATCCTTGAAAACCCTGCAATGAAAAATGCTCACTGGAAAAGTCTTTTTCTCTCCTGGCACACTGATCTTTTGGAGGCATAAAATCAGCAGGATGGCTTCTGTGGCAGCGTTGGAAACAAAAAGGTTTAATAAAAGGCAAAATAACAAACAGAAAAACTGAGACAGGTGCAGGAGGTTCTTGCTCCTGGTAAAACACCCCACAAAAACCATTAGTTCCTTTGTTTTCTTCTTTTTCTAGTGAAATATCCAGGCGGGACTTCTTGGCTTTTATCCAATTGGCCATCCTTAAGTTTGAGGTGAAGTCCCCAAGGTCACATGAAGTGTCTTTTTACCCAATTGAGGAGAGAAACTTCTGGGCTACTTTCCTTTTTGAAGGGACAAAGGAGAGTTTTGTCACTCCTCAACAAGGGGCACATTCCTACAATCTTTCTCCCAGTGCTTTTTGTTCCCTGTTTTTTTTGTCACTCCTCAACAAGGGGCACACACCTACAATCTTTCTCCCAGTGCTTTTTGTTCCCTTGTTGGCACCCCCAGCCTGCCTGTGCTGTGCCATGGAGAGTGGAGCATGGGCAGGACGTGCCTGTCAGCGTGGCAGGCTGGAAAAGCTGTGATTAAAAATAATGCTGCTCATTAGTCATTACAAGTCAAGCTGAGAACAATGCTCTCTCTCTGGCCAATTTGTAAACAAACATCCTGCTCAACCTGGGCTCTCTTTGAGGGAGAGAGCAGGAGAGCAGCTCATAAATAAATAACTCCCTAATTCTGCAGGAGACACAGGCTCTGGGCAGCTTACTGGGTGAATAAATATTCCACAATTTCATTTTCTACAAAATTGCCTCCTACAAATTTGGGTTTCAGATATCCCTAATGCCAATAATGATGCATAAATATTTGATGCAGGCGAGCGCAGCGCGTGTGCGTGGCTGGGTGTGATCTATGCCTGTTCTCATGTGGACAGAGAATTACCATTAAAAATAACAAATTAGTGCCCTGAGAATACTGTCAGGACCATGACACGAGTGAAAAAAACCCCTCAACCTCAAGACAGATGAACATTCCTCTTCCATTTGTGAGTTCCCAAAGTGAAAAAGTGCCAGTGTTAGAAAAAGAGGCATTTCCAGCATAATTCCTGCATATTTTCTCCTCCACAAGCATCACTTCAGTTCTCTTGGGCACCTGCAGGTTTAGGAAAGGCTTTGAATCAGTCACAGAAGTCCCTCACGTGTGAATTAACATTCCCAGCCACGGAGCAGGCTGAGCTCAGACACCAGCAGTGTGTGTGAGAAAAGAGCATTTCCTCAGACTTCCAGCAGAGTTCAAACGAGTGCCTGGTGGCACACTCTGCCCTGAGCTCCTGGAAACAGCTGATCCAAGGGGAATAGAGAGCACAGGTCCCGTTTGGTGCTGTGTTTATGGTGCTGCACGAATCCAGTGCCAGGCAGGCAGGGCTGGGTCCCCGTGCTGTCCCCTTTGGGTGTTGGATTAAGCTCTTTCCTGACCCAGAGATGGGGCAACTGAGAGGTGTTTTATTCCATTTTCAGTCTCATGTGAAGGGCACAGATACAGATGTTGTAATTCACGCCATCACAATCAGAAGCCAACTATTTCTTAATCACAAAACACTTTAAGTGTTTCTTGGTCTATCAGCTTTAGCCACACCATGCTGTAAATGCCTTAAAGCCAATCATCTAAAATCACCCCTCATGGGTCCCACTACAATGCATCTTTCACAGTTCTATTTCTCCAAAGTATCTAGAGTTATGTGCAAGGCCATCCTTTGAAACTTATTTCCAGTTCTATTTCTTCCTCAGTAACGTCCATCCTATCCCAGGGCATTTCTAAGTCAGCATTTCTTATCTCAAGGTTTGCATGCAGATTCTCACTGTGTGAGCCTTGTGCCAGGCTTTGAGAGTTCTCCACAAACCCATTTCCCACACCTTGGTGCTGCCAGGGATCCCTGACCCCACAGTGCAGCCGTTTCCAGCTGGATAAAGGGCTCTGGGTCCGGATCAGAGCACAGGATCTGCCAAGTGCTGATCTCCCCCTGTCCTGTTGTTGCAACAGGACATGAAATGAAAGCCATGCAGAAGCTGGGATGTCTAAGGTAAAAAGAGCATAGTTTCTTTTTGACTCTAATATTTATAGACTTTCAAAGGTGACCATGGATTGGAGGATGAAATTTCTACTTTTTTAGCTACACTCGTCAAACCAACAGTTCATCACTCTCTCTTCCTCCAGAAAGGAATGCAGAACAATTATTATTTACATGAAAAGTGTGTGAGAAACTCCATTACAAAAATGTAAACATCAGAAGGCTTAGAAGAGCTTAGAAGAACAGGGCAGCATCCTGTCCTCTCCATGGCAGAGACCTGACCAAAACCTGGCAAAATGCACTGCCAGGGTCTCCAGCAGACAGGAGAACATGCTCCCAAGTGAATATCCCCCCTTTCTGCTGGGATTAGAAGCAGGAAAGTTTATATTCCAGGAATTACCCTATTTCAGCCCCACTGTCAGAACCTCGACTGAAGGTTCAGGATGGATTTAGTGACAGGGACAGAGGTCCCTCTGAAAAAGTGCACACAGCTCCAGCCTGAGCACCAAGAGAAGGTTAATTTCCTTTCTTGTTTCCTGATCTTTTAGGAGCAATCAGTGCTCTGTGATCTGTAAATTATAAGTGCTGTGTGATAAAAGTGGAAGGGACCTTAAAGACCATTCAGTTCCAACTTCCAGCAGACTTTTCAAACTCTTTCCAAACAAAAATTCACCCTTTTTCTACCAAATTCAGTCCTTTAAATCCTCTGCAAATCTGAAGTAACTCTAATTACAAAACTGATAACTTACCCAGCTTCTTGAAAACATCACTTGGGCTGGTTGGTAATGTTTTTGCCATTTTCATTATTTGCATAACACAAATGGTTAATGTAATCTGCAAAAAGAAATATGGAAATGTATTAAATACATAAAGGCCATAATACAATTTCAGAAAATTAAGGCTGCACTGGTGAATATGAAATCAAGGTAATCAGAAATTTAACTTTTATCCTTCAAAGTAATCTGAGTTCTTCCAAGTTCACAAATTTGGAAGTTTTGTATTCAACCATTTAAATAATTAATAAAAACATTGAATACTACTCCTACAAAATCCCACTTGATGCATCCTTTCCCTTTTTATAAGGAAACATGGATTCTTCGTCTAATGAGTTTTGCAGCCAATTTTTGCTTCACCAGACAATTCTTTCTAAAACTTAACAAATATCAAATTACTAAATTATAGGAAAGGTCAAGAAAGGGGAAAATTGTAGCAAATAGAAGTCTGCAATATTGTTCCTTGTCCTGATTCCTCAAAGGGCCACTCCTTTGCTGAATTACAGTTCCAAAATGATTGCTTGAAGTCCATACTAAAATAATTTTAGAGATTAACCAGCATTAAGACTTCAGTATTTTGAGACTATTGCCTAAAATCCACAGCAAAATACTCCGTGAAAATATTATAAATAGTAAGGGCTGTAAACCAGTGATTTCAGTAATGATAAGTGATGTTAATTACAGCAGCAAATCTTTCTTCATCAGCTGTATTCTGCTGGTGTTGAAGTGAGAAGTGTTTTATTTTGAGGCTAAAACTCCATTGCTTCCCCAAATAGCAGTGGCTGAGAGATGAGCTGGGGGTGCTGATAAGCTCCTCATTAAAGCAAATGTATTGATGATAGTATTGTCTGTAAAGACAACCTAATGTATAGACAGCTGGATGATATATAATTCAAACACTTCTCACTTTACAAACCTGACAACTGAACAAATATAATTGATTCGTGCGCTGCAATATTCATTCCATTAGTCAGGATATACATCCAAAATTGAAGGTGCCAATCAAATGAAATGAATGCATGTTTTCATAGAGCACCACCATGCCTTTTATTAAACCCAGGGAAAAAAAAATAAAAATCAATCACTATTTTTGGCTTCAGACTCAACAAGAGTGTGACTCCTGCAAGTTATGTGGCAATAAATATACATGTTTGTTTTACTCGTGCTAGAAAATTACTCTGGCTACCTTTGATCTTTTTAATGTGTAAGAAAATAAGCTATTTATGCTAGCAGGGTCTATAAACACTTTAAACAAATAGATTCCCTGACGTATAGGTACAGGAGATAGTACTGATTCTCACTTACACCAATTTTATGCTCCATTGGTTTCGCTGAGAGTTACTCTTGATTTACACCAGTGCAGAAGAGGCTGGAGCAGCCCCATATTTTAGCTGCTGTCTCTCACACACTGATCTGCAGCTCCCAGATTGCTGGATGAATAATGCCGAGCCAAACATTGCAGGTTCTGTCTGCATTTTTGTAGTAATTTACTCCTGAACCTTGGGAATAAAAACAGAAATCTGTCATAAACAAAGCACTCATTTCCTTCGTCTGGAGCTGTGTCTGTGCCCGGCTCTGCTCGCTGGGTAAAACATGCTCTGAGGCGTTTTCCCCTTCAAAGAGGATGCACAGACAGTGCTGGAATCAGTTCAGGGCTCCCAAAGGCTGCTCTGGGGGGAAGGTGTGCTGTGGCAGCCCCAGGCAGGGCTTGGCCCTGGTGTGTCCCACCCTGGGCAGCAGCTCCAGCCCTGGAGCCAAGGGCAAGGAGAAAGGGAAGGAGGGAGCTTCACCCTGGAACCAAGGTCTGTGCTTTGTGAGGACCCTGCTGGGGTTGGTCTCATCTCACCAGGGCAGCCAGAACCACCTTTTTCACTCTAAAATGGAAAGTGTTGGGTAAAGTGAGCGGGCTGTGGAGTGATGTTTCTTCCTGGGAAAAGCTTGGGAGGTTGAAAAGCCACTGTGGTGTGGTCTGAGGGCACTTGGTGTGTCCAGCTGGAGAAAAGGAGACTGGAGAGGAGATTCACTGCAGTTCCAGCTTCTCCTGAGGGCAAGAGGAGGCGCTGGCACTGATTTCTGCTCTGTGGTAACCAGGGGCAGGACAGAGGGAACAGCTGGAGCTGTGTCAGGGCAGGTTTGGGTTGGAGTTTAGGGAAAGGTTCATCTGCAGAGGGTGCTGGGCACAGCCCCAAGGACAACACTGGACACTGGACAACACTCTGGGGACAGGGTGGGACAGTTGGAGTGTCTGTGCAGGGCCAGGAGCTGGGATGATCCCTGTGGGTCCCTTCCAACTCAAAGATATTCTGTTGATTCTGTGATTTAACCACGAAATCTTACGCAATGATGCAGAATCACAAAAGTTACAGAATCTTTAGGTTTATGTGAAATGCTGTGTTTGAAAAGAAAGGCAAAAAACACCCTTTCCTTATCACAACAAATGAACGAAAGGAGATGCTGCACAGCCCCACACCCCGAATTCTCCCTGAGAGCTTTCCTTGCTGCTCCGTTTTTCAAAGCCAAAGGATTGTCCCTTTTATGTCCCTCCTGCTAGTGGCCATCTCAGGGAGAAGCAAACACTCAGAGGACACAGCAGGCAGCATTTCCCTCCCGGCTCCCATCCATCACCCCCCAGTAATTCGGGAGATGCTGGATTAGGGTTTTCTTTGCATGTGATCACCCCAATCCCTCATCCTGAGCTGCTGAGCCCCGGGGTGAGCAGGGCCGGGGCGCCGGGCTGGCTCGTGGCGCCGTGATTTGTGGGGGGCACAGGGAGGGGACACGAGGTGATAATGGTGGCATTTATCAGGTGTTCAGGGGGGAACAGCTCCAGAGAGACTCCTGATAAATGCTCAGGGGAAAGAGGGGCACAGAAATTTTGAATGGATTGTTTTCCAGAGAGCAGCGAGGAGTTCTAGAGCTGTTCCTGATGCCCTGTGCAGGCTGCCCTAGAGCAGAGGCTGGGCAGAGTCACAGAATAAAGCAGGGATTTATTCAAAGGGTCTCCTCCATGGATCCACCTTGGGCAGCACAAGAGCCCAGCCAGGGCTGCACCCAAGATGAACCAAAATGGCCCCAAAATGCACGGCCGGGCACGGGGTCTGTCCCTGGGATCAGTTCTGCTCCATTTGCATCTTGCAGTTCATTGTCCCATTCCAACTTTAGCCCCTGCAGTCCCACCCTGCTTGTTTTTCTCTCTCCAGCCCACGGTGTTTGTGCTCCTGGGCTGAGATTTGGATCATTTGTCCTTGGTGCCCAGCTGGAGCAGGAATTGTTTTGTCTCCCTGCTCTGTGCACAGAGCTCACCATGCCCTGATATGGAGCTCAGAACTGCACACTAAAGCAGCACAGAATGTGAAAAATAGAAAAGCTCAAACCTGAGACATCAGTACAGAATCTGAAAAGTTGAAAACCTAAAACCTGAGGCATCAAGGAAAACCCAAAATGCTGAGTGAGGCCCTGCTGGTCCCCTGCATCCCTGCCTTGCCATCCAGCAGCTTCTGGCTCCAGCCAGCCCCAGGCCCCACCCCAGGCCCTGCAAACCCCAACCTGCTTCTGTCACATCTGCACCAACCTCCTCCCTCCTGCCAGCGCACCCTGAGCCCTTCCCAGGGGTTTTTCCCTCTGTCTCCTTCATCCATGCTCTCCTCCCCTCTGGGTCCTGCCCAAAGGGGCATCCAGGAGGGCACCAGCCAGCAGCTCTGCCCTGCCTCCACCCAGAGGGATTTCTTTCCCTATAAAATCCAGAATCTGCAGCACTTCCACGGTAAACTGTGAACAAGGCAGCCAGCTCAGCCATCCCTCACAGCTCCATATGGCTGATGTAAAAAATAGCTCCTGAAAATGACATTATAATGAACAGAATTGGGTGTCTTCACCATTATAAATAATTAAACCTTTGTGGATATATGTTGCTATAAATATATGTGTATGTCCCCTTCTTTTTTTTTTTTTTTGGTTTATATATAAAAGCACCTATAAGAAAACAGGAAAAAACGCAATCCACAATGGAGGATTTTACCAATTTTATCAATCTAAAATGGCATTTCTAACTAGAAGCTTGGTCTTGTTGGGGTGTAAATAAGGAAGAACAGACTTAAGGCACTGGCAGACTTAAAAGACAAATTCTTCATCACTCTGCCACAGAAATATCTGGGAGAAAGATGAAGGATGGACAAAAGGAAAAAAAAAAAAGATATTTTAACAGGGAAACCCATTAAGCAATGCAATATTTCCATTCTCATGCTGTGGTCTCTCTGCCAGTGGAATATTCTAAGGACAGGAATTGTGGTTAATCCTATCTCTGGGGTATGAAATAAATGGCTTTTTGAGACCCCTCTGCCTGCATTTCCTGCAGTTGCAGTGATCTTGATGAAGTATCTCAGCCATAATTCTGTGACTCTTCGGGGGAACCCTTTTCCCTTCTTATTTCAGGGCACCCCATCCCCAGCAGGGATGATAAACCTGTTGACATCTCAGTACATAAAGGATTGCTGGGAGAGATGGGTTTTTTTCCTTATCCATCTGTATCTCAGTTGCTGGGTTTTCATCTCCAAAAAGTCAGTTTGGACTGAAATGGCTTAAGTGATAAAAATAGCTCATGTGTTCTTTTCTTTATGTCTCCATTTTTCAGCATTTCTGAAAACAAACAGGAAAACTCTTTGAGAAGTCGCCTGGGTGAGATCAGAAAAAGTTTTGGCCACGCAGAACTCCCGGGGTGTTATTTTGTGGATTGGGAGGAAAGGAGCTCAGGTCTGGAACAGAGTTCTAACAACAATCCTACATTTTGGGGGGAAAAACCCCAACAAAAGAGAATAGGAGAGATGAGCTCATGCCAGCTGAGCGTGGCTTTTATTTCCATCTGTAAAGAGGAACAGTTTTCCTCCTGGCACCTTTCCATGGTATCTATAGCACGGAATGCTGCAGGAGGAGCTGCCTGCAAAGGGCTAATACAGCAGAACAGAGCTGTGACTCTTCATCCTGCAGCAGCTTTACAGGGGTGTAAAAATGAGTTAGGAACGGCACTGAAAGCTGGATGTCTCCCTGCCTCGTGCACAGCAGGAAAACAGGGGGGTGCCAGAGGGCCACAGGAAGGGCTCATGCACAATTATTGCATTTTCAGGCTGATTTACCCAGGGAATGTGCACAGGCAGGGAAGCAATGGGTCCAGAGGCACAAGAGGGATCAAAAGTCCTGAAATGCAAACTAAATAAGCAGAAATGCTGTAGAATCTCAGGCTGGTGTGGGGTGGATCCTAAAGATCATCCCCTGCCATGGCAGGGACACCTTCCATTGTCCCAGGTGCTCCAAGCCCCAGTGTCCAACCTGACCCTGGACACTGCCAGGGAAACAGGGAAAACTGCTCTGGGAATTCCATCCTCCCAAGGAACAATTCCTTCATAACACCCAACCCAAATCTCCCTTTTTTTAGTCTAGTATTTAACTGAAAACATTCTTACATCAACCTCTCCTAAGACAGGCCTCTCAAAATTCCCCTTTTCTCTGCTGAAAGGCACGAAATGAGCAGCCAGGTTTATCCCACAGCAGCAGTGTTTAGTGCAGGATTTTTCCAGCTTTACCTCTGGAATAAACAGGTCGCCAGCACTGAAATATCTGTCCTCTCTTTCTCAGCTAAACACTCCATGTAGCTTTTTATTTTAGTCTTTATCACAGGGATGCATTTCTTCCTATCAAACTCGTGCTGAAAGCTCAGCAGGAGGCCTTATTGCCAACAATGCTATCTGGGCTAATAGCATATTTCATAACTGCTCATAAGGAGAAATGTGTTTTTCCACAGGAAAGAAAAAGCAGAATATTTGGAAATATTCTGGGAAACTTCTAAAACTCAGCTTCCACGGGGACAGAATTGGTTACAGACAGATAAACAAGTGGTGAATTCACAATTTGCACACAAGTAAAAGGTGCATCAGTAACCACTCCCAAGCCTCAATTTTGCACCACAAAATCAACCCAAAAGATCAGGAGGTTGGAGGGGAATTGGCTCATCAGTGATGGGGTTTGTTTGCACTCTTGTAATTGTTTCATGGAGCCTCTGTGACAACTTAAAAGGATGGTGTGAAGAGGATGGCTGTGGTATTGCAGGCCAGGGAAAACTCATTTGTTTTGATTTCTGTAACCCAACATTGTGGAATTCCTGTCACTGCCTTGACCTGCCCTTCATCTGAGCAAGGCCTGGCACGGAGTGATCTGATGGCGATGGCTGGAAAACCAGAGAAAATCACTTTGCTTCATCCCTGCTGGATTTGATGTTCAGACACGAGCCCCTCTGCTCTGGGGCCAGGCTGGGAGAGCTGGGAATGTTCACCTGGAGAGGAGAAGCTCCAGGGAGAGCTCAGAGCCCTTGCAGGGCCTGAAGGAGCTCCAGGAGAGCTGGAGAGGGACTGGGGACAAGGGATGGAGGGACAGGACACAGGAAATGGCTTCCCATTGGGAAAGAACAGGTTTAGATGGGATATTGGGAAGGAATTGAGGGTGGGGAGCCCTGGCACAGGGCGCCCAGAGCAGCTGGGGCTGCCTGGCAGTGCCCAAGGCCAGGCTGGAGCAGCCTGGGACAGTGGAAGGTTTCCCTGCTCATGGCAAGGGTGGGATGAGCTTTAAGGTCCCTTTCAGCCCAGACCAGCATGGAAATCCATTACAATTCCATTCAAATACAAATCCACAGCATCTCCATCCTCATTGCATGGACCATCACTGGTTTTCTGTGGAAGTTTTGCTGCCATCCTCATCCTCACAACCCATGGATGCTTCCTCAGCAGTTCTGCCCCATTGACCCTTTCCTTTCCCTTTCCCTTTCCCTTTCCTTTCCTTTCCTTTCCTTTCCTTTCCTTTCCTTTCCTTTCCTTTCCTTTCCTTTCCTTTCCTTTCCTTTTCCTTTTCCTTTCCTTTTCCTTTCCTTTTCTTTCCTTTTCCTTTTCTTTTTCCTTTTCCTTTTCCTTTTCCTTTCCTTTTCCTTTTCCTTTTCCTTTCCTTTTCCTTTTCTTTTTCCCTTTTCCTTTTCCTTTTCCTTTTCCTTTTCCTTTTCCTTTTCCTTTTCCTTTTCCTTTTCCTTTTCCTTTTCCTTTTCCTTTTCCTTTTCCTTTTCCTTTTCCTTTTCCTTTTCCTTTTCCTTTCCTTTCCCACCTGCTCCTGCTGATCAGCCTCTGCTGCAGCTGAAGCACTTTATTTTACAAGAAACCATGGCCATTGTAAGAAAGCTCAGCCACAACAGCTGGCTGATCAAATATACATAAGGAGGGATCTGCTGCCTGCTCTTTTATAGCTCTGTTTTTCCTGGAGTCATCAGCCAAGGCTCCTTTGCTGTGCTGCAACATTACAGCACATTACAGGGCTTGTCTGTCAAAGGCCTGGCCTCAAACACTCCCAGCACTCCAAACTGGCTCAGGATCAGGCACCAGCTTAAATCTCTGCTCGTCAGGGCTTCCCAGAGCCATGACACAAAATAGAAACGGGGGGAAGAGAAATAACGACAAAATCGAGCTAAAAGTGAGTTGTGCCTCCATCCACGGGCTGCCTCGTCCTCAGAGTAGGGTATGGGGTAATTTTTTAGTGATTTGGCTGTTTTTTCACAGATTCCAGTCTGATTTCTCTAAAGAAAACCTCCAGTGGCAAGGTAGCGTGTGTCTATAGGACACGAAATAACACACGCAGCTCTTCCAAGGTAAAAAGAGCACTTTTAATTTCTACTCTAACATTTATAGATTTCTAAAAGTGACAGTGGATTGGAGGGTGACAGTGCCACCTCTCCAATGACACTGGACAAACCAACAGTCGATTAAATTTTTCTTCTTCCATAAAAGAATGCAAAACAATGAGCTATTTGCATAAAGTTTGTGAGAAAGTTCGTTATAAGAATGTAAACATCAGAAAGCTTAAAAAAACTTAAAAAATCAGGGCGACAATGGGGGATAAAACAAAATTGAGTGTACTGCTAGGCCCTTTATCCCACCTCTGAATGCCCTGTTTGTCATGCAAGGACATAGCTTAGAACAAAAGTGGCTGGTCCACATCCTCATCCAAAAGGCAATCAGGAGAATTTAGAAACACCATGAACGTTCCTTCCACACACAACTCTGCAATATTCCTAAAAATGACTCTAATGCACTATGACACAACAGAAATGATCTTGCAGACTATTGCTGTGCTAACAAAGATAAAAGAGAGGCTCAAAGACATCCCTCATTTCAGGCTGGCTGGGTTCTGCACCTCTCAAATCAATTTACATTATCCCAAAATTCATGTACTGTGCTTGCATTAATTTAGGCAACCAACACATCCCTGTGTGGAGTAACTGCTTCTTTACAGGGCAACCAAGGAAGCTGAAAAGCAGAATTATTTCATATTTCCCAATAAAAATTATCTGCACATTTATGCCTCTTAATTACTCGATCATGTGGAAGAAACTGAACGTTTATCCATCAGGGATTGCACGCACAGTTAATTAAGGATGAAATAATAAATGCCTGATTTCTACAGGATAGGGTAAACATCCAATTAAAATAAGATGCTGTGTACACTTTTCACTCTCATTAGTCAAAGCATAAAGCATTTTAACATTTCCTAAATAATTTACTTGTATTAAAATAAAGTGAAATGCTTAAAACATTAATAGGGTACTTTACAATGCTGTAGTCAATAAGTTGCTATATGAAGGCAACGTCAATAATTTATGGCTCTGCTCAGCAGGAACAGGCTGCAGTTCTCAGCAGAGCAGGGCCCAGCAAGGCTGAGGCAGCAGGACCTGGCCAAGCTCTGCTAAAATCACAGCTAAACCCTACAGCCAGTGGTCAAAACCCACTGGTGACAGGAAATTTGAGATCTGGGGGTGTGGAAAGTGCCTGGTGGTGCTCAGGAGCAGCTGCTTGGTGGCTCTGGGGTCACCAGCCAAGCTCGTGGATAAAAAATGGGAGTGGTGCTTTTTGAACATGAAAAAAGAGTATTTTACCCCAAAGACAGCCCCAGATTTGGGCACCTCCGCAGCACCAGCCAGGGGCTGTGCACAGAGCTCCCCCAGCCCGGGTGTGCCAGACCAGAACCCTCCCTGCTCCCAGGGCAGGGGCAGAGCCCTCAGGGCTCCAAAGGCAGATGGGCACGGGTGGCTGCAGAGCTGGGAGTTGGAATAATCTGGGTTACTGATATGCAAAACACAGCAGGCATTGCAGCTGCAATTTTCTGCTCAGAGTCAAGGTATGGCTGGTAAAGCCAGGCTCTCTGATGAGAAAACACATGTCCTGACTACCCAAGCAGATTGCTGGATCCACTGAATTAAGACTGCAGTGCATTAACAGGGAGTGCACGATAGGTTTGTGCAAAGAAACTGAATTAAGATCTTTTTCCCATGGATCATTTTGCCACACAGAGGAAATTTCCCTAAAATGTTTTGTTGTGTAGCTGTGGCTATAATAAATAAGAATTAATTTTGTAGTAAGGAGTTATTAAATGCTGCCTTTATCAATTGATGTAAGGACTATCCTACTCAATTTCAGATGTATAGCTCAGAATATATAGAAACATGGCATTTGGCTGGGACAGCTTTTGAGGTTTTTCAAATGCTGAAATCACTTTTCATTAAAACTGTGACAGAAACTGAGAATCTGGCACTGTGCCTTTTCTTATATATACATTAAATCATGCATTTTGTGGCAGAATTTGCACTCTTTTTTTCTCTCTCTTTATAGAAATCTTGTACAAGATCTTGCTTGAGTCACAGCAAGATCCATCTGGATCAAGACAGATTTGCCTTGGGAAGAGGAGAGTGGGAAACGTGCTGCCCCCAATCCCTGTGCCGTCCTACAGGCCTGGCTGCTTTGCATGACTGAGAAATGAAATTAGGGAAATGGGACTGTGGACAGGGTTATACCAACCTGGTCATGATGAGCAGGTGAGAAAATATCTTGGTGCAAGAGGGATGGGTCAGACGGGGCTTGGAGCAACCTGGGATAGTGGAAAGTGGCAGGGGGGGAATGAAATGAGATTTAAGTTCCCTTCCTGCACAAACCATTCCATGCTCCTATAAAAAAAGCACTTTGCTCCTCAGAGCCTTTTTTCCTTATGATCCTCATAGGAAAGAAGTACAGACCCCATCATCTTCAAGCTTCCAAACAATTCTGTGTAACCCTCTCACTGTCTGCAGCTTCTCCAGGAGTCTCATTTCTATGACAAGGTTGGTGGAAGCCTAAATTAAATTTGGGACCTAATTTTAAACAGAATCTCAACCTCCTGAGTAAACAATAGATGGAGCCTGCCTATTAAATCATCATGTTTTAATTAAATTCTTTGCAGCTCGTGAGTTCTTTGAACTGAGCGAGGTGATAAATGCATTGTAATTTTAATAGGGTTATATTTTGTGCTAAACTCACTGAGAGCAGTGACACGAGATAGGCACTGTGCTCCCACCAAATCCTGCATGGGATTCTGCTGATAACTGCACGCTTGGAACACAACAGGGGAACTTCAGCAAAGAAACAAAGCTGATGTAAAGTGGGTTCTTTTCAATTATAGACAAAGATGTAGGAGCACGTGGATGTTTGCGGTACTTGCAAACAAAAATTTAAAAAAGCATTTTTTCTTCGTGTCAATGATTCAGGCTCCTCTGAAAGAAAAGGGAAATCCGTGTACTGCTTTGAAAGGATTTTGGATCTGGTCTTTGGTGTGTTGTTGAAGTCATAAAGTAAAATAAAGTTCACAAAAATCAGCAGGCATTGTAGTGATAGGACAAGAGAAAATGACTTGACTTCAAACTGAATGAAAGTAGGTTTAGATGGGATAAATTGTTCCCTGGGAAGGTGGTGAGGCCCTGGCATAGATTCCCAGAGCAGCTGTGGCTGCCTCTGGATCCCAAGGCCAGGCTGAGAGCAGCCTGGGATAGTGAAGGTGTCCCTGCCCATGGCAAAGGGTTAAAACAAGATCTTTCATTCCCTTTCCAACCCAAACAATTCTGGAACTCTGTGAAAATGAAAAAGCCAAGTACAACTTCTTTCAGCACCAAATCTGACTGAAAGAGACCAAAAGTAAAACACCAACAATTTTTAATTTTTTTTTTTTTTTTGGTACTTTACCACCACGGTGAGGTTTAGGAAGTTGGTTAAAAAAAAAAAAGCTGTAACATTAAAATGACCTCCAGCAGCATCATAGAATATCTCAGCTGCTTTATCAGAGCCCCTGTGCAGGTATCTCCCAACAAAGCGATGGGATCGTAAAGTCTCCTGGTAGGAAATATGACACACTCCTAAAACATATGTCAGACATTTCCAGAATTGCAAACATGCTATTTTAGATGGCGAGATTCCTTTCCTCGTAAAAGCATCTTTAAATTGTCTGACAGAGAAAATTCATATCAGGAATAAAATCCTGGCCCCGCTGGAGCCGATGAGAGTTTTACGCCCCCCGATGCGAGGGGAGCCAAGGTTCCATCTCTGCTTTTTTACAGCTTCTGCTGTGCCTGAGCTCAGGCTGAGGGCACCAGCACCTCCCTGGCACTGAGAGGGGTGAACTACAAGGGCCCTGCTCTGCCTCCTCAGAGCCCACCCTGTGTGCTGATCCTTGGCTTCTTTTTATTTCCAAGGCGGGGATTAAATGTGTGAGATGGAATTTCTTGCTGGGACTCAGATGTTTGTTAGTTCTTATCTATGTCACAGTCTCACAAACTGAGTTCTGCAGCATTTCACCCTAACAAACTAAAAATGGAGCCCCATCTCGCTCACTACAAAGCCTTTTAAGGATAACCTGTCCAATTAGGAAATGACACCTAAATTATTTTCACTTTTAACCCAATAACCAACCACCCATGCCCTCAACCGGGACTTTTTAATCCAATTACACAAAACCACCCAAACCCATGGAGAAGAAGGAGAAGAAGAAGGTGTAGAAAGTGAAGAAGGAGGAGAAGAAGGTGGTGAAGGAGAAAAAGAAGGCGAAGAAGGAGAAGGAGAAAAAGAAGGTGAAGAAGGAGAAAAAGAAGGTGGAGGAGGACCAGCCTCCACCCTAAAACCTCCATCTTTCTTTATATCTATTACCGTATTCTAAACCCTTAAACTCTTGAGTTTTCCATCCGGTGACATCACACACTTCTATTCAAACTCCACACCCACAATCCCAGTTCTGTCATTCCATTCTGGAAGCTTCTCCACGGCCTCAGGTCAATGCAGTGT